>NC_053444.1:31021587-31621587 GCF_007990345.1 Gossypium hirsutum
ATATGGCATAAAACTCGAATTTCCAAGAACCTTACGAACCTAAACAATTATAGAACACAAATCCCCAACCGGAACATTTATGCCATTTTCGCATGGCTAAAAGTTTACATTACCAAATTTCAACAAAACATATTAGCCTATACATGCCGAATGTTCTCCCTAGACCGACTAAAAGAAGATACCAAAAGTTGCTAGCCGGTGTGATGACTCATGACGCCCGATCACGCAAAAGAGACGAGTCCAAGAAACCTAAAATAGGTGACAAGGAAACACCGAGTGAGTATATAACTCAGTAAGCATAAGCAATGCACCACCATCCATTAAACATTATCACAAGAGAAACAAAATGGAACGAGGCTAGTTACTCCATCCATACCGAACCATACCATAGTTCCTTAGACCTATCGGTTCAATCTCATACCAAGTCATGCATTCACATTCCATATACTAATCAATAGGATATTGAGCATTTTCATACATCATTGTATTTCGTTACAATCATACAACTAAACGACCTTCACCTATTCCACGATAAATCTATGTACGTGACTTCAATTATAATTGTCACATAGGTTCAACTTACCAAGCTCAACTCCAAATATAAACATAGTGCCTATTAGCCATGAACTCAAGGTACTTACCCGATCCGCTGTCCGTGATCAACTCAATAATGTCGCACACTAGTGTCCATAGTGATTCAAAAGTATATATAAGTCCGCACACTCAGTGCTATATAATCAACTCGCACACTTAGTGCTATACAATCAAACTCGCACACTTAGTGCTGTACAATTTAACCCGCACACTTAGTGCCAATCTCATGATCATAAATGTTTATACCCGCACACTTAGTGCCGAGATCAACAACTCAATACATCTGACCTCTTTTCTTTCATTCAACACTTTCATCACCACATGCATACATGTATATATATTTATCATCCATTCAGCATCATTACATAGACGTATGACCATTTAAATTAATACAAACTATATGCTTAATGACTTACTTCGTGTTGGGTAAGACGGTTCCAACTCGGCTACTCGATGATCTTTTCTTTGCCTTTGCTTGATTCTCCTCCTTTAACTCCTTGAGCTTAATCAATAAATCAACTAGTTTAACCATCTTGCTAAACATTCATAATTCAATTACACATGCATATGTATGTCTGTATATCGGCACCATCCTCACTAATTACCCATTTAGTCGATTATAAACATAATTAAAGGTACATCACGAATGGGCATACTTATGTATATATATGTTATATATATACTTCGGAATGGGCATCACAATAGATTAACACCACCTTCATACCAATTAGATGGCCGATGCATGTATATATCACAATGTCAACTATAACATCATTAAACACCTAATTTCATCTCATGAACACTCGACCCATTTACCCATAGGCGAATGTGTAGATACATTCAACACCACCGATGTACTTAATTAGTGGCCAAATATACCAAGTTAGACTTGACATTATACGTCACAAGAACTCTAATTTAATTTGTCAATTGCTTGGCCAAGAACTCACAAGTGCCTTATCTACAACCTATCGGCCTTACTACTAAACTTAGCCTTTCATACACTTATCTCTATTGTTTTAGAAGGCCGAATCCTTATGTGTTCCAACATCTAGCTTACTCAATTCAAACATCAAAACGACATTTAGGCCGATTTTGCTAGCACACAAGCCTTTGACCGAATGTCCTTGACCTCTAGTCACCTAAATTTTTATTGACAACCTCCTTAACTTCAATTTATTCACATCTTTAATCATGCTACATTCGACCATTATTTAACAATAATTCATGTATCCTTTTTATTAAACACTCAAAATCAACCATCTTCATACCTCATCACCAAAGACATCAAAATACCAACCAAGAATGTAACATTCATGGCCGAATATCATCTCCATCAATTAACAAAATTTGAACCATGGCTAGGTAGATTTCAAGCTTACAACTTAAAATATACATGAATCTCAAAGAATAATATCAAACATACCTCAATCTAGTTACATGCATGGCCAAACTTCTTAGAAACTTTTCCCCTAGGCACCGAATATTCAAGAGCTTCTTAATCAACTTAAAGGTGACCAAATGCCTTAACTTCAATTTCTTCTTTTCTTTTCAATTCGGCCAAGAAGAACCAAAGAACACAACTTGTTTTCTTTCTTCCTTAGAACATTCGGCCAAGGGAAATGAAGAAAGATGGACACTTTTTTTTGTTTTTCTTTCTAGTTCGGCCAAATGGGGGGGAACAACCACACACTTTTTTTTGTTTCATCATATTCCCTTTCATTATTTATGCCCATGCTCCTTATTTTATCATACTTCCCATGAAACACTAACTCACATGTTTATGACATGTTCTTGCCCATCACACTTGGTCTACCATGCTTGTCATGGCCGGCCACTACTAATTAGGGGGAAATTGACATGCAAGTCCCCCTTTTTATTTCATGCACTAATAGATCCTTATGCTTTGACCTATCACATTTCAAAATTTTCTCACATAAGTCCTATTTACTAAAATTCACCTACAATTAAACAAAATTCAAACACGAAATTTCACACATGCACATGTACATATAATGAGCATCAATTATGACGGTTAATTATTTTATGACTCGGTTTAGCGGTCCCGAAACCACTTCCCGACTAGGTCAATTTGGGCTGTCACAACTCTCCCCACTTAAGAAATTTCGTCCCCGAAATCTACCGGTAATAAGTTTGGGTATCGTTCTTTCATCGAGCTCTCGGTTTCCCAAGTAGCTTCCTCGATCCCGTGTTTGAGCCATAACACCTTTACTAGCGGAACCCTTTTGTTTGCAACTCCTTCACTTCACGAGCTAGGATACGCATCGGTTCTTCTTCATAACTCATATCGGCTTGAATTTCAACCTCTGATGGGCTAATTATGTGCGATGGATCAGATCTATAGCGTCGAAGCATCGAAACATGAAAGACGTCGTGGATCTTTCAAGTTCAGGGGGCAAAATCAATCGATACGCAACTGGACCAACTCGTTCGGAGATTTCGTACGGCCCAATGAATCTCGGACTCAACTTGCCCTTACGGCCAAATCTGAGTACCTTTTTCCAAGGCGAAACTTTAAGAAACACTTTATCTCCCACCTGATATTCAATGTCTTTTCGTTTCAAATCCGCATACGATTTCTGACGATCTGTGGCTGCTTTCAGACTTTCACGGATTACCTTTACTTTCTGTTCGGCATCTTTAATCAAATCAACTCCGAAAATTTTACTTTCACCGAGCTCGGTCCAAAACAATGGTGTACGGCATTTACGACCGTACAAAGCCTCGTAAGGTGCCATCTTAATACTTGATTGAAAACTATTGTTGTAAGCGAATTCAATCAAAGGTAAATACCGTTCCCATGAACCACTAAACTCGAGGATGCAACATCTCAACATATCCTCAAGTATCTGAATTATCCGCTCGGATTGACCATCGGTTTGTGGATGAAAGCGGTGCTAAAATGCAGCTTGGTACCCAAAGCATCTTGTAATTTCTTCCAAAATCGTGAGGTGAATCTCGTATCTCTATCCGACACGATAGAAATAGGCATCCCGTGTAATCTCACAATCTGAGAAACATACAATTCGGCTAGTTTATCCAATGAAAAATCCGTACGCACGGGGATAAAGTGAGCCGACTTAGTCAGTCTATCAACAACAACCCAAATCGCATCCTTCTTACTTGCTGACAATGGCAGTCCGGACACAAAGTCCATTGTGACTCGATCCCATTTCCACTCGGGTATCATGATCGGCTGAAGTAATCCTGAAGGCACTTGATGTTCCGCTTTCACTTGTTGACATATTAAACATCTCGAAACAAAGTCGGAGATGTCTCGTTTCATACCATGCCACCAAAACCGACGTTTCAAGTCATTGTACATTTTCGTACTCCCCGGGTGAATTGACATTCGGCTACAATGGGCTTCGTTCAGAATCATCGAAATGAGTTCTGAATTTCTTGGAACACACAACCAACTTCTGAACCTCAAACAATCGTCATCATCAATTTGAAATTCGGATTCCATATTCGGAACACATTCAGCCCGTTTGCAACCAATTCATCGTCGACTTTCTGAGCTTCACGAATTTGACGAATCAATAATGGTTTGGCCTTTAATTCAGCTACTAATACATTGTCGGGTAGAACAGACAAGTGCACATTCATCGCTCGTAAAGCAAATAGTGATTTCCGGCTTAAGGCGTCCGCAACCACATTAGCCTTTCCCGGGTGGTAATCAATGACAAGCTCGTAATCTTTCAACAACTCAAGCCAACGTCTTTGTCGCAGATTTAAGTCTCTTTGAGTCATCAAATATTTGAGACTTTTGTGATCCGAAAATACATGGCACTTTTCACCAAATAAGTAATGTCGCCATATTTTTAAAGTGAATACGATGGCAGCTAGTTCGAGATCATGGGTCGGATAATTTTTCTCATGTGGCTTTAATTGTCTCGACGCATAGGCCACCACTCGACCTTCTTGCATCAATACGCAACCCAACCCAAGTAGGGATGTGTCACTATAAATGACAAACTCTTTGCCTGATTCGGGTTGCACTAAAATTGGAGCTTCAGTCAAATAAGTTTTCAATTGATCGAAACTTTTCTGACATTTCTCCGTCCATTCGAACTTAGCATCCTTTTGAAGTAGCTTCGTCATTGGTGTGGCTATCATCGAGAAACCTTTTACAAATCTTCGGTAATAACCGGCGAGCCCCAGGAAGCTCCGAACTTCGGTAATATTTCTTGGAGGCTTCCAGTTAAGTATGGCTGAAATTTTGCTCGGGTCAACTCGAATACCCGATGCGGATACCACATGACCTAAGAAGCTAACCTCTCTTAACCAGAACTCACACTTACTGAACTTAGCATATAACTGCTTATCCCGCAAAATTTGCAACACTAATCTCAGGTGCTCAGCATGTTCGGTCTCATCTCTTGAATAGACCAAGATGTCATCAATGAACACAACTACGAACCGGTCCAAATACTGTCTGAAGATCCGATTCATCAAATCCATAAATACCGCAGGGGCATTAGTGAGCCCAAACGGCATCACTAAGAACTCGTAGTGACCATATCTCGTTCTGAAGGCAGTTTTGGGTATGTCCGAATCTCGAATTCGCAACTGATAATAGCCCGATCTCAAATCTATTTTTGAGAACACTGAGGCTCCCTTCAGTTGGTCGAACAAATCATCGATACGCGGTAACGGATATTTGTTCTTTATTGTCACTTTATTCAGCTGACGATAGTCAATGCACAACCTCATGGTTCCGTCCTTCTTTTTCACGAACAATACTGGTGCACCCCAAGGTGAGAAACTTGGTCGAGCGAAACCTCTATCCGTCAACTCTTGCAATTGAGCTTTCAATTCCTTTAACTCGGTTGGTGCCATACGATACGGAGCTATCGAAATTGGCATAGTTCCAGGTACAAGCTCAATACCAAACTCTACCTCCCGAACAGGTGGTAAACCCGGTAATTCTTCAGGAAAAACATCCGGGTATTCACAAACCACCGGTACAGATTCGAATTTTTTTTCTAATTCCTTGTCATCAAGTACATACACAAGGTATGCTTCGCACCCTTTTCTTACATATTTCTGGGCCAACATTGAGGATATTACAGCTGGCAACCCCCTTAAGTCCGTAGACTCAACTTGGATTATCTCGTTATTTGCGCACCTCAAATCGATGGTTTTTCTTTTGCAGTTCACCACTGCATCATGTACGGTCAACCAATCCATACCAAGAATAACATCAAATTCGTCAAACGGCAAAAGCATCAAATTGGCCGGAAAACAGGATTCTCGGATTATTAGAAGGCATCTCTTACACACTTTATCAACAAGTACGTATTGACCCAAAGGGTTTGACACTCGAATTACGAACTCAGTAGACTCAACAGGTAGAGTCTTACTGGATGCTAAGGTTTCACATACATATGAATGAGTAGAGCTAGGGTCAATCAATGCAATCACATTAGTATCAAAGAGAATGAAGGTACCAGTGATGACGTCAGGGGAGGATGCCTCCTCTCATGCGCGAATGGCATATGCTCTAGCAGGAGTACGGTTCTCGGCTCGAACAGCCGTATCAGAGGCCCCTCTCTGACTACCACCCCTACCTCCTAAAATTCTCGGTGGTCTACCTCTAGTTGTCACTCCACTAGGTCTTGCACCTTGAATCTTATTCTTCTCATCAAGCTCCGTGCAATCTCTAATGAAGTGGTCCTTCGAACCGCATCCGTAACAGGCCCTGTTAGTAGACTTACCCCAACATTCACCTAGGTGTCGTCTTCCGCATTGGGGACATTCAGGTTTCTCTTGACGATTATTGCCCACACTAGCTACCGAAGTAGCTCGGGAGTCCGTCGGTGGTCGTGCTCTGATGGAAATTCCCGCAGTCGTCCTCGACTTATTAGTGTCCTCCCTGAACTTCTTTACAGCTGAGAACGGAGCTTTACCCGTCGATCTTTTACGATAGTCTCTAGCTTCAAATTCAGCCTTCTTCTTCTCCTTTCCAAGTTCTTCCGCCTTGCAGGCTCGTTCGACTAGTGTCACGAATTCTTTTATCTCCAAAATACCCACTAGTAGCTTTAAATCTTCATTCAACCCTTCTTCGAATCTTTTGCACATAGCAACCTCATCAGCTACACACTCCCGGGCATACCTACTGAGTCTTACGAATTCATGTTCGTATTCAGATACTGTCATACGGCCTTGCTTAAGTTCCAAGAATTCCTTACGCTTTTGGTCAATGAACCGTTGACTAATATATTTCTTTCGAAATTCCGTTTGAAAGAAGTCCCAAGTAACTCGTTCGTTTGGGACTATGGAAATCAGGGTCCTCCACCAATAGTAGGCTGAGTCCCGCAACAAGGATATAGCACACTTTAGACATTCATCGGGCGTGCATGACAGTTCATCAAACACCCGAATGGTGTTATCAAGCCGGAACTCGGCCCTTTCAGCATCATCAGTAACTATGGCCCTAAACTCCTCAGCCCCGCGCTTCCTAATCAAGTCTACAGGTGGCTTACTCAGCCTCACAGGATCAGTAACTGATGGCATTACGGGCTCTTGGGGTGGATTATTCAAATTCGGGAATTGTTGGACAGCCGGATTGGTTCGGGCATATTGCGTGACCCACTCATTCATCATGGTAAAGAAGGCTTGTTTAGCCCCCTCACCTTGATTATTCGCAGATGACTGAGGTTCAACAGGCGGCGTCCCTTGTGCAGGAGTAGCCGCTACACTTTCAACGTCATCCGCCAAGGTTCTCTCTACACTGGGATCCATTTACTAATCAAAACAAAAATTTTAACCGTCAGAAGTCATCACACATTTAAACATTAACATTAAGGCATGTACAGCTAGACTCATACGTGCTATGGTAGTCCTAGAACCGACTAAACCATAGCTCTGATACCAATCAAATGTAACACCTCGAACCCGAGGCCGTCGCCGGAGTCGAACACGAGGTGTTAACAGACTTCAAACCACTTAAAAAAAAATTTCCCAGACAAGCTGCCAATCTGCGTACTAGTCGCTTTAAAAATCATATCTTGAGTTCTGAAACTCGAAATCCAGTTCCGTAAATTTTCCCTGAAACTAGACTCATATGCCCATCCACATATTTGTTTCTAGAATTTTTGGTTGGGCCAATTAGTACAGTTTATTAGTCAAATTCTCCCATGTTACAGGGATCGACTACACTGACCTTTGCGCATTACGACTTGGATATCTCCCTGTACAGGGCTTCATTACTGATGTCGTTTGTTTCTATAGAAACTAGACTCGAAGGGGAATCTATGAACATATGGAATGACTTCTAATTATCTCTGGTTAATTTATAATGAATTTCCAAAGTCGGAACAGGGAATCCAGAAATCGCTCTGGCCCTGTTTCACAAGAGTTCAATTATCTCCTAACATACAGCTCATATGGTCGTTTCGCTTCTTCTATATGAAAATATACTCATCGAGCTTCGATTACATAATTTATTCATTAATTAATTCCACTCCTACTATTTTTAGTGATTTTTCAATCTCACGTCACTGCTGCTGCCAGCATCTGTTACTAAAGCAACTATGCCTATTTCGTGATTTCTCCTTGATCTAACTAGTAATTCATCATACATATCACAAATTATGATCATGACTAGCCATGCCAAGGGCTAATCATTGTCAAACATCTCCCTACTACACTATTGCCATATCATGAATTTTGACACCAAAAATAATCAACCATGACATATGGCATAAAAATCGAATTTCCAAGACTTACGACCTAACATTATAGAACCAAATCCAACCGAACATTTATGCCATTTTCGCATGGCTAAAAGTTTACATACCAAATTTCAACAAAACATATTAGCCTATACATGCCGAAATGTTCTCCTAGACCGACTAAAAAGAAGATACCAAAAGTTGCTAGCCGGTGTGATGACTTCGATGACGGCCCGATCACGTAAAAAGAGACGAGTCCAAGAAACCTAAAATAGGTGACAAGGAAACACCGAGTGAGTATATAACTCAGTAAGTCATAAGCAATGCACCACCATCCATTAATAACATTATCACAAGAGGAAACAAAATGGAACGAGGCTAGTTACTCCATCCATACCGAACCATACCATAGTTCCTTAGACCTATCGGTTCAATCTCATACCAAGTCATGCATTCACATTCCATATACTAATCAATAGGATATTTGAGGCATTTTCATACATCATTGTATTTTCGTTACAATCATACAATTAAACGACCTTTCACCTATTCCACGATAAATCTTATGTACGTGACTTCAATTATAATTGTCACATAGGTTCAAACTTACCAAGCTCAACTCCAAATATAAACATAGCGCCTATTAGCCATGAACTCAAGGTACTTACCCGATCCGCTGTCCGTGATCAACTCAATAATGTCGGACACTTGTGTCCATAGTGATTCAAAAGTATATATTAAGTCCGCACACTCAGTGCTATATAATCAACTCGCACACTTAGTGCTATATAATCAAACTCGCACACTTAGTGCTGTACAATTTAAACCCGCACACTTAGTGCCAATCTCATGATCATAAATGTTTATACCCGCACACTTAGTGCCGAGATCAACAACTCAATACATCTCACCTCTTTTCTTTTCATTCAACACTTTCATCACCACATGCATACATGTATATATATATTTATCATTCCATTCAGCATCATTACATAGACGTTATGACCATTTAAATTAATACAAACTATATGCTTAATGACTTACTTCGTGTTGGGTAAGACGGTTCCAACTCGGCTACTCGATGATCTTTTCTTTGCCTTTGCTTGATTCTCCTCCTTTAACTCCTTGAGTTTAATCAATAAATCAACTAGTTTAACCATCTTGCTAAACATTCATAATTCAATTACACATGCATATGTATGTCTGTATATTCGGCAACCATCCTCACTAATTACCCATTTAGTCGATTATACACATAATTAAAGGTAACATCACGAATGGGCATACTTATGTATATATATATGTATATATATATACTTCGGAATGGGCATCACAATTAGATTTAACACCACCTTCATACTCAATTAGATGGCTGAATGCATGTATATATGCACAATGTCAACTATAACATCATTTAAACACCTAATTTCATCTCATGAACACTCGACCCATTTTTACCCCATATGGCCGAATGTGTAAGATTACATTCAACACCACCGATGTACTTAATTAGGTGGCCAAATATACCAAGTTAGACTTGACATTATACGTCACAAGAACTCTAATTTAATTTGTCAATTGCTTGGCCAAGAACTCACAAGTGCCTTATCTACAACCTATTCGGCCTTACTACTTAAACTTAGCCTTTCATACACTTATCTCTATTGTTTTAGAAGGCCGAATCCTTATGTGTTCCAACATCTAGCTTACTCAATTCAACACATCAAAACGACATTTAGGCCGATTTTGCTAGCACACAAGCCTTTGACCGAATGTCCTTGACCTCTAGTCACCTAAATTTTTATTCTTTAAAACTCATCCAACTCATATTTTTCATTGACAACCTCATTAACTTCAATTTATTCACATCTTTAATCATGCTACATTCGACCATTATTTAACAATAATTCATGTATCCTTTTTATTAAACACTCAAAATCAACCATCTTCATACCTCATCACCAAAGACATCAAAATCCAACCAAGAATGTAACATTCATGGCCGAATATCATCTCCATCAATTAACAAAATTTGAACCATGGCTAGGTAGATTTCAAGCTTACAACTTAAAATATACATGAATCTCAAAGAATAATATCAAACATACCTCAATCTAGTTACATGCATGGCCAAACTTCTTAGAAACTTTTCCCCTAGGCACCGAATATTCAAGAGCTTCTTAATCAACTTAAAGGTGACCAAATGCCTTAACTTCAATTTCTTCTTTTTCTTTTCAATTCGGCCAAGAAGAACCAAAGAACACAACTTGTTTTTCTTTCTTCCTTAGAACATTCGGCCAAGGGAAATGAAGAAAGATAGACACTTTTTTTTTGTTCTTTCTTTCTAGTTTCGGCCAAATGGGGGGAACAACCACACACTTTTTTTTGTTTCATCATATTCCCTTTCATTATTTTATGCCCATGCTCCTTATTTTATCATACTTCCCATGAAACACTAACTCAACATGTTTATGACATGTTCTTGCCCATCACACTTGGTCTACCATGCTTGTCATGGCCGGCCACTACTAATTAGGGGGGAAATTGACATGCAAGTCCCCCTTTTATTTCATGCACTAATAGATCCTTATGCTTTGACCTATCACATTTCAAAATTTTCTCACATAAGTCCTATTTACTAAAATTCACCTACAATTAAACAAAATTCAAACACGAAATTTTCACACATGCACATGTACATATAATGAGCATCAATTATGACGGTTAATTATTTTTATGACTCGGTTTAGCGGTCCCGAAACCACTTCCCGACTAGGGTCAATTTTGGGCTGTCACAGGTTCAACCAATGTTTTTGACAACAAAATCCAAAGAGAAAGTCCTAGTTTAGACTCTTCCTTTTTAGATTTCCAACCTTTAAACCTGGTGCGTTCTAAATAATAGTCATGTTTCAGGCTCCTGTATTATTTAGAAACTTATAGAGTAATATGCAAAACTTCCCTTGTGAAAGTTTTATTAGTTCATTAATCATTATTCCAATACAACATGCTTGCGAAAAAGGTCATAACAATGGATAAGAATAAAGTTAGCTCTGAGCATAGCTCGAAAGGAATAAATTATCAAAAATAGTAAAGAAGGATAAAGAAATTGATTGGAGATGCGTATCTTGGAAAAGAATGAAGTATTCCAAGAACAAAAAATTCAAAATAAATAGTATGGAGACGAGGTGCCTTAGATATCGCAGGTTGAACTTCCCTGTACAAACTTTCTGAAGACCCTGCTGAGTTTGACATGTGTTTGAGAGATCTACAGTACTCTGTCAATGCCTCAAGATGTTGTCTACTCTTTCCTGATAATTTAGGTATAGCAAGATCGCCACATGCCCCAATCTAGTTAAAATTTGAGTTGCTCTAATAACCTCGTGCCCCATTCTGATCAATATTTGAGCCGCCCTTTCCGGGTTTTCTCAAACCCCCTTTAGTCTCAAGGTGCCCTTTGCAGGTTTTCACTTTGGCCTCTCCATTTTCCTTTTCTTTTTATTTTTATCAGTTTTTCTTCTTTTTTTCTTTTTTTTTCTATTTTGATTTTGACCCCTTTTTTTTTTGAATTTGAACTCATAGGATTAGGCAAGTCCTCGTTATCCCTTTCGATCAGAACCAAATTTCTTTCAGAGAGCCTTTTGGGACGAAATTTAACTATGACGAAAACTTTGGATCTTCTCTTTTAATTAAGATGAAATCCAACAACGGAGAAATGACAACTTGACTTCGACGGGCTAAACCATGATGAGCCAAAGAAGAAGGCATTGTCCTGGCAAAGAATCCTAAATGCATCGTTCATGATGTTAATCTTGAACATATTGTAAAATTTTGATATCGTATTGTTGTTCAGATTACAATGTCAGTGCTTACCCAAGCATATCTTGATATGACCATACGAAGACATCTTTGAACTCTTTGAAGTAACTCAACAGGGTTCTGCTTCATTTCTTCAGTTATGCACGTTCCCTTAAGGTCACAATCTCCATTGTTTCCTCATGAGGTAAGATTTCATTCCTGTTCTACCATCCTCAACAAGTCTAAAAATAGGCTACAATCTATGTCATCTTTAAAGTCATGAGATCCCTCTAAACACAGATCCCACTCAAAAAGAACTTCTGAGTCCGTAATAGCATCACTCATGTCATTGATATCTGGGGACCCATAGTAGGTAACAAAGAATATACAAAAGAATGTATGAATAATCATTTGTACAATTATGAATGAAATAAAAGAATAATATGGAAGAAGATTCGAAAGAATGAAAGTATAATTATTCGAAAAGAATGAAAGAATATTGGCTTAAAAAAATGAATGCAAAGGTGTATTTTATTAGAATAACGACATTCAGACATGAGCCTATTTCATAAAGGAATTCTTATTGTCTCTAGGCTGAAGGCAACAAGTGTGTTTTGAACATTACTCTGAGTAATCTCTAAATACTACAAGGGTTTCTTCTGCAGTCTAATTATTTAGAACACTCCCAAGTCTATAAGGGCAAAAATCTGACAAGGTCCCTTATTCAGTTGTTTCATTGTGAACACTTCTCGACACCCGTTCATATATTGCATTCAATCATGACTGTGTACTAGATGAGCCATCCATCTTGACAATACCCATGTTGATGAATTTTTCAACTAGCTTTTTGAAAGTAATGCAATTCTCTATAGAGTGTCCCGTAATTCCCGCATGATAATCGCATTGTGCAATCGCGTCGTACCATTTGGGATACGGAGGCTGTGGAGGCTTCACATGTAAAGGTGAAACAACATGCGCATCAATAAGCTTTGATACAGCTCCTTGTATGACATTGGAATTGGTGTGAACTGGAGTTTTTCAGTACCTTGCTTCACATATGATTCTTGTCTTGATGAACCTTGCTGATTAGTAATCGATTTACTGTACGTGTTCACGTTGTTCACCTTATTTTCTTTTTCTTTTGAGGCTTGCCTTTTGTTATTTCATCAAGCATCAATCTTTTCGCTCCTTATGGCGCTTTCAATCATTTGACCATTCATGATTATGTCAGAAAAGCTTTTTGTGGCACTCCCTAACATATGTGTGATGAATGGACCTTTCAATGTATTTATGGATAGCATTGTCATTTCCCTTTCCAGGAGCGGTGGCTGAACTTGGACGGCGACCTCCCTCCATCTCTGTGCGTACTGCCTAAAGCTTTCATTTGATTTCTTTTCCAAATTCTGTAAGGTGATTCTATCAGGAACCATATCTGTCACATGACTGTATTGTTTTATGAATGCCTGCGCTAAATCCCTCCATGAACCAATCATAGTACGGCTCAATTGATTGTACCATTTAGATGCTGCCCCTACGAGGCTATCTTGGAAACAATGTATCAGCAACTGGTCATTATTAACATACCCAGTCATCCGCCTACAAAACATAGTTATATGAGCTTCGGGGCCACTAGTTCTATTGTACTTCTCAAACTCAGGCATTTTGAACTTGTAAGGGAGCACTAAATCAGGAACCAAGCTCAATTCTTTAGCATCAACCCCATAATAGCTTTTAGTATTTTCCATCGCTCTAAAATTTTCTTCCAGCCATTTATACTTTTCTTCGAGCTGTTTTGGAAATTCACCATTCATTTTCTCCTTTCCAGCCGTTTCATCGAAGTCAGGGATAGCAGGATTAACAAGGTTGGCTCTGGGGTTAGAGCTTGATCTTGCCTGAAGATTCATTAGCGTTGCAGCGTCATCCTGAAATTGCTGAGGATTAATGGTAACAGAGGACCTACGCGGGTATATCTCAACTTGCTGGGGGGTAAAGTTTGGAGGATAGACAGGTCCCTCATTGTCTCCCTCTTCAACATTGAGCACAGAGCCTTTTCCTTTATCAGTTCCCTTATTCAACCATTGAGTTAATTGAGCCATCATACTCCCTTGAGATTCCATCATTTTGTCTATCATTTTTTGCTGCTCATTCATTTGCTGTTGAAGTTGCTCCTGCATTTCCTTTTGGAACTGTTCTAGCCTTTCCATCCTTTGATCCATGTCCCTAGTTTTTTATCGAGTACCGTAGCGGTGTGTGGTGGGTTGGCTGGTTTCCAGATTAACTGAGGAATGATTTATATCAATTAGAGTCTTTTAGTGGACTTTAATGCTATGATATCATGTAATGCGAATGCATGAAATGAATGCATAAAGAGACGTTGATTCTGATTCAATTCCATTTAGATAACTTTACTAGAAAACAAATCTCTTTACATAAAATGAATATTTATACGGCCTTGCCCTCATAGGCGAAGACATTCGATCCTCTTCTTTATTCGAGCGTTAAGATAAATCTCACGAACTTTTCAAAAAGGACATCTCTTCTATCTCCTTTTTGCTCGATCCAGGCCGTAACTCATTGCTCACTTATCCTCGTGATGCTCGTTGACTTCTCTTTAAGAAACTTCAGCGGCTCTCGAATAATCTTTTTCATCTTAAATCTTTGGGCAACGAGCCATAATCGTGTAGTCCTCCATTAAATTATCATCCTTCTCTTATCATGTGTTCTTGGACCATATTCGGACAACCATATTGTCATCCACTTTATCAAGAAACCCATTTCCTTATGACAAGCTCTCTATTTAGCAACTGAACGTGAATCAACACCTCCTTTTTTATGATGAAATGAAATGTCATGTCGTGCAATCAAAATAAAACACAAAAAGTCAGTATCATAAAATATAATCAAGAAATAGTAAAACAGCTAATCAGATATCTACTAGGGTTCAGTATAGTTCCACCTAAGGTGGATTCCTAAGGTTCATTATATGAGGTTTGGCTTCTAGGGCAAGGGTACCCGAACTAGCAGATTCCTCAATCCTCACCCATTATAGGCTCATATGGACCGAGTTCAGTTTAGGGGAATACATTTCCCTATGGCTGCACGGAGATGAAAATCTCACGAAGACATAGGTACGGATGTATCCCGGAAGCAATCCACTATCCTGCATGGAGGTGAAAACCTCACGAAGGACTAGTTTCTCGCTCCCACTTAAAGGGTAAAATCATTCAACTCATCTAATGTGTAGTGCAAACAATACTTAAATACATTAAGCAAGAAGATAATGAATGCAAAAAAAAAAAAAAACAAAATCTTGAATTTAAAAAAAAATACTTTCTCGACCATAAGACAAAAATTAATCAACTTTGTGGCTCGACTCTTTATTTTTTTTAAAAAGTCCCTAGTGGAGTCGCCAAGCTGTCGAAACCATTTTTTTGAAAAACAAAAAATTTAGGTTGTCGACTTTAAAAAATGAAAATTGGGAGTCACCACCAATCTTTTATTAAGGTGTGATTGGATCACCTAAAAAAACGGCTTGGGTCTACGAGTTTTAGAAAAACGGATCCGGGAGTCAGAGTCAGTTATGTTCGAGGAAGGATTAGCACCCTCCTAACGCCCAAAAATTGGTACCTCGTTAATTAATTAATGTCTTAATGTCGAAAATTTGAAAAATATAATCCTTAGCAAAAACTCTTAAACGTTACGTATTAAGACCCTTATCATTTCAGAGAAAGAAAATGCCACACCCAATGCGTTAGGGCACGACATTCTAATTTCCTCAAAAATGAATTAGGCCAAAATACTTGTGTAATAAAAATTTAAAAGAATATCCATTTATTTAAGATTTAAGAAATTGCGGCCCAATACGTTAGGGCACAATTCCTCGAAAATCCTAAACTCGGAATATTTCCTTTATTATTTTTTAGAAAAAATCTTCATTTCAAGAAATCAATGCGTCACATCCAATACGTTAGGACACAACGTGTTGAATTCCCAATAATGAGTTCTTATTTTTTGATTAAAGAGAAATGCTCGATTGTTAGATTTAACGAAGAAAATCGGAACCCAATACGTTAGGGCTCAATTTCCTTAAAAATCCTAAATACAAGCATTATCTTAATTTTAAAAAATTAAAAATCGAGTGAAAAATGATGTGATGCTACATTAAATATACAATGCAACAATAAATATTACGATGGCATAGAAATAATATGAATAAATGAATAAACAAAATCGATAACAATAATCCATGACATGCAAAATATTAAATGTAAACTCAATTATATAACGAAAGGAGGAAAGCCAACCAAATAAATGAAGAAAAGGATATATATAATATGAACATAGAAATTATGAAGATTAAAATATACATATGATTTACAAATAAATTTTTGGGTTATGGAACGTATATATATATGCAATACATAATATTTATGAATATAAAGAAAAATAGATAAACATATATAGATTATAAAATAGGTATTTAAAAATATATATATTTGAGCCCCTTTTTTTAAAAAAAGAATAAATATCCATATGGATATAAACAAAACATTTGTTAAAAATATATATACATATGTACATATAAAAATAATGATAATAATAATTACATTATAGAAAATATACATATATATAGGAAGATAAATGGATACATAAAAAGTATATATATATAAAAATATTAAATAATAATTACAATATTAAAAAAATAAATATGCGTACATATAAAAATATTTGTTTTAAAATAAATAAATAAATAAAAACAACATATATATATAAATAAAAACTAATTAAAAAAATAAAACAAATAATTACATTATGGAAGTTAATTAATTTTAAAAAAAGAAAAAAAAAACTAAATTGAATTGAATATGAAAAATCTGGGGGAAAATTTGCAAATAAATAAAACCCAAAGGATTAAATTGAACACGCGAATTATATAGAGGGGCTGGAAGAGAAATTCTCCTCTCCTCTAAAACGGCGTCATTCCAGCGGGGCTAAATTGAAATTGAAAGCAAATTAAAGGGCTAATTCTAAAAAGATAAAAAAAAACTAATTGTAAAACATTAAAAAGGTGCGAATAACTCATAGGGCTCGAATGGGAAAATATCTCCATCCTTTGAAACGCGTCACTTTATTAGGGCTAAATAAAATAAATAAATAAAATTTGCAGCGGTATCACCTTCTCCCTTTTTTAAAATCGTAAATAAGTAAAAAATAATCGAAAAAGAAAAAAAATAGTAAGCCACCTTTAAAAAACTGCCAATTGTTCTCCCTTTTTTTATTGATTCCCTCTTTTCTTTTCTTTTTTTATAATGAAGGGAGAGACCTCTATTTATAGTTGAGCCTCCCCAAATCCAACGGTACAGATCAATTACATCAACGGCTAAGATTAAAGGGTATCTACAAATTAAATCTCTGAGATTACAAAATCATATCTTCTAAGATTACATATCATATCTAAGATTGCATATATCATATCTAAGATTGCATATCATATCTAAGATTGCATATCCTCGAAGATTATGTTTCCATATGTGAGCCCGGGCTAAAATTGGATATTACATAGAGATAAATTTTTTTAAGTTTTTAACTTAATCAAATAAGACTTCGAGTCGAGTAGTGTAACACCCCTCACCCATCTAGATGTCTAGTATGAATGGGAAATGCCACCAGAGCACAAACAAGATGATGATGCTGGAGATAATTAAGATTTTAAACTTTGAAACAATTCAATAAATTCATGTAGTTGAGGTAAAATTGATTTGAAGATTTTAAATCATCTTGAAATAATTTAGAAATAATTCATGAGTGATTGGTAGTGTTCGGGACCAAAAAGAGTTTCGACGGGCTCGAAACTCGTGAACTAGTTAGTGACATTGTCTAAGGAGCTATGTATCAATACATTGCCCCCATGTTTTGATACCTTGGGCTACGTATTGGTACCTGGAAGCTAGGTACTGACACTTAGCCCCATGGTACTATAGCTTTTCAACTATTATCTCCAAGGGGTCTAATACCCTTAGTATAGGTTTCGGAACCTGGACTCGTGGCACCAAAATTTGGCCACTAACCTACAAAGTTCCAATACTAACAACCAATGTTTCAAAAATTGGGTATAGGGATCAAAATTTTCAAATTAAAAACACCTCTGATACACACCATAGCATCCTTAACAATTAATCATAGAAAGTGCTCAAAGAGAGCCATTCAAACATGCAAATCTTAGCTCAAACATACCATAGATCATTGAAACACATGTTTTGAACACTTAGATATGTTTATACCACATGCAAAATAAGTCTAATAACCATTCATTTACTAGTTCAATTCAAAAGGTGGTAATGCATGTAACACCCTTTATTCGGTTCGACAACTGACACCGATAACTGATGCACAACGACACTTTCTTTACTCTTATAAAATTTCTTTTTATAAAAAATGACAAGTGGTCACAAAAAAATCCTTTAAAATCATTTCATATCATTCATTTTTAAAGCTTTAAATATATTTTGGAATCATTTCATATCATTCAAATAATTTTATAGTGGTTGGACATGTCCAATACATAAAAGAAAATTCTAAATCACTTTAATGGTTTTAAATGCAAACTTTTCATATTGACTTGAGTAAGAAATAATTAAATCCAAAGTCAACATCAACAATCAATTTTCACGTCCTATTCTAATTTTTGAGGTTTTAAAAGTCATTTTAGTCCATTCCAAAGTCCCATTACGAAATGAGAATGTTCAGACATCATTCAGAGCCCTTCTAATAAATGATTAAGCGGAAGAAGCGCATCAAGATCGAATTCAAATTGTTTGACTCGAAAAAGAAAGATTTGAATATAACCTGAAAGAAGAAATAAACAAATTTAGAAATGAAAGAAAATGAAAACACTAAAAGAAAAAAAAAGAACTAAGAATATATATTCAAAATAATAAATAAATAAACGAAATTTAAAAGTTGAAGATGGATAAAATAAATCGATGAATTTGATGGATAGAAGAATAAGTATCCAATTGAACCCTTTAAGATATTAATCCCAAAAAACTCAATTAATGATGACCCTAATCAACCCTACAAGAAATAATCTTTGGAAAATTGAAAGATGAAGAATGAATCCCCACGAATTCTTGAAGAAAATCGAGAAGAAAACTACTTCTAAAAATCAAAAGAAAGAAATCTTGCACAAAGAAACTAACTCCTAGAGTTCAAACTTTAGTAATGAAAACAATCATGTCTTTAATGAACAATAAAGAAGCCTTTATATAGGCTAGCTAAGTACATCCAAATAAAAATCTAAAGTATACTAAAACTCTAATGAATATAAATAAGAAGTAGTTTTAAACTAAGCTTTCTTATTTGACTAAGAAACATAAAACTCCTAAACAACTTAAAATACTTAAACAATATCTAAAATTTGAAATAAATAAATAATAATAAAATAAAACCTAATAAATACAATATTTCACTCATAATAAAAATTAAGCCTAAAAATTGAACTCAATATGATTTAAACTCGAATTAAAAGCTCAAAATTCATAATTTTCGTAATAATCTGTCTAAAAATTCTACTTGCATAGTCTTCACTAAAACGGTCATAACTTGAGCTCCCAAACTCGAAATCGAGTAATTCAAAGTGTGTTTTGAAGATAGGAGATAGATCTTAGAACTCGGTGAAGACATCTAAGCCCCAAAATACCTGTACCCCATCCAAAAAGTCATCACAAGTAGGCTGATTTCCTAAGCTTGAAAATTTACAACTTCGATGAATTGAATTTAATAAATTTAACCCCATCAGTGCATGTATTGTGACACCCCTAAAGTGACCCTAGTCGGAAAGTGGTTTCGGGACCACTAAACCGAGTCATAAAGATAATTAACCGTCATAGTTGATGCTCATTATATGTACATATGCATGTGTGAAAATTTCATGTTTGAATTTTGTTAATAGTAAGTGAATTTTATCAAATAGGACTTATGTGAGAAAATTTTGAAATGTGATAGGTCAAAGCATAAATGTAACACCCCGAACCCGAGACCGTCACCGGAGTCGAACACGAGGTGTTAGCAGACTTTACCCACTTATAAAAAAAATTTCCCAGACACTACCAATCTGCGTACTAGTCGCTTTAAAAATCATATCTTGAGTTTCACAACTTGAAAATCAGTTTCGTAATTTTTCCCTGAAACTAGACTCATATTCCCATCGACATATTTTTTTCTAGAATTTTTGTTCAGGCCAATTAGTACAGTTTATTAGTCAAAGTCTCCCATGTTACAGGGATCGACTACACTGACCTTTGCGCATTACGACTTGGATATCTCCCTGCACAGGGCTTCAATACTGATTTCGTTTGTTTCTATAGAAACTAGACTCAGAGAGGAATCCATACATATATGGCATGACTCCTAATTATCTCTGGTTAATTTATAATGAATTTCCAAAGTCGGAACAGGGAATCCAGAAACCGTTCTGGCCCTTTCTCACGAGAACCTGAATATCTCTTAACATACTGTCCATATGATCATTTCGTTACTTTCCTATGAAAATAGATTCATCAAGGTTCGTTTACATAATTTATTCACTATTTAATTCCAATCCTACTATTTTTAGTGATTTTCCAAATCTACATCACTGCTGCTACCAGCATCTGCCTTTAAGGTAGACTTTACCTATTTCATAGTTTCCATGATTCAACTAGCCCTTTTAGCATAAATAGCACAAATCATGATAGCGATTAACCATTCCATACCAAATGATCATAACATTATGCTCAAATATATATAAGCCATTTTCGCATGGCTATATACATTAACCAAAATATTCTTCCGCCACTAGTCTATTTTATACATGCCATAAGACAATCCGAAACATAGCAGTACCAAACAGTGGATAGTGATAGTGTGACTAGTTGCTGACGATCCCCGAGCCTGTAGCTTCGCAATGAGATCTATAAAACAGAGGAAACAGAGTAAACTGAGTAAGCATTACAATGCTTAGTAAGTTTTAAGCAGTGTCAACAGGTAACAATCAAATTATAACATAGTTGTTCGTATTTTTATTTCACTCTTCCTTCGGGCATACCATCCCTTTACCGAATCTGCACATCTCATCATATACAATAGGCAGATAAACTTTCACATAAAAGTGAGCTCATGTGACATAGATATATCGTATGATTTCACATCACCTCTCACACTGATCCGATGTCACATAATCATAGGAATAGTCTCATAGATTGCTTTCGTATGCATCACATAACTACCTTATGATTTAGTGCAAATCAAGCTCACATATAAACTTGAAGTACATACCTGTTTAACCTTTCGCATTGAATATATTTATAAGCAATTCTTATTACGAAGTCTTACCCGGACATAATCTCCACACGTAGTCATCGGGTCTTTAGAGCTCGGATATAGTACAAGCACGAAGCTTAAGGACATTAATCAGTGATAATATTCTTGCATAAAGCCTGCGGGGTTTTAACCCGGATATAGTACTGACACAAATGCCTTTCGGGACTTATCACATTTATGCACTTTCACATCCATTACGTTGGCCACTCGGCCCTGTCACATATATACACTTTCACATTCATCACATCGGCCATTAGGCCTTATCACATATATACACTTTCACATTCATCGCATCGGCCATTAGGCCTTATCACATATATACACTTTCACATTCATCACATCGGCCATTAGGCCTTATTACATATATACACTTTCACATTCATGACATCGGCTATTAGGCCTTATCTCACATATACACTTTCACATTCATCACGTCGGCTATTAGGCCTTATCACACATATACACTTTCACATTCATCACATCGGCTATTAGGCCTTATTACATATATACATACACTTTCACATTCATCACATCGGCTATTAGGCCTTATTACACATATACACTTTCACATTCATCACGTCGGCCATTAGGCCTTATCACATATACATACACTTTCACATTCATCACATCGGCCATTAGGCCTTATTACATATATACACTTTCACATTCATCACATCGGCTATTAGGCCTTATCACACATATACACTCTCTTGGCTGAATCTACATCTATCATTTTCCAATATCACAATTTAGAATTCACGTATGGGTTTAATCGATAGCTTATGAGCAACTAGAACAAGTTTATCAAGGTTTACAACACAATCTCAAATTCAGCACAAGCTGTTTTTCCTGAGCAATAGTCACTAAATCATTTATAACTGGAGCTACAAAACTCCAAATCACTTTCCGTTAATTTTTCCTGAATATAGACTCGTATATCTTCCATCCATAAAATTTCGAGAATTTTAGGTTTGGCCAATCAATACCAGATTTTTCTTAAAGTTTCCCCTGTTCCACTGTTTGACTAATCTGACCACTCTTCACTACGAATCAAATTTCTCATTTTACAGAATTCAAAATGTGTTGTATTTGATTTTATTTGAAACTAGACTCATTAAGAGTCTAAGCATATAAATTTTATCTTATAACCATTTTTGTACAATTTATAATGATTTTCTAAAAACAGAACAGGGGATTTCGGAGTCATTCTGACACCGTCTCACACAACTTTAAATATCTCATTATCGGAAATTCCTTTGCTTACACGGTTTCTTTTATAAGAAACTAGACTCATTAAGCTTTAATTTCATGTCTCATTCAGCCTCTAATTCAAGTCCATAAATTTATGGTGATTTTCTAAAGTCACGTTACTGCTGCTGTCCGAAGCAGACTATTTCAAATTACCTTTAAATTCCCAAGCTCAAACACTTAAGAACTTACCATTTGAGCTTAGAACATATCATGGCCACATCATATCTTATTAAATCAGCTCATCATGTCCTATTATAATTGAATTTACTCAACGTTTAAACACTTAAAACTTACCTCGGAAGTTGCCGAACGATTACGACGGCTCTTCGATCACTTTTTTCCTTTCCCTTATCCAACTTTGATCCTCTAGGCTCTTGAGCTAAATCAAACAAATTTACTTCATGATACATTCGGCCTTGGCAACAATTTCATTAGAAATCCTTATTAGCCACTTCATCAATCAATTATATCATCTACTTAATATTTCATAACTTATCATGCTAGCTGAATATTATTTATTCAAGTTCATCATCTTCATATTCGGCATTAGCATCAAATATAATAGCCCATTTCTTCCCACTTTGAATTTATGCATCCATTTAATCATAGTTTGTTTAAGCACTCATACAACAAGATTCATCCAATTTAACATGAAACAAAAACTTTATTCCTCCATAGCTACAATGGCCGAAAGATCTAGACATCTCAATACCGAAATTTCTAACATGGGTTGCCTAAAGAATTTGGTAGGGAGTTCAAATTTATCTAGCATTTCAAGTAATTAACACATCCATATAGCTAACATGCTAGTAGTATCAAGGCATCAACTAAAATTTTGAAGCCTCTTAGCCGAATCCTAACTCTCCAACAACTCTAATTTCATCCATGAGATAAATAGAAGTAGGCTAACCCTCCAAAGGATGTGTAAACCTCCAAAAGCAACATTGAACATACCTTAATATCAAGAACCACCTTGGCCGAACTTCCCCTCTTCTTCTTCCTTCCATTCGGCCATGTTGAACAACAAAGGAAGAATTTTGTTTTTCCTCCCCTTTCTCTAGTCACGGCAATGGGGAGTAAGGGGGAGACAACTTTGGTTTCTCCTCCCACTCCCCTCATATTTTATTATTCTTCCCACACATATTAGCATAAAATGTCTTTAATATGTTTTTTTTAATACTTATTTCCTATTATAAAACCATGTAGTCATTATAATATTAATACAAAATGCATATGCTTTGTATCCCATACCCTCATGGCCGGCCACTTCCTTTAAAGTGGGGAATTTGACATGCAAACCCATCATTTCACAACATGCATTATTAGGCCACTTTACATTTGCCTAGCACATTTTCAAATTTTCTCACATAAGTCCTATTTGATAAAATTCACTTACCATTAACAAAATTCAAACATGAAATTTTCACACATGCATATGTACATATAATGAGCATCAACTATGACGGTTAATTATCTTTATGACTCGGTTTAGTGGTCCCGAAACCACTTTCCGACTAGGGTCACTTTAGGGGTGTCACAATAAAGATCTATTAGTGCATGAAATAAAAAGGGGGGACTTGCATGTCAATTTCCCCCCTAATTAGTAGTGGCCGGCCATGAAAAGTATGGTAGACCAAGTGTGATGGGCAAGAACATGTCATAAACATGTTAAGTTAGTGTTTCATGGGAAGTATGATAAAATAAGGAGCATGGGATACAAAATATATGCCTTTTATATTAATAAATTAAATGTTAAATGAATAAATAATATGAAATATGAACTTATATTAAAAGAAATGGGTGATAAAAACAAAGTTGGTTCATCTTTTTCTTCCTCCATTGCCGTACCTAAAGAAAGAAAAGAAGAAATTGAAGTTAAGGCATTTGGTCACCTTTAAGTGGATTAAGGTATGTTAATGCTCTATCATTGAAAATCTTTGTATATTTGGAGTGGCCATCAAGTATAGAAGCTAGCTCATGGCAAATGTTTTTGTAAAGTTATGAAGATGACATTCGGTCATGGATGTTTGTATTTCTTTGATGTCGTTTTTGATGCTTTAGGGTATTGAGGGTTGATTATAGATGAGTTGAGCTTGGTAAAATTAAATGTTTGTGGCTAAATTGCTTAATGACAATCGGTTATGTTGAAATGCTAAATTAGTGCTAAATTGTAAGTATTTAAATGAGTGTTAGCCGAAATTGAGCCTATGATATTAATTAGAATTTGTGAAATTTATGCATTTTGTGGTCCAAGTGTGATAAGAACCATACGGTTATGGCATGTAAGCATGAAGATTTGTGGATGATTTAGAATTGGCCTAAGTGTTTTAGTCATTAATATATATGTATATTGCCGAATGTATGCTTAAGGAATTGGTTAAGTACATTGTTGTCAAAATGCTTGTTGTTTTTGTATAACTGTTGCCTAGCTACTAAATGAACTTAGGGTATTATGGATAAGTTTAAGAGTGGCATAATTGAAATGAAGTTTGCTTGGGCCAAATGTGAACCTAAGTTTTGAATTACAATTGATGCTTGTTAGTTAGTTGATGATGTCCTTTGATAGCCCTTTTGATATTCGGCCATTGTTAAGGAATTTTGAATTGGTTATAAATTTCTATGTTTTAATTAGCAAATTGAATTATTGAAGGTTGAGCTAATTATATATGTATACGTTTTATATGTACATTAATTTCTTAGTCTATGTTATTCGGCTATAATCGACATGGTAGAATTTTTTTTAATTTGTAAATTTGTTAATCATTAGCTCAAGAGATCAAGGACAAAAGTCGGAAAAAGGGATGACAAAACTAAGCGAATAGCCGTAGAATTATAGTCGTCGACAACTTTTAAGGTAAGTTTCTAGCATATAAGTTTAGTTATAATGAAGAATGATATGGAAAACGGCATATATGATATTATGTTTTAAATAGGTGAATGAGAACTTTACAGAGTAAATTGTATAAATCTGCAAGGGACAGCAGCAGTAGCGTTTTGGAAAAATTACCATAAATTGTGGGAGTTGAGTTAAAGGCTGAATAAAATATGTTATTAAAGCTTAATGAGTCTAGTTTCTTATAAAAGAAACCGTGTAAGCAAAGGAATTTCCGATAATGAGATATTTAAAGTTGTGTGAGACGGTGTCAGAATGACTCCGAAATCCCCTATTTTGTTTTTAGAAAATCATTATAAATTGTAAAAAAATGGTTATAAGATAAAATTTATATGCTTAGACTCCTTAATGAGTCTAGTTTCAAATTAAATCAAATACAACATATTTTGAATTCTGTAAAATGAGAAATTTGATTCGTAGTGAAGAGTGGTCAGATTAGTCAAACAGTGAAACAGGGGAAACTTTAAGAAAAATCTGGTATTGATTGGCCAAACCTAAAATTCTGGAAATTTTATGGATGGAAGATATACGAGTCTATATTCAGGAAAAATTAACGGAAAGTGATTTGGAGTTTTGTAGCTCCAGTTATAAATAATTTAGTGACTATTGCTCAGGAAAAACAGCTTGTGCTGAATTTGAGATTATGTTGTGAACCTTGATAAACTTGTTTTAGTTGCTCATAAGCTATTGATTAAACCCATACTTGAATTCTAAATCGTGATATTGTAAGTTTATGAGTATTCGAATATGAAATGATAGTATGGCGTAATGGCTGATGTGATGAATGTGAAAGTGTATATATATGTGATAAGGCCTAATGGCCGATGTGATGAATGTGAAAGTGTATATATGTGATAAGGCCTAATGGCCGATGTGATGAATGTGAAAGTGTATATATATGTGATAAGGCCTAATGGCCGATGTGATGAATGTGAAAGTGTATATATGTGACAGGGCCGAGTGGCCAACGTGATGGATGTGAAAGTGTATAAATGTGATAAGTCTCGAAGGGCATTTGTGTCAATACTATATCCGGGTTAAAACCCCGCTGGCTTTATGCGAGAATATTATCACTGATTAATGTCCGTAAGCTTCGTGCTCGTACTATATCCGAGCTCTAAAGACCCGATGACTACGTGTGGGGATTTTGTCCGGGTAAGACTTCGTAATAAGAATTGCTTATAAATATATTCAATGCGAAAGGTTAAACAGGTATGTACTCCAAGTTTATATGTGAGCTTGATTTGCACTAAATCATAAGGTAGTTATGTGATGCATACGAGAGCAATCTATGAGACTATTCCTATGATTATGTGACATCGGATCAGTGTGAGAGGTTATGTGAAATCATACGATATATCTATGTCACATGAGCTCACTTTTATGTGAAAGTTTATCTGCCTATTGTATATGATGAGATGTGCATATTCGGTAAAGGGATGGTATGCCCGAAGGAAGAGTGAAATAAAAATACGAACAACTATGTTATAATTTGATTGTTATTTGTTGACATTGCTTAAAACTTACTAAGCATTGTAATGCTTACTTCGTTTACTCTGTTTCCTCTGTTTTATAGATCTCATTGCGAAGCTACAGGCTCGGGGATCGTCAGCAACTAGTCACACTATCACTATCCACTGTTTGGTACTGCTATGTTTTGGATTATCTTATGGCATGTATAAAATAGACTAGTGGCGGAAGAATATTTTGGTTAATGTATATAAGCCATGCGAAAATGGCATCTTTTGAATGTTTACTTAGAGAAGTTTAAATTTTATCCCTGGCCGTGTTTAGTACTTATCTAAATGAATGACCTTTATTTCAAGAAAAAGTTCAAAATTTTACGGTTCTGACATGAGTTACAAGCCCGGTAATGCCCCTTACCTATTCCGGCGACGGTCACGGGATAGGGGTGTTACATTTTATTGGTATCAGAGCTACGGTTTAGTCGATTCTAGGACTAATGTAGCACGCGTGAGTCTATTTATACATGCCATGAAGTGATAAAATGATAGTGTGATGATTTTTGGCTATTAAAATGTGTTTGCTGTATTGCAATGAATCTTGATCCCGATCGAGCTGTAGCAAGCTTCTGACTATGAGAATTTGCGATATAACTTCACTTAGATATGCCTAAATTATTAAGTTGATCAGGTACGTATCATGTACTCGTATTTGAATTTCAATTTGGATTGAATTATAAGGGTATAAGTGATGCAATTTTGAAAGAGTGTTATGACTATAAATGTGATTTTTGTATGTGGCTATGGAACTGGAAGTTGAATGGTCGATAAGCATGTTGTGTTTGTATTCAAGTAATGTAAATGATATACTAATCTGTATTGCTATATGTGTATATGTACATGAGAATTGAGAGTGAAATGTCCGGGCTAAATCTCGAAGAGCATTCGTGCTAGTGATGTATCCGGACTAAGTTCCGAAGAGCATTCGTGCTAGTGATGTATCCGGACTAAGTTCCGAAGAGCATTCGTGCTAGTGATGTATCCGGGCTAAGTTCCGAAGAGCATTCATGCTAGTGATGTATCCGGGCTAAGTCCCGAAGAGCATTCATGCTAGTGATGTATCCGGGCTAAGTCCCGAAGAGCATTCGTGCTAGTGATGTATCCGGGCTAAGTCTCGAAGAGCATTCGTGCTAGTGATGTATCCGGACTAAGTTCCGAAGAGCATTCGTGCTAGTGATATATCCGTGCTAAACCCCGAAGAGCATTTGTGCTGGTGTTATATCCGGGCTAGGTCCCGAAGAGCAATCATGCTGGTGACGTGTATTCGGGCCTTCGTGCCTAGTAGGCTTCGTGCCGGTAATTTGAGCAAAGTTTAAGTGTTCATTACTATACGAATTCAAATTTAAATGAGATGATATGTTTAAAAGTGTACATACATGATGTTTATAGACTTGGTTAAGTCATTTCAATGTGTAATAACGAATGAATAAGAGCACTATGTGTGTGAATGATTAGAGGCACTGTGTGTGTGCGAATTCCTTTAACCGAGCACTATGAGTGCGAGATCGGTCAGTGGGCACTAAGTGTGTGAAGTGGAATTCATGTAAGACCTCGTCTGGGACCAAGGCATTGATTTGAGATAGTGTGTAAGACCATGTCTGGGACATGGCATCGGCTCGATATGTGAGAATATGTAAGACCATATCTAGGATATGGCATTGTAAGAGCTATATGTGCTTAATGAGTATCCGTAATGATTTCGAATGATTCAACAGGTATATTTAAGATGATAAATTAAGTAAGATCAGAATAAGTGATACAGGTATGTACGGAAGGTATGAGAAAATCAGATGAAAGTAAAAAGATGGTGGATATGTTGTTAAGAAATGAATTCATGTTATAAATGTGTTACGAATTTAGTCTATGGAATGCTTGGTATATGAAGTCATATGTACTATTGCTAAATGACCCCTATTTTTTTGTTGTTAATCATATTCAAGAAATTATTTCGATTAAGTTCGACATTTGAAAGTCTGTAAGAATTTGTGATGAATGCTGATAATTTTGGATATATGGGTTATGTGCTAAAATAAATCCCATGCCGGTATACAATATGAGGCTTGATGCCAAATCGATTGTATACGGGTATCGTTAACGGTGATTGAATGTGCTAAATGAACTCAATGTTCAGGTATGTGGAAGTTGATTTTCTGTTGGAAATAGGTTAAGTTGAATAGTGAGATATGATGGAGTGATAAAGGATATTTATTGGGATGTTTGAGTATATATGTACTTTCGGTCAGGTTACAGCTTATACATGAATGAAAATGTGGGTTACAAATATGTGGGTTGATGATGTGAATTATACATATTAATATGTGCTTAATATGTGTTTGAAATGCATTTGTGAATTAAATTAAGTGATTATTACTTATGAAATCAAGAAAATGAGATATATGTGCATACTTGTAGAAATGTTTATGTATTTGTTTTAAGATAAGAAAATGATTTTATAGATCGATGCGAAATCAATAATGAATTACAATTGCTATCAATGAGCTAATGTCTTTGTGGATATAATTCAATAAGAGGACGTTATCCTAAACTATGCATCGGTAGAAAATTTCGGGGACGAAAATTTCTTAAGTGGGGAAGAGTTGTGACACCCCTAAAGTGACCCTAGTCGGAAAGTGGTTTCGGGACCACTAAACCGAGTCATAAAGATAATTAACCGTCATAGTTGATGCTCATTATATGTACATATGCATGTGTGAAAATTTCATGTTTGAATTTTGTTAATAGTAAGTGAATTTTATCAAATAGGACTTATGTGAGAAAATTTTGAAATGTGATAGGTCAAAGCATAAAGATCTATTAGTGCATGAAATAAAAAGGGGGGACTTGCATGTCAATTTCCCCCCTAATTAGTAGTGGCCGGCCATGACAAGTATGGTAGACCAAGTGTGATGGGCAAGAACATGTCATAAACATGTTAAGTTAGTGTTTCATGGGAAGTATGATAAAATAAGGAGCATGGGATACAAAATATATGCCTTTTATATTAATAAATTAAATGTTAAATGAATAAATAATATGAAATATGAACTTATATTAAAAGAAATGGGTGATAAAAACAAAGTTGGTTCATCTTTTTCTTCCTCCATTGCCGTACCTAAAGAAAGAAAAGAAGAAATTGAAGTTAAGGCATTTGGTCACCTTTAAGTGGATTAAGGTATGTTAATGCTCTATCATTGAAAATCTTTGTATATTTGGAGTGGCCATCAAGTATAGAAGCTAGCTCATGGCAAATGTTTTTGTAAAGTTATGAAGATGACATTCGGTCATGGATGTTTGTATTTCTTTGATGTCGTTTTTGATGCTTTAGGGTATTGAGGGTTGATTATAGATGAGTTGAGCTTGGTAAAATTAAATGTTTGTGGCTAAATTGCTTAATGACAATCGGCTATGTTGAAATGCTAAATTAGTGCTAAATTGTAAGTATTTAAATGAGTGTTAGCCGAAATTGAGCCTATGATATTAATTAGAATTTGTGAAATTTATGCATTTTGTGGTCCAAGTGTGATAAGAACCATACGGTTATGGCATGTAAGCATGAAGATTTGTGGATGATTTAGAATTGGCCTAAGTGTTTTAGTCATTAATATATATGTATATTGCCGAATGTATGCTTAAGGAATTGGTTAAGTACATTGTTGTTAAATGCTTGTTGTTTTTGTATAATTGTTGCCTAGCTACTAAATGAACTTAGGGTATTATGGATAAGTTTAAGAGTGGCATAATTGAAATGAAGTTTGCTTGGGCCAAATGTGAACCTAAGTTTTGAATTACAATTGATGCTTGTTAGTTAGTTGATGATGTCCTTTGATAGCCCTTTTGATATTCGGCCATTGTTAAGGAATTTTGAATTGGTTATAAATTTCTATGTTTTAATTAGCAAATTGAATTATTGAAGGTTGAGCTAATTATATATGTATACGTTTTATATGTACATTAATTTCTTAGTCTATGTTATTCGGCTATAATCGTCATGGTAGAATTTTTTTTAATTTGTAAATTTGTTAATCATTAGCTCAAGAGCATCAAGGACAAAAGTCGGAAAAAGGGACGACAAAACTAAGCGAATAGCCGTAGAATTATAGTCGTCGACAACTTTTAAGGTAAGTTTCTAGCATATAAGTTTAGTTATAATGAAGAATGATATGGAAAACGGCATATATGATATTATGTTTTAAATAGGTGAATGAGAACTTTATAGAGTAAATTGTATAAATCTGCAAGGGACAGCAGCAGTAGCGTTTTGGAAAAATTACCATAAATTGTGGGAGTTGAGTTAAAGGCTGAATAAAATATGTAATTAAAGCTTAATGAGTCTAGTTTCTTATAAAAGAAACCGTGTAAGCAAAGGAATTTCCGATAATGAGATATTTAAAGTTGTGTGAGACGGTGTCAGAATGACTCCGAAATCCCCTGTTCTGTTTTTAGAAAATCATTATAAATTGTAAAAAAATGGTTATAAGATAAAATTTATATGCTTAGACTCCTTAATGAGTCTAGTTTCAAATGAAATCAAATAAAACATATTTTGAATTCTGTAAAATGAGAAATTTGATTCGTAGAGAAGAGTGGTCAGATTAGTCAAACAGTGAAACAGGGGAACTTTAAGAAAAATCTGGTATTGATTGGCCAAACCTAAAATTCTGGAAATTTTATGGATGGAAGATATATGAGTCTATATTCAGGAAAAATTAACGGAAAGTGATTTGGAGTTTTGTAGCTCCAGTTATAAATAATTTAGTGACTATTGCTCAGGAAAAACAGCTTGTGCTGAATTTGAGATTATGTTGTGAACCTTGATAAACTTGTTTTAGTTGCTCATAAGCTATTGATTAAACCCATACTTGAATTCTAAATCGTGATATTGTAAGTTTATGAGTATTCGAATATGAAATGATAGTATGGCGTAATGGCTGATGTGATGAATGTGAAAGTGTATATATATGTGATAAGGCCTAATGGCCGATGTGATGAATGTGAAAGTGTATATATGTGATAAGGCCTAATGGCCGATGTGATGAATGTGAAAGTGTATATATATGTGATAAGGCCTAATGGCCGATGTGATGAATGTGAAAGTGTATATATGTGATAAGGCCTAATGGCCGATGTGATGAATGTGAAAGTGTATATATGTGACAGGGCCGAGTGGCCAACGTGATGGATGTGAAAGTGTATAAATGTGATAAGTCCCGAAGGGCATTTGTGTCAGTACTATATCCGGGTTAAAACCCCGCAGGCTTTATGCGAGAATATTATCACTGATTAATGTCCGTAAGCTTCGTGCTCGTACTATATCCGAGCTCTAAAGACCCGATGACTACGTGTGGGGATTTTGTCCGGGTAAGACTTCGTAATAAGAATTGCTTATAAATATATTCAATGCGAAAGGTTAAACAGGTATGTACTCCAAGTTTATATGTGAGCTTGATTTGCACTAAATCATAAGGTAGTTATGTGATGCATACGAGAGCAATCTATGAGACTATTCCTATGATTATGTGACATCGGATCAGTGTTAGAGGTTTTGTGAAATCATACGATATATCTATGTCACATGAGCTCACTTTTATGTGAAAGTTTATCTACCTATTGTATATGATGAGATGTGCATATTCGGTAAAGGGATGGTATGCCCGAAGGAAGAGTGAAATAAAAATACGAACAACTATGTTATAATTTGATTGTTATCTGTTGACACTGCTTAAAACTTACTAAGCATTGTAATGCTTACTCCGTTTACTCTGTTTCCTCTGTTTTATAGATCTCATTGTGAAGCTAAAGGCTCGGGGATCGTCAGCAACTAGTCACACTATCACTATCCACTGTTTGGTACTGCTATGTTTTGGATTATCTTATGGCATGTATAAAATAGACTAGTGGCGGAAGAATATTTTGGTTAATGTATATAAGCCATGCGAAAATGGCATCTTTTGAATGTTTACTTAGAGAAGTTTAAATTTTATCCCTGGCCGTGCTTAGTACTTATCTAAATGAATGACCTTTATTTCAAGAAAAAGTTCAAAATTTTACGGTTCTGACATGAGTTACAAGCCCGGTAATGCCCCTTACCTATTCTGGCGACGGTCACGGGATAGGGGTGTTGCATGTATCATTCCTCATTTCCTCGAAAAAATTCATCCTCATATATTATATTTGATTGAATCTTGGTTTGGTTTGCTTGGCCTTTGACCTTGTTGTTGGGGCTTGGGTAGTGTAAGCCCATCACATCCATGGGTCTGAAATTGGTCATTGAGACTCGCATTATTCCCCCCTTCCTCAAGAAGATTTGTACTCGATTCCTTAGCTACATAAAAAGAAAATGGACTAGAATTAATAACAATAAGATGAAAAAAAAACTTACCTAAGCTTTCTTGTGTGCCAAAACTATCTCCAGGATCTAAGACATTATTTCGATCTTTCAAATCAGCTTCGATCATGTATGTCTCTTTTAAAAACATGGTATTAACACTAAACAAAGAAATGTTAGATATATGAGGGCTTAAGTAAAAAATATCCTCTAACTTTCTTTGAATATGCGTGGTCATCCATAAGAATTTGCAAACATGACTCAAGATTTCACATAACAATTAATATAACAACCCATTTTTAGTGAAATTGGAACAGTGGTTTAGGACCACAAATCTGACACATAAATTATTATTATATTATTATTTTAATGTCTATGGGATGTTAGTAAGGTCGTATTAAAATTTTGTTAAAAAAATTTGATGTTTGCATGATTAATTAAGTGAAAAGGGCTAAATCGTAAAAAGTGTAAAAGTGGAGTTTTATTAGTTAAAAGGGCTAAAAAGCATTGGAAATGAAACTAAGTGATCTTAAATGATAATTAGACCATTTGTGTGGTTAGTGGATGCTCATGATGCGATTTTATTGAAATTTTAATAAGTTATAAAGGTTAAATTTGTAATGAGATAAAATAAGTTAATGTTAAAATTTTAAGATGAATTAAAACTTCATTTTTATCATTTCTAACTCTAAAAACCATCCACCATTTTTAGAAAAGGGGGAGAGTTTCGATCAAGCAAAATTTCCTTGCATGTAAGTAACTTTAAGCCTATTTTTAATGATTTCTATGTTTTTGAAGTCGTTCTAGCTTAATCTAGCTAACCCAAGGATCAATTTTTAAAACTGTTAAAGATTCAGGGTTATGCCATGAATGCTTTTGTATGATTCTTGATGTTTAATGATATATTATGAGTCCTTGTTGATAAATAAACAAGTTTTGTAAAGAGATTTTTTGTTGAAAATTACATTCATGGACTTGTTTGTAAAAATAATAAAATTTCATGTTAATTTTATGAAATGATGGTTTGTATGAGTTGATATAGGTCCCTAATAAAATCGGTTAGCTTGAATGGAGGATGAAAATGCTTAGATTAGATTTCAATTTATGAGCTTAAGGACTAAATTATGAAAGGTTAAAATGTTGTGGGCAAAATAGTAATTTTGAATAAATATGTAATGTGGACTATATTGATTGCTAGAGGTATTAAATGGATTGAATTTTTCTATTTAGATCAAGATAGACCATTTACGGATTTAGGTCGGAGAAAAGCTAAAGCCTCAAATTAGTACGACTTTGTTTCTACGCCCTAGTTGTTGAGGTAGGTTCGTATGTACGGATTTCTATATTCATGTAATTGAATTGTATGTTATCATGTATTTGTAATTCTATTGAATAATATATATATCTAAAGCAATTCTATGACGATTATTGAGTCCCGGTTGAACCTTAGGAATTCGTAGGATACAAATGACATGTTATTAGGGATTTCATGTTTTGGGTGCTGGTCTTGAATGTCCTATCGATGGCTGAGGTCTTGCATTTGTTGCGAATACTCCACAGCTTGTGTAAGCAAGCCCATTTCATAGTTCGTGTGAGCAATGATGTAAAGCAAAGGTTATGATTATATGTTTAAGTATATTTCGTGTGAGCTTTCCTGAGTATCTGATGATATTCTAGTTGGTTCAACGGGTATGAAAAGGAATTGAAATGGTAAGTTCCAAATGGAATTATGCTTATGCTCCTGAAAAGGATGTATGAATCAAATGATGTATTTTCTTATGAAAATGGTTTATCATGTGGTTAATCCAAATGAGTTATGTATAAACGCACTAAATTGTGTATTGATAATGTAGTTAGGCTTGTGGCAAGCTTGTGGTTTGGGTTTCATTATGTTTTTATTTAATATTATGCAAAGAAATGATAAGTTGTGTTTCATTTTCTATGAACTTACTAAGCATTATGTGCTTACGTGATCCCTGCTCGAGAGGAAGCTTCAGCGCCTGATGTGACCACCAATACATTTTCTATCTTTGATACTAATGTTATTGCTTTGATTGACCCGGGGTCAATGTACTTATATATATGCACGACTTTAGTTTCAGATAAGAAAATACATTTTGAGTCTACTGAGTTTGTGGTTAAAGTAACAAACCCTTTAGGTCAGTATGTGTTAATTGATAAAGTCTGTAAGAACTGTCCTTTGATGATTCAGGATTGAAACTTTCCAACTAATTTGATGTTGTTACCCTTTGATGAGTTTGATGTGGTTTTTGGTATGGACTGGTTAACTCTGCATGATGCTATTGTGAACTGTAGATGAAAGCATATTTGTGCTAAAGTGTTAGAATAGTGAAAAGCTTTGAATTGACTTAGACAGACTGGATAGTACATCTAAGTTATTTCATCTATGACGGCACAGAAATATGTTAAAAAAGGCTGTGAAGCGTACCTCGCTTATATATTTTATTCCAGAGTTTTAGAATGAAGTTAGAATCGGTTCCAATTGTATGTAGTTTACAGATGTGTTTCTAGAAGAATTAACCAGGGTTACCACCAACCAGAGAGGTTGAGTTTCCTATTGAATTAATGCTGGGAACATCTTCAATATTGATAGCTCCATATAGAATGACGCCTATAGAATTGAAAGAGTTGAAAGCACAGTTGTAAGAGTTGACAGGGGCTTTGCTTGGCCCATTTTTTCTCCTTGGGGTACTCCTGTGTTGTTTGTTAAGAAAAAAGACGGATCAATACGATTATGTATCGATTATCGACAACTTAACAAAGTCATGATCAAGAATAAGTATCCATTATCGTGTATCGATGATTTGTTTGACCAGTTGAAAGGTACAACGGTATTCTCAAAGATCGATCTTCATTTTGGTTATTATCAGCTATGGGTTAAAGGCTTTGATGTGCCGAAAATTGCATTCAGAACTAGGTACGGACATTATGAGTTTCTTATGATGCCATTTGGTTTGACTAATGCACCTATTGTGTTTATAGACTTGATGAATGGAATTTTCAGACCATATTTAGACAGATTTGTTGTTGTGTTTATTGATGACATCCTAATCTATTCACGAGATGAGTCAGAACATGCCCAGCATTTGAGAATTGTTTTGCAAACTTTACATGAAAAACAACTGTTCGTTAAATTTAGCAAATGTGAGTTTTGGCTTCGAGAAGTCGAATTTTTTGGACATGTAGTATCAGCAGATGGTATTAGGGTTGATCCAAGTAAAATTTTAGCTATGGTGGACTGGAAACCTCTGAGAAATGTATCTGAAGTCAAAAGTTTTCTTGGTTTATCTGGATATTGTCGAAGATTTGTCAAAGGTTTTTCGATGATTTCTACGCTATTAATGAAACTTTTGCAAAAAGATGTTCAATTTGAATAGTCTGAGAAATGTCAGCAAAGTTTTAATCAGTTGAAAGTTTTGTTAACTGAGGCACCTGTGTTAGTTCAGCCAGAGTTTGGTAAAGAATTTGTAATTTATAGTGATGCTTCATTGAATGGTTTGGGTTGTGTTTTTATGCAAGAGGTCAAAGTGATAGCTTATGCATCTCAATAGTTGAAACTGCATGAAAAGAATTATCCAACTCATGCTTTAGAGCTTGCAGCTATCGTATTTTCTTTGAAGATTTGGCGACGCCATTTGTACGAAGAAAAATGTCACATATTCACGGATCATAAGAGCCTGAAGTATTTGATGTCGCAAAACGATTTGAATTTGGGACAACGTAGGTGGCTTGAGTTAGTGAAAGACTATGATTTAATTATCGACTATCATCTGGGAAAGACTAATGTGGTTGCTGATGCTTTGAGTAGAAAATCTCTATTTGCTTTGCGAGTTTTGAACACACGGTTGATTTTGATTAATGATGGTTCAGTTTTAGCTGAATTAAAAGTTAGACCGACATTTCTGCAATAAATTTACGAAGCTCAGAAATGTGATGATGTTTTGATCACTAAACGAAAATAGATTGAGTCGACATCTGATTCAGATTTTCATGTTGGGTTTGATGACAGTTTATATTTCAAAGATAGAATTTGTGTCCCCAGAAACTCTGATCTTATTCAGAAGATTTTATAGGAAGCTCACAGTAATATCTTGTCAATTCATCCTAGTAGCAATAAAATGTACGGCAATTTGAAATAGATGTATTGATGGCCAGGTATGAAATGAGAGATTTCTGAGTTTGTATTGAAATGTTTGGTTTGTCAGCAAGTTAAAGCTGAACATCAAGTACCTTCTAGTTTGTTACAACCTGTGATGATTCCAAAGTGGAAATGGGAACATGTGACGATGGATTTTGAATCGAGATTACCTCTAACTCCGAGAAAGAAAGATGTTATGGGGTCATTGTAGACCATTTGATGAAATCCACACATTTCATTCCAGTGCATACGAATTTTTCACTTGACAGATTGATAGAGTTATATGTCACCGAGATTGTTAGATTGCATGGTGTGCCAGTTTCTATTATCTCTAATAGAGATCCATAGTTTATGTTTCGATTCTAGAGCAAGTTACATGAAGCTCTAAGTACTCGACAACGTTTTAGTACAACATTTCATCCACAGACCAATGGTCAGTCTGAGCAAGTAATTCAGATACTCGAAGATATACTTCGATGTTGTGTCTTAAAGTTCGAAGGTAACTGGGAGAGATTTCTACCGTTGGTTGAATTTGCATACAACAATAGTTATCAACCGCGCATTAAAATGACACCGTCCGAAGCTTTGTATGGTCGCAAGTGCAGAAATCCGTTACACTGGACTGAGTTGAGTGAGAAAAAAGTATTCGGTGTTGATTTGATTTAGTGATACATGACAGTTTGAAAGTGGCTTCAGATTGACAGAAATCTTATGCAGATTTGAAAAGAAAAGACATTGAATTTCAAGTCGGTGACAAAGTATTTTTGAAGGTATCACGTTGGAAGAAACTCCTTCGATGTGGCTGGAAAGGAAAGCTTAGTCCACGATTTATCGGGTCGTACGAGACCATTAAGAGAATTGGGCCAGTAGCTTAGAGATTGGCTTTGCCGTTAGAGTTAGCAAAGATTCATAATTTCTTACATGTATCGATGTTACGATAGTGTCAATCATATCCTTCATATGTAATATCCCCAGTTGATGTTGAGATTTAGCCTGATATGACGTGCAATGAAAAATCGATTAGAATTCTAGCTGGGGAAGTTAAAGAATTTAGAAATAAAAGTATAGCTTTAGTTAAATTTCTTTGGCAATGTCACGGAATAGAAGAGGCTACATGGGAACCAGAAGAAGCTATGAAAGTGCAATACCCGAACTTATTTTCTGGCAAGATTTTTGGGGATGAAAATTCCTTAAGGGGGAGAGTTGTAACAACCCATTTCTAGTGAAATAGGAACAGTGGTTTTGGGACCACAAATTTAATGAGTAAATTATTATTTTATTATTATTTTAATGTCTATGGGATGTAAGTGAGGTCGTATTAAAATTTCGTTCAAAAATTTAGATGTTTGCATGATTAATTTAGTCAAAAGGACTAAATCGTAAAAAAATGTAAAAGTGGAGTTCTATTACTTAAAAGGGTTAAAAAGCAATGTAAATGAAACAAAGTGAACTTAAATGATAATTAGACCATTTTTTTGGCTAGTGGATGTTTATGATGTGGTTTTATTGAAATTTTAATAAGTTATAAAGGTTAAATTTGTAATTAGACAAATAAGTTAATGTTAATAATTTAAGATGAATGAAAACATCATCTTTATCATTTTTAACCTTAAAAACCATCCACCATTCTTAGGAAAGGGGAAGAGTTTCGGTCAAGCAAAATTTCCTTGCATGTAAGTAATTTTGAGTCTGTTTTTAATGATTTCTATGTTTTTGAAATTATTTTAGCTTAATGTAGATAACCCGGGGATTAATTTGTAAAACTGTTAAAGATTCAGGGTTATGAAATGAATGCTTTTGTATGATTCTTGATGTTTAATGATAGATTATGTGTCCTTGTTGATAAATAAACAAGTTTTGTAAAGAGATTTTTTGATGAAAATTACATTTAGGAACTTGTTTGTAAAAATAGTAAAATTTCATGTTAATTTTAAGAAATGATGGTTTGTATGAGTTGATATAGGTCCCTAATGAAATCGGTTAGCTTGAATGGAGGATTAAAATGTTTAGATTTCAATTTATGAGCTTAAGGACTAAATTATGAAAGGTTAAAATATTATGGGCAAAATAGTAATTTTGCATAAATATGAAATGTGGAATAAATTGAATGGTAGAGGTATTAAATGGATTGAATTTTTCTATTTAGATCAAGATAGACCACGTACGAATTTAGATCGGGGAAAAGCTAAAGCCTCAAATTATTACGACTTCGTTTCTACGCCCTAGTTGTTGAGGCAAGTTCGTATGTATGGATTTCTATATTCATGTAATTGAATTGTATGTTATTATGTATTTGTAATGCTATTGAACAATATATATATCCAAAGTAATGCTATGATAGTTATTGAGTCTCAGTTGAACCTTAGGAATTCATACGATACAAATGACATGTCATTAGGGATTTCATGTTTCGGGTGCTGGTCTTGAATGTCGTACCAGTGGCTGAGGTCCTACATTTGTTGCAGATACTCCACAACTCGTGTGAGCAACATCGTGTAGCTTACATTCATACCCATTGCTCATGTGGCAGACCCATTTCACAACTCGTGTGAGCAACGATGTAAAGGAAAGGTTATGGTTATATGTTTAAGCACACTTCGTGTGAGCTTTCCTGAGTATCCGATGATATTCTAGTTGGTTCAACGGGCATGAAAAGGAATTGAAATGGTAAGTTCCAAATGGAATTATGCTTATCCTCATGAAAAGGATGTATGAATCAAATGATCTATTATCTTATGAAAATTGTTTATTATGTGGTTAATCCAAATGAGTCATGTTTAAATGCACTAACTTATATATTGGTGATGATGTTAGGCTTGTGCCAAGCTTGTGGTTTGGGCTACATTATGTTTTTATTTAATACTATGCAAAGAAATGGTAAATTGCATTTCATTTTCTACTAACTTACTAAGCATTATGTGCTTATGTAGTTCTTTTCTATGTTTTATAGGTTATCGAAAGCTCGATCGGTTTGGAAGCTTATCTAAGATCTATCACACTATCCAACATAAATATCGATAGTTTTTTAATGTTTCGGCCAAGGTTATAATGGCATGTATAGGTGAACCTGTAATGGTATTTAGTTGAATGTTTAATGGATGTTTTGGTATGTACAACTTGTGCAATTGTCTTGGTTGGTACCATTTGATACCTTGTTGAATTATGTCATTTTGGGTACTTGTAATGCATGAGTGGTATGGCTCAAATGGTATGTTGTAGGGAAGTGTTAATGGTCATGTTTGTGGCATGATTTGATAGAAGTTGAATTATTATTTATGTTGGAAATGTGACCAAATATGCATGTTTCGGAAAGTTTTGATGTTTGTGTTTGAGGTGCCTTGAATGGCATATGGGTTAATTAATTTTAGGACTCTTAAATTGGTCGTTATATGTATGTTTTGTTAGGATTTTGATGTCTTGTTTATGTGCACAAAAGGGCAATAGGTTGATGAATGATTTAGTGTTGGAAATGACTTTGTTTTGGGAAAATTTATGTTCACACGGCTTGAGACAGGGGCATGTGACTTAGTCATGTGTGACATACGGCTTGGTGACACGATCATGTGTCCCCTGTAGGTTCTTTTGCATGCAAGTCAGTTAGTTACACTACCTAGCACACGGCCTGGCTCACGGACGTGTGACATGACCTGACACATAGGCGTGTGACACGACTATGTGACCCTACACAGAGAGTTACACGGGTAAGGACACGGGCTGGGACATGGCCGTGTGTCCGTAGTTCAAAGGTTTCACGACCTGAGACACGGGTGTGTGTCTCAGCTGTGTGGAGCACACGGCCGTATGACCCTTGTTTTCCAAAATTTATAACTTTTTCTTAAACTTTCCAAATGTTTTTGATTTTATCCGAAATTATTTCTAAGGTATTTTTAGGGATTCGAGTGCTTAATTTAAGGACAATATGTATGTGAATGAATGCTTTATAATGTATTTATAATGCTCGATTTAATCCGGCGACGGATATGGGTTAGGGGTGTTGCAATCAAAATCAAGAAGTTTAATATTATTATGTATAAAATGTTGGAGTATGCCCAAAGACCAATCATAAGATGATTGTAATCACATACTCATTTTACCTTGTTTATTAATATAAGGCATTGTCACTAATATTCCAATTTCTTTTTTTGTGTATATAAATAAACTGAATTGTAATAAAGTCCTAAGAAAATATGATTATTCTTAAAAAGGTCCTTAGTCAAGTATTATTGTGGGCTTAGAAAATAATAATGCATTGAGACTAATGGTTAGTTAATTGATGACAAAGAATTGTCATTAGAAAAGGGATTTCAAAATCAACACATGAGTATGTGTTAGAGAACAACATATTGGACTGACCCGTTATGGGTATGTTTCTTGGATTATTATGTAATAGTCACAATATTACTCATAGTGATAACTATGTATATGATCCTCAAACTTGAGATAATCATTGTCCAAACATCGTGAGTCGTATATTTTGATACAGTCAAAACGTCGACTGTAATAAGTTGTACTGTAAAGACTAATGTTGGATATACCGCAATCCATGTAGTGGGATATGGTTGATTAAGATAGGATTTATCCCTCCTACATTATAGGAGAAATATCTTAGGCCTCTTAATGGAGTGAAACTAGAAATGCATGGCCATGCTCAAATAAGTTGATATGAGATATCACACTTTTTTGTTTATTGCAGTTTGCTCAGAAAATCAGGAAATATGAGATTGGACTATACAAGTGTGACTATTCTATTACTTGTGTCCAATCTAGATATTAAGGATAAAAGGGTATGATACATGAAAAGATTATCATAGAAAGGTTATGTTGAATCACGACTTAATTTAACTTGGGTTGCAATGATGCATTGCTAGATGCCACTCATTGTAATGTTAGAAACGTTCTACTAATACTACTAACGCTACAGGAGCCTATAGGGTCACACCCTATAGTTGAAACAAACAGTGTCCAAATACATCTGATATTATATTTAGTTGTCACATGAATTAAATTAATTTGATAGTTAAATATTAAACACATTATATGTACAAACTTGTTGTACACAAATAGAGAACACAAATATACTTAATATATGAATTTAATTCATACAAAATATTAATTCTATATATTTTATTGAATTTATTAATATAAACAGTTATATTAATTAATTTCGGTCAAAATATAAAAGACATGGAAATTAATATTCTTTTGGAAAGAATATAATTAATATATGAATTTAATTCATACAAAATATTAATTATATCTATTTTACCCAATTTATTAATATAAATAGTTATATTAATTAATGTCGGTCAAAATAAAAAAGACATGAAAATGAATATTATTTTGGAAAGAATATAATTAATATATGAATTTGATTTATACAAAATATTAATTGTATATATTTTACCGAATTTATTAATATAAAAAATTATATTAATTAATTTCGGTTAAAATATAAAAGACATGAAAATTAATATTCTTTTAGAAAGAATATAATTAATATATGAAATCGATTCATACAAAATATTAATTGTATATGTTTTACTGAATTTATTAATATAAACAGTTATATTAATTAATTTTGGTCAAAATATAAAAGACATAAAAAAATATTCTTTTGGAAAGGATATAATTCATTTTTCTAACTTTTCATTAATAAGAGAATAATCCTATATTCTTTTAAAAATAATATAATTATTTTTTTCTAACTTTCTAATTGTCTTCTCTATTAACAAGGGAATAATCCTATATTCTTTTTGGAAATAATATAATTCTTTTTTCTAATTTTCCATTTGCCGTCTCTATTAATAAGGAAATAATCCTGGTTTTCCTTTTTAATATGTGATATCAAAGAGGATAAAAGGATGATGATCCATTTGTGTGTTCAGGTTACCAACTTAATAAAATAAAGGTCTAGCAACCATTTTTAATTCTCTCTGAAAATTTCAAGAGAAAGTGGCTGTTCGTTGGACTATGTAGAGGCCGAGATGTTTTCGTTGCAGCTTGGAATGGACATTGAATTAGCAACATCCTTTCAATATTTCAGGTAAATAAGGTACATTTTCAACCCTATTTGAACCTAATTCGTTCCTCGTACATAGATCCTTGGCTGTTCGTTGGACTATGTAGAGGCCAAGATGTTTTCGTTGCAGCTTCGAATGGACATTGAATTAGCAACATCCTTTCAACATTTCCAGTAAATAAGGTACATTTTCAACCCTATTTGAACCTAATTCGTTCCTCGTGCATAGATCCTTAGTTGTCGATCGCAGGAGTATCTTTTGCTATTGGGCCACGAGGTGTACCAGTGGTCACAATAATGTTATCAGTGCCACTTGTACGATACAAATTTGTGACTAAATTTTTTGGTTGATTCGATTGTATGAGATACATGTTATATACTATGTTTGATATGCATGGTGTTTGGAAATGCATGTTATAGCCTGATATCCCGTTTAATTTATATTTTGCAAAGGTTGTAATTTTATAAATACAACCTACGTGTCGTGCCTTTCTATATTTCTCTTGTACTTCTCTTCTCATATTACTCCTTCATATGTAAAATAAGTTTCTATAATTGTAAATTGTACGAGTTGATACGGACTAGAGATAAAGAAGGCTGGGCTACCTAAAGTGGAAAAGAAGCTTGAGAATCTACATAAACCCTTAGGATTCCCTACAATTTTCCCATTGGCTCAAGAGGAACCACATTAGTTTTATGGGCTATAATCATTGCATTTATTTATTACTTTATATTTTTCTTGTATATGATACAATTGATAATATGTTAGCATGCATGTTGTAGGATATTGATAAGATTAATGAAAGAATTAAATGGACAAATGTTGACCATTAATGGTGATATTAATTTAATTTAGAAACCCCTCAATAAAATATTAAGTTAAGATTGCCTTCAAATATTTACCCTCGTTAAAGCCTCGATTAATACAATCTGGGTTTTGCTAAAGCGAAGTACATGTATCTATCTTGGTCAAACATGAAGAACAAGAAAGTGATATTCGCCGATTATGATATTGGTTAATAACTTAACTAGGTTACTCTAATAAAATTAGATACCTAGAGGCAATAGATTTGGATAAATCATGAGGTGATTGGAACAAAATAGAGGAGTTACATGTGATGTAATTAACATGTGTTGCTCACCTAAATAATCATAATCTTGAGAGTAAAGCCAAAGTTGACTTAAAAAAAGGTTAAATATGGATCCTTACCCACTAGAAAACTTTAGAGAAAGTTATTTATAAACTTGGTAAATGTACTCATGAGCATATTTTATTATTGTAGATGAATTCTAGCAAACAACACAAGTTATTTATCATTGTGATCGATCCTTGAGAAGGACAAGCTAAATGGCTTGAACTTCCTTAACTAGTTCAGTAACTCGAAGTTTGTTCTCAAACAAGAATGAAATTTATATGTCATTGAAGAACCCATTCCTTATGAACAACAACTAATGCCTCTAGAGCTAACAAGGATGCTTATAATAAGTATCTCGATGATATGTTAGACATAGGATGTCTAATGCTTGCCACCATGACTCTTGAGCTTCAAAAGCAACATGAGGATATGGTTGCCTATGATATGATCTAACAACTTAAGGAATTATATGAGGGGAAAGCATGTCAAGAGAGGTACGAGACCTCTAAAGCTCTATTTTGATGCAAAATGGTGGAAGGATCTTGTGGGAATTCACGTTCTTAAGATAATAGGCTATAATAAAAGCCTTGAAAAACTAGGATTCCTTCTAGGTGTGGAGCTGGCCATTGATGTCTTCTTGCAATCGTTGTCGAATAGTTTTAGCCAATTTGTCCTTAATTTCAACATGATTGAGATTAATTAGACTTTGCAACAATCGCTTAGTATGTTACGAACTGCTGAAAGTAACATGAAAAATATTGGGCCTAAGCCCATTCTGATGGTTCGCCAGGACAAGGGCAAAGGAAAGGCTAAGACTAAGGCAAAACCTACGGACAATGGCAAGGCCAATCCTAATAAAGGAAAAATCGCATTGAAACCTAAAGGAGGAATTTCTAAGGAAGGAAAATGTTTCTATTGTGGTTAGATTGGACATTGGAAGAGGAACTGCCCTGCATATCTTGAAGAGGTGAAGAAGGAAAAGGAAAACAGAGAGTCCGCTTCATGTATTTATGTTATTGATATTAATTTATCAACATCTATTTCTTAGATATTAGATACCGGATGCAGTTCTCGTATTTGTACCTCTGAATAGGGACTGCAAAGGAGCAGGAATCTGGCTAAAGGAGATGTGGACCTGCGAGTTGGGAATGGAGCTAGAGTTGCTGCATTAGTTGTAGGAACAAATATGTTATCATTGCCTAGTGGAATTGATTTAATTTTGAGGATTATTATTTTGTGCCTAGTTTGACTAGAAACATTATTTTGATTTCTTATTTAGACAAAATTGGTTTTGAGATAATTATTAAGAATAATTATTGTTCATTTTATCTCAATAATGTTTTCTATGGTTAAACACAATTACTAAATGGCCTCTACATTTTAGATTAAGATAGACCCTTTTACAACTTAAATATTGAAAGGTCAAAAATAGATGATTCTGATCAAACTTATCTTTGGCATTATCGTTTGAGCCATATGAGTGAGAAGTGCATATCAAAGCTCCATAAAGATGGGATTTTGAATTCCTATTGTTTTCGAACAATTGGATATATGTGAGTCTTGCTTGTTGGGTAAAATGACTAAATCTTCTTTTAATAGTAAAAATGAGTGAGCTAGTGATTTATTGGGCTTAATACATAGTGATGTATGTAGACCAATGAACACACAAGCCAAAGGATGTTTTCAATACTTCATTACTTTCACTAATGACTTCAGTAGATATGGGTATATTTATCTTATGCGCCGTAAATCTGAAGCCTTTGAAAAGTTCAAGGAATTTAAAAATGAAGTACAAAAACAACTAGGTAAAATTATTAAGGCACTTCGATCAGATTGAGGAGGAGAATACTTAAGCTTAGATTTTGATGAGTTTATGAGGGAATGTGGGATTGTCTCACAACTTACACCTCCTGGTAATCCACAATGGAATAGAGTTTCTAAAAGGAGAAATTGAACATTGTTAGACATGGTTCGATCAATGATGAGTCATGTTGATCGTCCTACTTCTTTTTGGGGACATGCACTTGAAACAACTACTTTCACACTAAATTGTGTTCCATCTAAATCAATTCAAAAGACACCATATGAAATATGGACTGGGGAGTTTCCTAGTATGTCTTTCATAAAGATTTAGGGTTGTGAAGCTTATGTTAAACGTCAAACATCTACTAAGCTTGAACCCAAATATCAAAAGTGCATCTTTGTGGGATATCCTAAGGAAACTAAATGATATTATTTATTCAATCGTACAGAGAAAAAAATGTTTGTTGCTCAAACAGGAGTCTTCCTTGAAAAAGAGTTTGTCTCTAAAAAAGGAAGTGGTAAAAGAATAGAACTCGGAGAAATTCGAGAACAACAAAAGATCATTGAATCAGATATTGAACCATAATAGGTTCCACAAGTTGTTGCAGAATAATCAACTATTTTAGAAATACAAATACCGCGAAGATTTTTAAGAGAATGCCATGTACCCGAGAGATATGGATTTCTCATTACAACATATGGTGATATTCTACTTATGGATCAAGATGAGCCTAGGACTTATCAAGAAGTGGTGGTGAGCCCAGATTCTGAGAAATGGCTTGAGGCCATGAGGCCTAAGATGGATTCCATGTCAAGAAACTAGGTATGGATCTTGGATGAACCACCTGAAAGGGTTAAACCCATAGGGTGCAAGTGGTGTTTTAAAAAGAAAACCGACATGGATGGTAATGTACAAACATACAAAGGGCGATTAGTTGCTAAAGGTTTTCTCCAAGTTCATGGTATTGACTATGATAAAACCTTTTCTCCTGTTGTTATGTTTAAATCCATCGGAATCTTACTTGTAATAGCTGCATATCATGACTATGAAATCTGGCAGATGGACATCAAAATAGCTTTCCTTAATGGGAAACTGGAAGAGGATGTGTACATGACACAACCTGAAGATTTTGTTTATCCAGAAGATGTTGGTAAGATATGCAAGCTACAAAGATCCATTTATGGATTACAGTAAACTTCTCAAAGTTGGAATCTTCGTTTTAATGATGCTATCAAAGAGTTTGGTTTTATAAAAAATGAAGATAAGCCTTGTGTTTACAAGAAAATTAGTGGGAGCATTATTGTATTCTTGGTATTGCATGTAGATGACATACTTATCATAGGAAATGACATACCTACCTTACAGTCTATTAAGGCTTGGTTAAGAAGTTGTTTTTCTATGAAGGACTTGAGCGAGGCTATATACATGTTAGGAGTTAAAATCTATAGGATAGATCAAGACGACTCCTATGTCTAAGCCAAAGTACATAGATAAAGTACTAAAAATGTTCAGTATGGAAGAATCTAAGAGAGGATTTCTACCTATGCAACATGGTATTTCACTCTCGAAGGAAATGTGTCCTTCAACTTCACAAGAGAGAGAACATATAAGTAAGATTCCATATGCTTTGACTATTGGATCTACCATGTATGTCATGCTATGTACTCGTTAAGGTGTATATCATATGCTTTAAGCATGACAAGTCAGTGCCAAGTAGATCCCGGTGAAAGTCATTGAGTCACAGTTAAATATATCCTTAAGTACTTGAGAAGGACTAGAGATACATTCCTTATATATGAAGGTGAGGAATAGCTGAGTGTAAAAGGTTACATTGATGCTAGGTTCCAAATCGACAAGGATGATTCACGATCACAATCGAGTTTTGTGTTTTGCCTTAATAGAGGCACTGTGAGCTGGAAAAATTCAAAGCAAGATATAGTAGTTGATTCTACAAGTGAGACCAAATATATTACAACTAGTGAGGCTGCTTGGATCAAGAGGTTCATATTTGAACTAGGGGTTGTTCCTAGCATATCGATGCTATAGAACTTCATTCTGACAACAACGAAACTATTGTACAAGCAAAGGAACCTAGATCTCACTAGTGATCCAAACATATACTTAGGCGCATTTATCTCATTCAAGAAACCATTGGTCGAGGAGATGTGGAAATATGTAGAGTACCAACAGATGACAACATCACTAATCCATTAAATAAGCCTCTGACACAGTAAAAGCATGATCATCACACTAAGTCACTTGGTATTAGATATATGATTGATTGGTCTTAGTGCTAGTGGGAGATTGTTAGAGTATGCCCAAAGACCAATCAAGAGATGATTGTGATCACATACTCGTTTTACATTGTTTATTAATATAAGGCATTGCCATTATTATTTCAGTTTATTTTTGTGTATATAAATAAGTTGAATTCTAATAATGTCCTAAGAAAAATATGATTATTCTTAAAAAGATCCTTAGTCAAGTATTATTGTGGGCTTGAACAACAATAATGCATTGAGACTAATGTGTAGTTGATAAATGACAATGAATTGTCATTAACGTAGGGATGTCAAAATCATTACATGAGTATGTGTTAGAGAACAACATATTGGACTCACCTGCTATTAATTATTTTGTAATAGTCACAATATTACTCATAGTGATAACTATGTATATGATCCTCAAACTTGAGGTCATCATTGTCCCAACATCGTGAGTCATATATTTTGATACAGTCAAAACATCTACCGTAATAGGTTGTACTATAAAGATTGATGTTGGATATACCGTAATCCATATTGTGGGATATGGTTGATCAAGAAATCTCTCCTACATCATGGGAGCAATATCTTAGGCCTCTTGATGGAGTGAGACTAGAAATGCATGGCCATGCTCGAATAAGTTAATATGAGATATCACACATATTTGTTTATTCTAGTTTGCTCAGAAAATCAAGAAATATGATATTAGACTATACAAGTGTGACTATTGCATGACTTGTGTCCAATCTAGATATTAAGGATAAAATGATATAACACAGGAAATAATTATCATAGGAAGGTTATGTTGAATCATGACTTCTTCTAACTTGGGTGGCAATAATGCATTGCTAGATGCCACTCATTGCTTGTCATGTTAGAAATGTTCTACTATTACCACCAACGTTACAAGAGCCTACAAGGTCACACCTTATAGACGAATATAAATCCAGGTACATTTGGTATTGTATTTAGTTATCACATGAATTAAATTAATTGTTGAATTAATTTAATTTGGTAGTTAAATATTAAACACATTATATGTACAAACTTGTTGTACACAAATAGAGAACATAGATATATTTAATATATGAATTTGATTCATACAAAATATTAATTGTATATATTTTACCAAATTTATTAATATAAACAATTGTATTAACTAATTTCGTTCAAAATATAAAATACATGAAAATTAATATTATTTTGGAAAGAGTATAATTAATATATATGAATCTGATTCATACAAAATATTAATTGTATATATTTTACCAAATTTATTAATAAAAATAATTATTTTAATTAATTTTGGTCAAAATATAATTGACATGGAAATTAATATTCTTTTGGAAAGAATATAATTAATATATGAATTTGATTCATAAAAAAATTATTAATTGTATATATTTTACTGAATTTATTAATATAAATAATTATATTAATTAATTTCGATCAAAATATAAAAGACATAAAAATTAATATTCTTTTAGAAAGAATATAATTCCTTTTTCTAACTTTCCATTTGCTTTCTCTTTTAATAAGAGAATAATCCTATATTGATGCGATCTCAGTCGCATCATGTCATGACACAATTCGACGACATCGAAATTGGCCCAAGCACGAGGGGCTCAAGTGCAAAATGAAGTTTTAAATTCTCAGATTGTTAATTTGGTTCCTGGAATTATTGAGCAATCATGGAATTATGATTCAAGCATGCCATGCAACCTACTTCCAGCTTAATTCTAGTTTTTAGCTTAAGAGTTTAATTGATGGAATAAAGAATTAATTTTGGTCTAGTTAGTTAATTAAATTAGTTTAAGGTTCCTAATTATGTCATGGTTTGAACATCAATAATTTGAGTCTTAAATTTGTCATAATCTGAGCATTTTAAGTATGTCATAAGTTTATTAATTCTGTCTTATTTTGTACAGCTTTATTATGCGTTTAATTGGTCTTAGTTCAGACACTTTAATGATATCTATTATTTGGACAAATTACAGTGCTTCTAAATTAAGTTTTATGTTTTTATTAAATCGAGTATTAATTTTTTTCTTGTAGGCTGGATATATTGGCTGCACATCAACAAATGCATTGGACGGCATTTATGGTGGATCATGTACCTGGACGTGCATGAACTTGGAGCTGCTGTTTGCTTTCTTCTAAGTAACTTTTCATGGGATTCAATGGATCAAATGTAGGAACATCTTAACTAATCAGCTGCTTAATCTCGTTCACACCTAAGTGTCCACCCATTGCTGGCTGTTCACACTTGGAGGTTGTTCGTGCGCCCCAAACAGCAATAATGAGTTACATGCACATTCAGTTTTCAAAGAAGTATCAATTCATGTCTACATGTGTAACCGATTGGTGTACCAAGAATCAACCTTCAATGTGGGTTTATTCTGATCGACCGTATGGTACTCAAATACATGTCTCATGCAATACTTAAGGTGAAAGGAATCTTGGCACTCAATGGAGAAGCATGAACTGTGGCAAAGAAAGGAGTATGTGGCTGATCAATTACTTCATGCGTGGGAGAATCCATGTACAATATTCAAGGGAGTTAAGCCTCATTCATTCAGCCAATGTACCAACACATACATGCATCGAAACTGGGGGATGAATCAGTTAGATGCAAACTGCCCATTTATGTGTTTTAGACGTATTAAAGCTTCAATTAAAAGAGATGCAAGTTCCATGCATCTATCATCCGGCCAAGGGGGGTGGAAGGGTAACTAACGGTTGATTATTCATGAACTTAAAGAATTCTTCAAGGCTAAGTATGCATACAATTCCTAGGGGGGACGACTTGACTCTTCAATAACCCAAATGATTCATGAACGTCCAAGGTTGAAGAATGTGACCATTTGGTCATACATTGTACCCTATTGATCATGTATCTACATTATACATTGTACTAGATTGCTAAGATTCATTTAGGTCTATAAATTGTTTTACCATGCCATTGTAAAAGGTTACTTACTGAATTTTGAACCTTTATGAAATTTAAGTAAATTGTGAGTTATTCAACTCCCTTTGTTCTTTTGAGACTCGATTGACTTATCTAGCTAAAGTATAATGGTGTCAACCTGAATCTTTTTGAACTTATCACTCCCAGAAAAGTGTGGCGTTCAACCCCTATACCTATTGGTTCCTATCTCTTTAGATAGAGGGTCACGGTTTATCATTTTCTAAACATACTTTTATTAAGTGTTGACATAAGAACTGGGTCAATATTTCCCTACAATATTGGTTCGTTCTTCGACCTTAAACTTAAACCCAACTTAGCCTAAACTATCTATCCAACATTCCTTTGTAAACCATCCATCTTTGAAAATCATTCAGAATTTAGCTTCAATTACGGTGCTACTTAATTTACGATCGAGAACATTCGTAACTCGTAATCAACTCCGAGCACAGGTTCGTATCATTTGGTATCAGAGCTAGCTAAACTGAGTAAGTATATACATTTTTTAAGCTTCCGAATCGAGGAAAAAATTGAATTAAAAAAAGAGATTGCTATTACAAAATTTTGAAAATACAAAAGGGAAGGCTTGATTTGTGTTAATAAAAAGAGAAGAGAAAGTTAACTCGAAAGTATTGTTGTCCTGAAAATAGATTTTCTTACTTAAAAAAAAATTGTTCAGCCACACTTCGAACTTGTTTCTTTCTAGCCCACCTTATTCCCAACATCTTTCCTACCTTCACATCTACTTTTTGAAGCCGACTCCACCAAGATTTTGTTGTTAAGACAAAAGTGGTCCCTTACAAACTTAGGGAGGTAAATTTGAGTGGAAAAAGGCAAGAGTGAGTATGAGTACATTAGAGTGACGAAAAAGCCTATATTTGAGTATAAACACGAGTGGTGAGTGTCAACTTTTATTTTCCTTTTGAGAGGCTTAAGTGAGGTTTGTGGTGAGGTTCATTTTCTAAGTAATTCGTCTTTTGTTTACTAACCCTTTGCTGAAATAATGTCCCAAGAATTTTCTAAGTCTGAATTGCAACAAGCTTTCGAAGACAAAGGCCTTGTCATCAAAAGGAGTTTAAACTTTCAAAGTGTGGAGAACAAGCAGCAACGAGAAAATCTCTTTCATACCCGTTGCCATGTACATGGTAAAGTCTGTAGAGTCATCATTGATGGTGAAAGTTGCTCAAATGTGGCCAGCGCTATGATGGTGGAAAAGCTTGGTTTAACCTCTACCAAGCATCCATACCCTTATAAGCTGCAATGGCTTAATGACGGAGGCGAGTTCAAGGTTACTAAACAAGTGATCGTTGCCTTTTCCATCGGCAAGTATCAAGACAAGGTTGTGTGCGACGTGGTGCTTATGCACGCCTGCCATTTGCTGCTAGGAAGGCCATGGCCATTGGACCGAAGGGTCATTCATGATGACTATACCAAAAGGTATAATTTAAGCATCAAGGGAGGAAAGTAACCTTAGTACCGCTTACTCCGAAACAAGTCCATGAGGACCAACTTCAATTGAAAAAATCTTCTGTAAAATCGAGAGTGAGTGAGGTAAAAGAAAACAAGGTGAAAAAACAAAAACAAATTGAAATTGAAAGAAAAGAGAAAGAAAAAGAGTGCGAGCAAGAAAAGAACCTTGAAAATGAGTTTGAGAGTGAAAAGGAGGAAAACGAGAGAGAAAGACCAGGAAATGTGAAAGATGAATGTTTCAGTAAGATTGAAAGAGAAATGAGTGAAAAAGAAAAAGAGACTGAAAAAGAAACGGGTGAAAAAGACGGAAGTGAACAAGAAAAAGTGAGAAATGCTCTAGCTAACCCACATGTGAGTTTGCCTTGTGAATTTTCTTCTTTTCAGGTCACTAAAGATTCATTGGACAAGTTCCAACTTCAATACCTTGCTATGAGAGACAATTCCGATTGATCGAGAGAGGTAAGATCAGAAATGAAATTAATCCACAAATGATTAAAGGTAAGCAAGGTAAGGAAATTTTAGCAATTGAATCACGACAATCTAATGTTGTTGAGAAAAGCACTAATGACTTTGTTTTTGAAAGATGTCAATACATCAACTCGATTAATTGTCATTCCTCGTACATCCTTGGCTGTGGATCGCTAGAATAATTTTTTTGCTGCGCCACAGGGCGTACCGGCAGTCACAACACTCTCAATTTAGTGAGATCACAAGTATAACCATATAACCTTATCAAGACATAACATTTATAAGTAAACACACGTGTAACCTTAATTCCACCATCACTTATTCATATTTCACTTGATGAACCAAAATGTATTAATGTTGAATACGCGAAAACAATACTCACACAAGCTTTAGTGAATTTGCAATACCTGTAGGATCTTAAACCATTGATGTGGTATCCATCACCGATTCATATTACCTGATAAACATTTGTTCAAGGATGCCATAGCGTCTTTCAGTCACGATCTTATTTATTTCTGACATCATGTCATAGTGTCTTTCAACTATAGTCTTATTCATTTCTGGTATAGTGTCATAGTGTCTTTCAACTATGGTCTTATTCATTTCCAGTATAGTTCCATAGTGTCTTTTAACTATGGTCTTATTCAATTTTCAAGCCAATGAACTTGATCTCTACATACATAAATTGATATTAAATTATCAAAACAATAACTAAATAATTTAACCAAGTTATGAACTTGCCTAATCCAAAAATGACAACAAACTCAACACCAATTATTACACCGCTAGCTTTCCTTTCCCTCAATTATTGTTCGTTTGACTCATTTCTTGATCAAAATATAATAATTTAATTCAATTATTCAATTCAAATATTTTAAATACTAAAATTCATGTAACTAACCCTTTATTAACATTTTACACTTTTAGCCTAAACTTTTACCTTTTATTTAATTTAGTCCCTAAACCTGAAACTTTCAATTCAATCACAAATTAATCCAAACAAGGCTAGCTAAATTTTATAAAATTCCTTTACAGCCCATATTCATCATAATTTTACATGAATTTCATGTAACTTTACTAATTTAGTAACCTTTAACTTTAAAATTAACCAAAATCACTTTACAAAATACTCCTATTTAACTATTAAGTTTATAAATCTACCATCAAAATTCAAAAATATCATAAATTTATCAATGGCATAATTCAAAACATTTAACAGTTTTACGAATAATCCCTAGGTTAGCTAAATTAAGCTACAAAGATCTCAAAAACATAAAAAAAAAACTAAAAATGGGCTAAAGAATTGCTTACATGCAAAGGCCAAATAACCTTGAAGGTTTGAAGCTTTTATTTCTCTTAAAATGGTGGAAAGTTCGGTGGAAGAAGAAGAATGAATAGGTGATAACATTTTTTCTTTTATTTTATTATATTTTACTTAACATTTTAACATTAAAATATTATAAATTAACTTCAAAATCATACCAAATCGTCCACTCAAAATAAATATGGCATATTTCCACTTCAAACCCTTCAGTTAATCAATTGAACACATTTAGTTCATATAAACTTATAGCTATTAACTTTTGCAGTTTTTATGATTTAGTCATTTTTCCTTAATTAACTATCAATTCCTAAAAATTTCTTGACCAAATTTCAATACACCTATTAAATCACTCTGTAAATATTTAATAAAAATATTTATGACTCGATTTATGGAAACGAGATCTTGATACTTCATTTTCCAAAACCAGTTAACTTTGGGGACAAACTACTTGAACTTAACTATTCATCCAAATAACAAAATTTATCAAATTAAAATTCAATATAGTATTATATTTGACTCGTAAATATTAAATAATAATATTTAAGGACTCACTCGTCGAATTTGTGATCCTAAACCATTATTTTTGACACCACTGAAAACGAGCTGTTACATGTGAAATGTGATATGTGATAAAGGAGAAAGAGATATGTTTGTGATGCCTCTGGTAGGGAAGCTATATTGCAAATCAGACTGGCAGATCACGAGAAAATATGTTTAGCTAAATTGAAATGATATGAGGAGTTAAGGGATGAAATATATGCATATGAATATGACTGATTGATATAATTCTGAATCTAAATTCTGGGCATGAGTTTGGCACAAGTATAAGTCATGTGGAAAACATGTGCATTGTATTAAGTTATGGACAACCAAGCGGATAGTGCCCTCCCATGTGTCGTGCTAATTTGATAAATTGAGTCCATCAAATAATTGTGAACGCCATTGGCGTATTATGTTTGGTATGTCTAAACCTTTTCAAAAGGTTGAGCATCATTACGAGTATTAATGCTTTTCTACCAATAGTATCCTTGTATATCGTTTATGTTACCTTTATTAATGGAAATCACTAACTTCGTTTGAACTTACTCTATTAACCTTTCCTTCTCAGGCATGTTGATTAAAGAAAGAGATTTCGTAAAAGGGACACGCCATAGTTACTGTTGGTAGGGAACCACTTGCCTATTCTTGTATCATGCATGACCTTTTAGAAAGGTGGCGTCTAGATGTATCTGTAATCAAACTTGTATTAATTTATTACTTCTATCAAAACATTGTTTTATTGGAACCGTTACAAATTCTGTAAATATTAGTTTAATTCAGAGAATTATGGTTTACGAGATTGTCTTTTAGACGAATACGCCAAAATATTTTGAATGATGTTTAACTGCCAATGATGCACTTGAAAATTTTGTATGGGAAAATAATACATCTTACGTTTTAAATAACTCTGTCAACTTTTATAAGGCTTCTGCCAAATGTTTGTCTGAAATTGTTTTACTTGGCGTATAATTGATTTGATTATTTTGTTATTGTTATATTGGGGGTTTATGCCAAATTCGGAGTATCGCCAAGACCTCATTACTTTTAAAATTTTCAAGTATTTTTTCAAATTCATTTGGCTTTTAAGTTGTGACACATCATGCTCAGATTTGATAATCGAGTCGGGTGTGGGTGTTACGATACGAATTGGCTTAACTTGTACTTGATACATTATCTTAATGACACCATCATCACTTATTTAATTGTGTGTCTTGGAGAACAACTCGACTTGTTTGACTACCTTAGATTTATCATAGAAAACCCGAAAATAGGAGATTAAACATTCGAACTATTCGCATTCTTGTCCATATAAGGCTTCCACTAATGGGATTTCATACTTTCTCATTGGTCAAGTTTCAATAAACCTTAGTTTGAAACTTCAATTAATTTTATGGGTTTATCTAGATTTGTAAAGGTTAAAAATAGTAATTATGTTGCATTAGATAGGTTTATTAAAGCATTTTATGTTGGGACCGCCGGTATGCCCCATGGTGCAACGGAAAAAATATTTCGGCGATCCACAACCACGGATCAATGTTTGCAGAACGAATCAGGTTGAAAAATGGTTGAAAATGTACCTTCTTTATTGAAAATTTTGAAAGGATGCTACTGATTTGATGTCGATTCCAAGCCACAACGAAAACTTCTCGGCCTCTATGTAGTCCACTTTGTCAAAAAGGAACAATCACTTTCTCTTGAACTTTTCAGAAAGAATGAAAAATGGTTGTTAGACCTTTATTTTATTAAGTTGGTAACCTTAACACACAAAGGGATTATTATCCTTTTATCCTCTTTGATATCACTTATTAAAAAAGAAAATAAGGATTATTCCCTAATTAATAGGGAAGGCAAATAAAAAGTTAGAAAAATGAATTATATTCTTTCCAAAAGAATATAGGATCATTCCCTTATTAATAGAGAAAGCAAATGAAAAGTTAGAAAAATGAATTGTATACTTTCCAAAAGAATATAGGATTATTCCCTTATTAATGGAACGTTAGAAAAATGAATTATATTCTTTCCAAAAGAATATTAATTTCCATGTATTTTATATTTTGACCGAAATTAATTAATATAACTGTTTATATTAATAAATTCAGTAAAATATATACAATTAATATTTTGTATGAATCAAATTCAAATATTAATTATATTCTTTCCAAAAGAATATTAATTTTCATGTATTTTATATTTTGATCGAAATTAATTAATATAATTGTTTATATTAATAAATTCGGTAAAATATATACAATTAATATTTTGTATGAATCAAATTCATATATTAATTATATTCTTTCCAAAAGAATATTAATTTTCATGTATTTTATATTTTGATCGAAATTAATTAATATAACTGTTTATATTAATAAATTCGGTAAAATATATACAATTAATATTTTGTATGAATCAAATTCATATATTCATTATATTCTTTCCAAAAGAATATTAATTTCCATATATTTTATATTTTGACCGAAATTAATTAATATAACTATTTATATTAAGAAATTCGATAAAATATATACAATTAATACTATGTATGAATCATCTTTATATATTAATTATATTCTTTCCAAAAGAATATTAATTTCCATGTCTTTTATATTTTGACCGAAATTGATTAATATAACTGTTTATATTAATAAATTTGGTAAAATATATACAATTAATATTTTGTATGAATCAAATTCATATATTAATTATATCTATGTTCTCTATTTGTGTACAACAAGTTTGTACATAAAATGTGTTTAATATTTAACTATCAAATTAAATTAATTCAACAATTAATTTAATTCATGTGACAACTAAATACAATACCAAATGTATATGGATTTTGATCATTTCAACTATAGGGTGTGTGACCACCCAAGTTAGAAGAAGTCGTGATTTGACACAATCTGTGATAATCTTTTCATGTATTATATCCTTTTATCCTTAATGTCTAGATTGGACACAAGTCATGCAATAGTCACACTTGTATAGTCTAATCTCATATTTCTTTATTTTTTGAGCAGACTACAATAAACAAATAAGTGTGATATCTCATATTAACTTATTCAAACATGACCATGCATTTCTAGTCTCACTCCATTAAAAGGCCTAAGATATTGTTCCCATTATGTAGGAAGGATAAATTCTTTCTTGATCAACCATATCCCACTACATGGATGGTTGTATATCCAACATTAGTCTTTATAGTACAAACTATTATGGTAGATGTTTTGACTATAGCAAAATATACGACTCATGATGTTGAGACAATTATGATCTCAAGTCTGAGGATCATATACATTGTAACACCCTATACCTAGCCTGGTCGTCAAGCCCGAATACGGGATTCCACCCCATCGTCTCATGTCACATACAACGAGTGAAAGTTCATTCTAAAAGAAACGTCTTTCATATTACCACTCGTTTATGTTTTATGTCAATTATATTTTTTAGTTATCAATGATACATGTTAACCATACATCATATAGTCGTATAATAATACATAAACATGCATAAGGTCCATTTAACAAAATTTCCAAAACTTGTCCGCAGGTATCGATATTGACACTTGGGTATTGATATTTTCCCTAGGTGGTATCGATACCACTTGGAAAAAAATAACAAACTTGATACGACCATGCCCCGGACACACTTTTGGATCAGCTCCCTAAGCATTGTTTGCAAATCCATGCGAGCTGAATTAGTTCAATTTCATTTCGTTAAGCACCGTTTAGCTCGTTTCCAGCTCACTCGAGCTCAAGTCAACTCATTCAAGCTCAATTCAGCTCAATCTTAACCCAATGAGCTTATTTTTAGCTTTCTTTAGCTTGCATTTATTTTGCTGAAATAAACCATTTAATTTGTCATTAGTTAAATTAGTTGTTTATCTTAAGTTAGTTAATTTGTTAAAATCTGGACAAATAATTAATTAAGTGTTTTAATTATATCTAAATTAAATACTTAATAAATTATGATGTTTTAAATATGTCTGAAATTGTTAATATGTATGGCCAAATTTAATGTGCAAATTATTGAGTTCATATGCTGCTAATTTAATGTGTTTGAAATGCATTTAACTTGCTGATTTAATTTGCTGCAGGTTCATGAACGGATTGGTGCAATGTATGGGAGTGTGCATGCACAATTGAGGTTCAATGGATGGCATTTAAAGGAGCACATGCATTTGGGACGTTCATGCAAGAGGGAGTTGCTGAAAGTTCATGTATTTGAAGATTCATGGATCATATTTATGGGGGAAATACATGGGACGTTTCATGCATGATTCATGCATTTTCAAGATGACCATTCAAGTATTTTAGGCACATTAATGCCTCATTCAGCCAAGGGAGATGTAGGATCATTAAAGAGCTGCACATTCATGGAATTATGGAGATTCTTCAAGGCTAAGGATGCATGAATGCATCAAGTGAAGCATCATGATGGTTCGGCCAATTCATGTACCATCTTCAAGCATGAACTGGATTTTAATGCTATTTGTGTGAACATGTTAAATACCTGTGTGAACAGAATTTAAGTTAGTGTGAGCAACATAGATGCCGAATATCATTAGGCATTTTAGGCTTATAAATAGCTTACTTGTTTATTGTAAAAGGTTACAGAATTTGATCAATTAAACTTAATAGAACTTTTGTTCTTGTGAGGTTACCTCCTCTCTTCTTTCGTTCGAGTCTCGAAGCGACTTATCTAGCTTGCTAGTGGTGTCAATCCGAACTCCATTGAACTTATCACTGAATCGGTGTGGCGTTCAACCATCTTCCTATACCTTTGGTTCTTACCTCCATATAGGTAACGGGTCACGGTCCGCTTCTATCCTTCATCAAAATTCACCTTAAGCAATATAAGACTCGGGGCAATACTTTTTAGTATTGAATCATTCTTAAAGTTTGAGTTCTTTATCCATTTCCATCTATTTATCATCTTTGTAACTTAATTCTTTGTTAAACCGAACCTATCTTTCATCAAACCAAAACCCATCCTTTGAACCCATTTTGCCTACCTTCCGCTTATAAAACTTTCAAACTCCATCTATCTACAAATTTGAACGAGCTTCTCGTCGACGATCGGGCATCTTAAGTGAACCCGACTCAATCAATCGGGCCGGATCACATCATTTGGTATCAGAGCTTGCAAAATGAGGAGCACCGACGTTCGTAGCTATCTCGAAAGATAGGTTTGTAAAAAAAAGTTTCAAAAAAAAATAAAAAAAATCTCGAGTTGTAATTTTATTTTATTTGCTCTTTTCTTTATTGTATTTACCTTACTATTGTATTGGAGTATCAAAAAAAAATCGAAATTCAAAAAAAAAAGAAGTGAGCAAAAAAAGAAAAAAAAGTAAAAAAAAGAACAAAAAAAGTGAAAAGTCTTGCGAGTTTTATTTTCATCTCTTATTACTCCGATCATCAAGTTTCCCTTCCTACCATTATTTACCCATCCCAATGCCACACTTTAAACCAATTTTTTTCTTTATTTAGCCTACCTTACACCCGACGTTATCCCTTGTAACCCATTTTGAAACCGACCCTCAAGCAGCAAATTAAGTCTATCGAGACGAATTACGAATTTGTGAAACGAGGTTGAGTGGTAAAAGGCAAGAGAGCGTGAGTACATTAGAGTGAGCAAAAGCCTAAAAGAGAGTTCAAACTCGAGAGTGAGTGAATTTTTCTTTTTGAGCGAATTTGTGAGGTTTGTGGTAAGGTATTTATTTTCTTTATTTTTTAACATTTTCTTTTCCATTACTTAATCATGTCTCGAGAAACATTTTCCGAATCAGAATTCCAATATTTGATGCAAGAGATGCGTAGAATGGTGAAATCAAAATTTGATAAGTTGCATGATCGATTGGATCGAGTGGAGGAAAGAGCCCGATGGAAGCCAAACTCACCGGGTCAAGAGACGAAGACAAGATCATCACGAAAGCACACATCCAATGATTATTCGAGAAGAGATTCATACCATGATTCCTATTCAATGAGGAACTCAAGACGAAGCAAAGCAAGTTTTGAGTTTGAAGCTTTTCAAGGTGACGAACGAGAAATCACAAGTAGTCATTCGTATGCACCAAGGTATTCATCTGCCAAGAATCAATCTCGAAGAGGTGATCATTTTTTGTATGAAAGTCGATCCAATTATACCCAACAAGAGTCATTTAATGCTGATTCATTTGTAACATCTCCATCCTATAATGAAGGAGCGAGGCAAAAAGAAAAAGAAATAAAAAGAAAAGAAAGACAAGAAATGTTGATGAGAGAAAATGAGCATATATGGAATGAAATCGAGAGACGAAAAAAAGAAATGAAAGAAAAGGAACAAGAAATCAAAAAAGTGAGAGAAAAAGAAAATGAAGAGAAAGAATTCGAAAAAGAAATTGAGATTGAACAAGAGTGCAAGCGAGAAAGAGAAATCGAAAGAAAAGAAGAAAAGATTGAAAAAGAAAAAGAAATCCAAAAAGGGAGTGAGGTCAAAAATAAAATTGAAAATGAGAGAGGAAATGAAAAGAGAAAAAAAGAAGTTGAGATTAGAAAAGAGTTTGAAAAAAAGAAGAGTGAAAAGGGAGAAAGCAATCGAGCAAAAGTGAGGAATGTTCTAACTAACCCATTTGCAAGTTTGCCGTGTAAATTTTCTTCTTTCCAGGTTTCCAAGGAACCGATTGACAAGTTTCGACTTCAATACCTTTCCATGGATAGAAGGTTCACTTTGGCTGAAAAAGGTAGTGTTCTCAACGATCCTAGTTCGCCTATGCCAAAAGGTAAGCAAGGTATGAGTCTTGAAATTTTTAAAGCACCTCTGCCTTTTTTGATTGTTGATGGGTCCTTTGTTGATGATTTGGTCTTTAGAAAGAATCTAAACTTTGACGTGGCTACTTGTCATTCTTTGATTGATGATGACCCATTTGTTTTGTCTGATGATAAAAAGATTCTTGCTTTTGAAAAATATTATTTTCTTGATGATATTAGTTGTTTGTCTTTAACTTGCAATGGAATACATGTTTTGGATCCGCAAGATGAAAGTCCATATAAAATGTTCATTCTCATTGATCATGTTGAAAAGGAATGGAAGTGCATTGATGAATACGCCATTGGCAAGATTTTTGATGAAGAGCGAATAAATCAGCACCAACAAAATCTGGAATTGTGTGATCAAAAGTTGACATATCATCTGCTTGGTTGTGTTGATCATGTGGATTATCTAATTTTTGGTGTGAAATTTCCATGTTTTTGTAAATCTTTTCGAATGAAATTTAAAGGGTTTGCTTGTTTGAATTTGAGTATGCTAACACCCTCGTTGTTTAATTTGTGTAAATTGTTGGAGATAAAAGGACTCTTTTTGCCATTTGGGTCGAGTAGTCAAAATCATGTCTTTAATCCTGGATTTTGCTATTATGAATCATCCATGAAAGAAAGCAAGCATCGTAAATTTTGTTTGAATGAATGTGTAAACAATCTTTGTTTGTATGATACTTTGTCTTTAAGTTTGAAAATGAGCCATGTGAATCTTGTTGGTTTGTTAAGTCAAAATTAAAATTTTGTTTTCGGAGGATGTTCTCAACTGTGGACTAAAAGATCCGAACATGTTTTGAATGATAATGATTTTGAGTTGCTTAGTGCTCTTTCTATGAAGTCGGTCATGAAATTGCCAAATCAAATTGAAATGGCAAGAGAAAATTTTATCTTTGACCCCGGTGAACACCATTCTATATCATTGCCTAAGGTAATCGAACCATGGAAAGTTGACTTCCAAAACCATAGCTATCAAATGCCTTGTGATTTATGTTTGTTTCCATCAAAGAAAAAGGTAAGAACGATTTCTATTTTTGACCCCGGTATTGGATTATTTGTTCAAACTGTGAATCAAATCTCAAAAAGTTCCTTTGTGTTTAATCTTCATCGTGTCACTAATTCGTTTTATTCTTTTGAAGGTGACAATGTGAAGTGGTACCCTCCTAAAGAGGGAGGGCATGCGAATGAGCTTCTTTTGATCCGAGTTAATTGTGGCTTTCAGAATCTTCAACGATTTTTCGCGAGTAAATGGCCCGATTTGGGGACAAATCGCTTTAAAGAGGGAGGGGATGATACGACCATGCCCCGGGCACACTTTTGGATCAGCTCCCTAAGCATTGTTTGCAAATCCATGCGAGCTGAATTAGTTCAATTTTATTTCGTTAAGCTCCGTTTAGCTCGTTTCCAGCTCACTCGAGCTCAAGTCAACTCATTCAAGCTCAATTCAGCTCATTCTTAACCTAATGAGCTTATTTTTAACTTTCTTTAGCTTGCATTTATTTTGCTGAAATAAACCATTTAATTTGTCATTAGTTAAATTAGTTGTTTATCTTAAGTTAGTTAATTTGTTAAAATCTGGACAAATAATTAATTAAGTGTTTTAATTATATCTAAATTAAATACTTAATAAATTATGATGTTTTAAATATGTCTGAAATTGTTAATATGTATGGCCAAATTTAATGTGCAAATGATTGAGTTCATATGCTGCTAATTTAATGTGTTTGAAATGCATTTAACTTGCTGATTTAATTTGCTGCAGGTTCATGAATGGATTGGTGCAATGTATGGGAGTGTGCATACACAATTGAGGTTCAATGGATGGCATTTAAAGGAGCACATGCATTTGGGACGTTCATGCAAGAGGGAGTTGCTGAAAGTTCATGTATTTGAAGATTCATGGATCATATTTATGGGGGAAAATACATGGGACGTTTCATGCATGATTCATGCATTTTCAAGATGACCATTCAAGTATTTTAGGCACATTAATGCCTCATTCAGCCAAGGGAGATGTAGGATCATTAAAGAGCTGCACATTCATGGAATTATGGAGATTCTTCAAGGCTAAGGATGCATGAATGCATCAAGTGAAGCATCATGATGGTTCGGCCAATTCATGTACCATCTTCAAGCATGAACTGGATTTTAATGCTATTTGTGTGAACATGTTAAATACCTGTGTGAACAGAATTTAAGTTAGTGTGAACAACATAGATGCCGAATATAAATAGGCATTTTAGGCTTATAAATAGCTTACTTGTTTATTGTAAAAGGTTATAGAATTTGATCAATTAAACTTAATAGAACTTTTGTTCTTGTGAGGTTACCTCCTCTCTTCTTTCGTTCGAGTCTCGAAGCGACTTATCTAGCTTGCTAGTGGTGTCAATCCGAACTCCATTGAACTTATCACCGAATCGGTGTGGCGTTCAACCATCTTCCTATACCTTTGGTTCTTACCTCCATATAGGTAACGGGTCAAGGTCTGCTTCTATCCTTCATCAAAATTCACCTTAAGCAATATAAGACTCGGGGCAATACTTTTTAGTATTGAATCATTCTTAAAGTTTGAGTTCTTTATCCATTTCCATCTATTTATCATCTTTGTAACTTAATTCTTTGTTAAACCGAACCTATCTTTCATCAAACCAAAACCCATCCTTTGAACCCATTTTGCCTACCTTCCGCTTATAAAACTTTCAAACTCCATCTATCTACAAATTTGAACGAGCTTCTCGTCGACGATCGGGCATCTTAAGTGAACCCGACTCAATCAATCGGGCCGGATCACATCAAACTTGCATTCTATTTCTCAACCAAAATCTCAGAATCTCAAAAATTATTGGTACCTGTCATGAAATATCAATATTTTGACCCCGAGTATCGATACTCGAGCAAAGGTATCGATACCAAATCTCTAATTCGACTTCTTGTACTTTTCAAAACACAGAGGTATCGATTTTACCACACGATTATTGCTACCCCTACTCCAGACCTCAAAAAATACAGCATACATAAACAAATAATCCATTCCCATTTAGTTTCTAAAGACCATGCATCATATACTTAGACAAGTAATTACCCAACGGCTAAAATTCAACAATTCAAAACATAAAAAACGTGTCCGAGCTAGAAACACCATGCCATCATCAATGTTTATAACCTAAGCATAATGATAACTCTTAAACCTTATAAACAGAAGCTATAACCAGCAAAATGTCTAGAAAATAACATGTCCATAAACAAGTCTATCACATTGCCTTTTCCCCAAAACATAAATAATTAAAGAACACTTATAGAATAATACAAAACTGGCTTGGATCACCTATCGAAAACCACACTGCTCACATCGACACACATCTAATCTACAATGGGTAAAGAAGAGAGTGGGTGAGCTTAACAAGCTTAGTGAATGGTTAGATAACCACATTACAAACATGTCATCATGCATCCTCAAGGCAACCATTTATAAGTAAAATTACAATAGTCCTATGCCTATTATCGTATAGTACCTATCCATGCATTGTCTACTAGTTCATCTACACAGCATTCACATACTCATGCAAACATATATCATGAAAACACATTTAATCAAGAATATATCACAGTTCACACATGTCACATATAATGATAAATTGGCAATATAACACATACTCCATTAAGCATAAAAAATGTTCCACACAATTACATATAATATGATAGATTGACAATTGAGTTATGAAACGTATAGTAAGCTCTACCATTACTCATCGGATACACGGATCTCCAATACACCAAACATAGACTCATAGAGTCAAACATGTCCCAAAAGTGTAGCATAAAGCTAACACTCTCCTTATTTCCCTTCACATGTCCAATAAAAAGAATGGAGCTTAGCTCATATTCCCTTATCCCTCCAACATATCCAAGGGTCTCAACGCCCAAAATCACTGTACATATAGGGGATTACTCAATCCTATGTCATGCCAACTATATCCAATAGTTTCAAAATCACAGGGCTAAAATATCTGAAATCAAACACATAACACTTACCAATTATGATGCGAATCCGGTCGCGTCATGTTTTGACACAACTCGCCGACATCAGAGTTGGCCTAAACTTGAAGGGCCCAAGTGCAAGATGAAACATCTCATAGGCCTGATTGATTACTGGGCTAATGTTTTTAAGGACTTTTTAATTTAATATAGTTTTATTTAAATTAATAAGTTTGCATATTTGCGTGTTCTGTATTTAAATAATGACATGCATTATGTAACTCCCATGTTAGTTTAAGTCTACATCATTAAATTAGGTCTTGCATTAAGTAACTCATTTGTTCATTTAGTTTGCATTTCAAACCATGCATTTAAGGATCATAGTTTAATAAATGAGTTGCTGGACATTTATTCAACTCATCTTAGTTTAATTAATAAGTGTTTTTGTTGAACTTTATTTAATAAGTGTTGCTCTTAATTAATCTAGTTACTAGGATTATTTATTGATGCATATGTGTAGCTCATTTATTTAAGTCAAGTATTTATTTTTGATATGTTTAATTAGTGTTTAAATATGTTTAATAAGTTCATTTTAATGTGTTTATTGTAGGTGTCTCTTTAGCTTGTAACCGTTACAATTCAAAGATGTTACAAATTAAATAAAGTGGCTGTTCAAGTCATTTTTAGTTGCAAAGTAAAGGGGCTGTTACAAAGGAGGTTTTTACATCATTTAATGAGGTTTTAAGGAGCATTATATCATCTATTTAATTTTGACAGCAGCCTTTTAAACTACCAGCCTATTTTTTCCATTTTAAAGGTTAATTCAAGCATTTAGATGCAATTAAGGAGCTGGTTAATAAGTTGGTGCCTATTCGGTTGGCCAAGGGCTAACTCAAGAGTCATTTTTCAAGCAATTAAAGTCATTCATTCAGCTGAATTGAAGTGAATTCAAGAATGGAGTTATTTGGCTCAAGAATGTGAAAAGACTTGAGTTTTATTTCAGTTTTTAAATGGCACATTAAGTTGAATGTTTGTGACCATTCGGCTAGCCTATTTTAGCACTATAAATAGATGAAATCAGCCTTTGTAAAGGGACTTTTGAGACTTATGCTGAATTTATGCTAAATTTGAGTTTTGTGAGTTATCCAATTCTCTTTGATTCTTTTGGAACTGATCTGACTTATCAAGTATAGCTTGTGGCGTCTATCGTTTCCTTGTTTCTTTAAACTTATCACTCAAACTCGAGTGTGGCGTTCACCCATTTTGATACCTTTGGTTCCTAACTCTCTATAGTTAGCGGGTCAAGGTCCTTTGTTTGTTTTCTAGCATCTTAAGTTACTTATAAGTTTTGGGTCAATACTCTCTATAGTATTGGTTCACTCTTGTCCTTAAGCACAAATTTCCATTCTATCCAACATTCTGATTTGTTTGCTTCAAAAACCTTTAGCTGAATCTTCATCTTCGTTCATTTATCCTTAATCCATCCTAAAAACTCTTTGAAAACCTTTTTATTTAAGCTTGCATTTAGCCAAATTCAATCAAACTCTGAATTGAACGAGACTTCTCCATTTTACGATCGGGTAATTTCTATGACTCGAATGAATTTGAAATGGGTTCATATCATTTGGTATCAGAGCTAGCAAATTTGGAGTAAGAATCGACGTTTCTGGCACTAAGGTATTGTAATTCGATGAAAACCAAATTGAAAAAAAAGTTTTAGTTTCCATTCAAACTCAATGAGTGAATATCAAGTTTTGTAAAATAAAATTCTTGCAAAAAAATAGTGGTCAAGTTCTTGTTACCGAGTTGAAATTTTGCTTGCTGCCCGAAAACATCCATTCTATATACTACTATTCAACCACACCCAACCCTTTCCATTTCTTTGTTTCAAGCCTACCTTCTTTGTCCTGCAACATTCCTACCTAAAACCATACATCAAATTTGCAAGTCGACCCACAACAACTGCTTTTTAAGTTTAAATAGTTCCATAAGAACTTAGAGAGGAGGAGTGAGCAAAAAAAGGCAAGAGAGTAGTGAGTCTAATCAAGAGTAAGAATAGCCAATATATCGAGTGCAAACACGAGTGGAGTGCCATCTTATTTTTTTCCTTTGTGAGTGACTAGTGAGGCTTTGTGGTGAGGTTCAAACAATATGTCTCTAAGTTTCGAAAGAAAAGTTGCTGCTGTTGATGGTTGGTCTAGTCCATCATACCAAACATTCAATCAAAGTGAAAGGCGACGCATTCATAGAAACCGAGGCTTTAGAGAGCATGAACGTGTTGATGGCGATTTAAAGAGTAACAAGATAGCCATTCCACCATTTAAAAGTCGATCCGACCCGGAGGCTTACCTTGAATGGGAAAAGCAAATAGAATTTGTTTTCAAGTACCATTACTACTCAAAAAGTAAGAAAGTGACGTTTGCGGCTAACGATTTCTCTGATTATGCCATGACTTGGTGGGATCAATTCACCATGAGTTAAAGAAGAAACGGAGAGTGCCCAATATCAACCTGGTCCGAAATGAAAAATGTGACGTGCAAGCATTTCCTTCCATCTTCCTACCATCGGGAGTAAATTTCTTCAAGCCAAAGGACGAAAGCGAGATTGTCAAAGAGTTTATCATCCAACGATTATGTGAGAAGAGATCCCTATCGAGATTCCTATTCAACGAGGACTTCGAGACGAAATAACTCAAACTACGAGTTTGAATCCTATTATGGAGACGAACGAGAAGGTCGAAGTAATTCTTCGTATGCAAAAAGGTATTCAACCACGAAGATTCAATCTCAAAAAGATGATCTTATTTCATATGAGGATCCTTTCTATCTTTTCCAATGAAAGGTTTCTCATTTTGATTCTTTTATGTTTTCTCCCTCTTGTAATGAAATTGAAAAGGCATGTGAGAAAGAAAAGAAAACTGAAAAAGAGAATGAAAGAATGAAAAACGAGATTGAGATTGCAAAAGCATGCGAGTGAGAAAAGAAAAATGAAAAAGAGAGAGAGATTTAAGAAAGAAAAGAAAATGTCCAAGAAACGAGTGTAGTTGTTGAAAAAGAAGGCAAAATAAAGAATTAAAGTGAGTTTTCAAAAAAAAAAGATTATGGAAAAAGAAAGAGAATTTGAAAAAGAAATGAGTGAAAAATACGAGAGAGAACAAGAAAACGCGAGGAATGTTTTAACTAACCAACAAGTGAGTTGTCCTCGAGTTGTTTCTTCTTTTTAGGTTTCTTAAGATTCGAATGATAAGTTTCAACTTCATTACCTTCCCAATGAGATATGGTTTGAATTGATCGAGAAAGGTAAGGTTGAAGTTGACATTAAACCACAACCGCTTAAAGGTAAGCAAGGTAAAGAGTTTTTAGCCATTGATTCAATACAATCACATTTGAATATTGTTGAGAAAATTACTGAAAACTTGGTTTGTGAAAGAGTTGTTCATTTTGATTGGATTACTTATCATTCTATGACTAAAGTTGATGATTTTGCACTAGCTAGTGTTATAACAAGTTTTTCTCATGATAAATTTTGCTTTAGCAATTCTGTTGATGTCATTCGATTAAATTGGCATATACAAAATTTGATCTTGAGTGATAAAGATTATTATATAAAAAGATTAAATTGTTTGATTGTAATGGTTTTGTGAATTCTTTAAATTTTTATGCAAAACCTTTGTGTATTTCCATGCCTATTCGAATTAGATTTGCAAGGTTTGATCGATCGAATGGTTGTATGCTTAAATTCTTGTTGTTTAGCATGGATGAATTCTCGGTAAAAATGAAATTTCTGTTACTTGATGAAACAAGTGATCAAAATCATGTGTTCAAACCCACAGCATGCTTTACCAAGTTGTTTTCGAGTAAAGGTGAGCATCGTAATTCCATTCTGATTAAATGTATTGAACTTGCTCATCCTCTTCGAATTTTATCTTCATTTCTGAAAAGAAAGCTTGTGAATGTTGTTATCTTGCAAAATCAAAATCAGATTTTTGATTCTGGAGGTTGTTATACATTGTGGTACACGAGATTCAAACATGTTCTGCGTGATAATGACTTTGAATTGTTTCGTGATCCTTTTAGAATGTCAACTATAAAAATTTCAAGTCAATTTAAATTGATTAGAGAAAACCTTGTTTTTGACCCCAAAGACCTTTGTTCTATAGCTTTGTTCAAGAGGTTTGAGAATCAGAATGTTGTTAACCCCCGAATGTTATGTGATTTTAGTTTGATTCCATTGGTGAACTTTTTGATTCAATACAGAAAGGTAAGTTCGATTTCTATTTTTGATCCCGACATTATTTCACATGCTCCATTTTTGAATGAGATTTTAAGAACTTCTTTTGAGCATATAAATTACCTTGTCACTAATTTTTTTCTTTATCATGTAGGTGACAAGTCGAGAGAGCTTTCTTCTAAAGAGGGAGGGTATGTAAATGGCATATTTTCCTTTCGAACCATATGTGATTTCCAGGTTATTGGCGATAACTTTGCCAACTTCATCAACCAAAGGGGCTATGACTTTGAAAGATTCTACACGAGCAAGTGGCCCGATTTGAGGACAAATCATCTTCAAGAGGAAAGGTATGATGTGAACCCAGTCGCATCATGTTTTGACACAAATCGCGGACATCAGAATTGGCCTAAACTTGAAGGGCCCAAGTGCAAGATGAAACATCTCATAGGCCTGATTGATTATTGGGCCAATGTTTTTAAGGACTTTTTAATTTAATATATTTTTTATTTAAATTAATAAGTTTGCATATTTTTAATTTTAGACTTGCACTTTGTGTGTTCTGCGTTTAAATAATGACATGCATTATGTAACTCCCATGTTAGTTTAAGTCTACATCATTAAATTAGGTCTTGCATTAAGTAACTCATTTGTTCATTTAGTTTGTATTTCAAACCATGCATTTAAGCATCATAGTTTAATAAATGAGTTGCTAGACATTTATTCAACTCATCTTAGTTTAATTAATAAGTATTTTTGTTGAACTTTATTTAATAAGTGTTGCTCTTAATTAATCTAGTTACTAGGATTATTTATTGATGCATATGTTTAGCTCATTTATTTAAGTCAAGTATTTATTTTTGATATGTTTAATTAGTGTTTAAATGTGTTTAATAAGTTCATTTTAATGTGTTTATTGCAGGTGTCTCTTCAGCTTGTAACCGTTACAGTTCAAGGATGTTACAAATTAAATAAAGTGGTTGTTCAAGTAATTTTTAGTTACAAAATAAAGGGGCTGTTACAAAGGAGGTTTTTACATCAGTTAATGAGGTTTTAAGGAGCATTATATCACCTATTTAATTTTGACAGCAACCTTTTAAACTACCAGCCCATTTTTTTCCATTTCAAAGGTTAATTCAAGCATTCAGATACAATTAAGGAGCTGGTTAATAAGTTAGTGCCTATTCGGTTGGCCAAGGGCTAACTCAAGAGTCATTTTTCAAGCAATTAAAGTCATTCATTCAGCTGAATTAAAATGAATTCAAGAATGGAGTTATTTGGCTCAAGAATGTGAAAAGACTTGAGTTTTATTTCAGTTTTTAAATGGCACATTAAGTTGAATGTTTGTGACCATTCGGCTAGCCTATTTTAGCACTATAAATAGATGAAATCAGCCTTTATAAAGGGACTTTTGAGACTTATGCTGAATTTATGCTAAATTTGAGTTCTGTGAGTTATCCAATTCTCTTTGATTCTTTTGGAACTGATCTAACTTATCAAGTATAGCTTGTGGTGTCTATCCTTTCCGTGTTTCTTTGAACTTATCACTCAAACCCGAATGTGGCGTTCACCCATTTTGATACCTTTGGTTCCTAACTCTCTATAGTTAGCGGGTCAAGGTCCTTTGTTTGTTTTCTAGCATCTTAAGTGACTTATAAGTTTCGGGTCAATACTCTCTATAGTATTGGTTCACTTTTATCCTTAAGCACAACTTTATGTTCTATGCAACATTCTGATTTGTTTGCTTCAAAAACCTTTAGCTGAATCTTCATCTTCATTCATCTATCGTTAATCCATCCTAAAAACTCTTTGAAAACCTTTCATTGAAGCTTGCACTTAGCCAAATTCAATCAAAGTCCAAATTGAATGGGACTTCTCCATTTTACTATTTGGCAATTTTTACGACTCAAATCAATCCGAAATAGTTACCATATCCAGGTATCACACATTTGAGCTTCTCATATAAGCACAAAACCACAAAAAAATATAGATACAAGAAAATTTACACTCAGAATTTAGAGTAGGGGTTTAGGCTACTACTAGATTTCCAAATAACACATGACTCGTGTCTACGTGCAGTGATTCCAAACACTCACCCCTATGCTTTCACCGAGAAGTTGAAAGCTCGAACTAGCTCTTCCTTTAACTTGTAGAAGGCCCCAATGAATTTGAGGCTTTACACACAATAACCATACAAAATTCAGAATAAAAAAGTAGCCAAAGACTCACTTAAACCAACTAAAACATCAACCTATTCTAAGTTCTTATGTAACCAAAATTTAACATAACAAACTTAGAATGCTCATAACTCGGTCTATGCTTAACGTTTTCACCTAAAACGAATTTCGTTCACCTAACTAGTCATCTATGTGTAATCTTCAACCCTTAAACTATTGAAAACTATCCAATTCATGGTATCAAAAATTTTTGACATCTTTCCGGCAATTTTCACAAAATTCATTAAAACGTAAGAAATCATTAACGAAACTTCAAGATAAGTTTAGAAACCTTCTAATCATGAGAAATCTAGTTGAAAAACACTTTGAAACCATGTTTTTACTCAAAATCTCGAAATCCACCATTAAAGTCTTAATTTTTGGGTTTTATTAAAAATTTGTGATTCAATGGCTAATATTTCAAATTTAAGGACCATATATCATTAAAAACTCATAAGAATTTGAAACATTACATTAAATGGACGAAAATTGAACTTTTGATGTAAACCCGAGAAATCCCATATTTGGAGAAGATGATGAAATCTATGTCGTTTTAGGTGTTTTTAAAGTGATTCTATGAGGGTTTAAGAATTGGGTGTTTAGAGAAATCAAAAGCTTATAGTTTGGAAATCAAAATCAAGTGGTTTAGTGTTGGGAGAATGAGGAACGACAACAAGAGAGGGGAAAGGATGAAACTAACGTGCATCTGCTATTGGGAGAAGAAATAGGCTGAAATTTTAAAATCTGGGCAATCTGCCTCTTAAAAACTCCCAATTTTGCCCTTTTTACAAATCAATCCCTAGGCCCAAATTGAAAAAGAATTAAAACTTATTTTCAAAAATTAATTTAACAACTAAGAAGCCATAGTCAAATATAATTTTGATTTACCATGCTACGAAATTCTGAGCACTCTAAGGCTAAAATTCCTAAAATACCCCTAAAACTCCTAGCCCCTATTTTGGGAGGTTACAATTCTCCCCCTCTAAAAATAATTTTGTCATCGGAATTACCTGATTTAAATAAATAAGGATATTGTTGCCTCATTGTCTCTTCAACTTCCCAAGTAGCCTTTTCAGTCTTGTGGTTGTGCCACAATACTTTAACCAACAAAACTGTGTTACTACGCAAGACTTTCTCTTCACGAACTAGAATTTCAATTGATTCCTTTTCATAAGTAAAATCATCACGAATTTCAACTTCTTCAATTAGAACTATATGCGACAGATCTAAATGGTACTTTTGCAACATAGACACATGGAAAACATCGTGAAATCTCTCGAGTTGTACCGGCAACTTCATAAGGTCCAATATATCTTGGACTTAACTTTCCCTTTATGCCAAACCTCAAAACTTTCTTCTAAGGTGACACTTTCAAGAATAGCTTGTCACCAACTCGAAACTCGATATCTGTCACATCTCAAAAATTGGGTTAGTAGAAATTGGGTTAATGAATCGAGAGTGGTCATGATCAAATTTTTATTTAGATAATCTTTTGCCCATTTGATAATAGATAAATATAAATTATAACGGTTGAGTAGAGATGGAGTTGCCCTTGATGATCTGTGTCACATCCCATTTTTACTATTAATTATAAAATAGTGAAACTGCCATCTCCTATGTCTTAAATTAATTGTGCAAAAATGAACACAAGGAAACATTGTGGCTTAATGGTATAAAGCTCCTTAGCTATCTTTGAGGTCTTTAGCTCGAACCTCTATGTTCGTATTTCTTTTAATTAATTTTTTACACACAATTGGAATGTGCATTCAAGCCTTACCATCCACCCCCTTGTTGCCATATGTGAAGGATTTCTTTCCTCCTTTAGCAAGTCAAACTTGCCTTATGTTGTGAGACATATCCCTCTTTTCACTCCTTATTTCACTCTCTTGTCGAAACCTCCTCTCTTTTCATAAGATTGTGATAAAATGAACTTGGTCATGGTTGACCAAGCTATACACACCCCTTGTACTGTCCACCATCCTCATTTGCACCCTAATCTCTATTTTTTTCATTTTCTTTATCTTCTTTTTTTCTCATATCAAAATAGAACCACCACCACTGTAACGCCCAAGAATTTTTATTTTTGTTCTTGCGAAGGTGTGACACAAATGTGTATCTGCTTTAGTGGTTAAGTGTTCTGGGTGTGTGAGAGGTCTCAAGTTTAAGCCAAGACTTGGGCAAAATTTTGTATTTTTATGAGCCCTATCTTTGGTTAGTATGCTTTTAAGTAAAAGTTGGCAAATAATTAACAAAATGGGCCTGCTGGTCTGGTGGATAAGTGGAGTGTTGGTGTGAAGGAGGTCCTGTGTTCAATTCTCTGTGATGGCGTGGAGACAGTATTTTTGCTCCAATTTCAACTAAGAGTTGTGTTGGGGAAAATTCTGAGTTGTTGTGTTTTAGTGCTTTAATAGAGAGTGATTTCAGGAGATAATGAGGGAGAGGTTATCAGAAAATAATCTGATTATCTTTTTATTGCAGAAAAAAATAGAGTTTCAATTTTCTCTCCAATTACCCAAACTTTTTCTGATGTTTTCTTCTTCTTTTTTCCCTCTTTTGCCGATTCTTTCCCCTAGTTGCTGTCGAAATTTCCATTATTTTTTCCCCTTCTATTTTTTTCTTTATTTTCCAATTGATTTGGTTGTTCATCGTTGGTTGCGTGTGTTCGGTAAGTAACAATTTTGTCTATTGTTAATCGTTCTTGGGTTAATCTCTGAAAGGGGAAATCTTTTTTAGTGTTTAGGAGTTAATCAAGGGGTTGGTGGTTTTGAATCGATGCTGTGATTGTGCGAAGCCATGGTTACTGAAGCGAGGTAAGGGTTTTGCTAGGTTTTTATTTGAGTTCCTTCCAAAATTGGTTGATTAAAAATGAATTAAGTGATTAATCTAAAGATTTGTTGGTCGATTTTTAGGTTCTGAAAGGGTTAGGAGTGCTTAAGCATCAGAAACGATACTAGGCATGTACCCGAAACACAGAAAATCAGATTTGGCAAAAAGTTGAAATTGCTTGTTGTTGAGAAATAAAAGAAATAAGAGAAAATGATGCGAAAAATTATAGAGAAAGGAAACAAGGGCGTTATAAACTTGGAAATCAACATTCTGCACTTAAATAGTTTTGGACAGCAACAATAGTCTAAGTTGAAAAATCATCAAAAATAGTGGAAATTGAGTTAGAGGTTGAATAAAATAAGAAATTAAATTAAATTTTATCGAGTCTAGTTTTTCATGGAAAAAACAATGTGAGCAATGAAATTGTAAGTTATGAGATATAAAGAATTTTGTGAGATAAGGTCTGAATGGGTTCGGGTTTCCCTGTTCTAACTTTGGAAAAATCATTGGAAATTGTAAAAAAATAATGAGGGGCTTAAATTTATATGTTTAAATCCTTAACGAGTCTATTTTCAAGAGAAACAAATGGAAACATCATCCAAATTTTGTACTAAGTGATAAATAATTTTTAGTAAGGAAAGGTCGAAGCTGTCAAAAAGCAGAATTAGGATAGATTTGAAGATTTGACTATACTTATTTGATAAACTATAAAATCTAAAAAATTTATGGTAGAAAGGTATTTGAGTCTAGTTTTGAAAACATCAAGCAGATCTTAATTTGGAATTTTGTAGCTCAAGATATAAATAATTTAGGAACAATGACTCAAGTAGATAGCTTTGAATGAACATATAAGTAAATAGTGAAAACATATATGAATATTTGGCTAGCATGGATTACAATACAAATGGATCACACGATCAAGGCTAATTTGGGCCGAGTGGGCCACACGGACACACACGGGCATGTGGGCCACACGAACACACACGGACGTGTGGGCCATATTTACCAGAATGTTTCTAAGGTTGCAGGGTCGCCCAAGTCGACTGTGAGCCTACTATAAGGTCGGTAAGCGCTAGTTAGACCCCTAAAGGAGTGAAATTGATTGAATGATATCTGTACTGAGCATGTTAATATCTGAACCAAATATATGTACTGAAATTTCATAATAGCATATCATCTATTGTATGTTGAATTGCATTGGGTTGAGGGTTGTTATTCGGAGGAAGTGTACTGGAAGGCTTTAAGCCTAATTTATTGGCAGCTCAGCTGCAAACTACTATTTCGTGCCACATTCGGTACTACTTGGAGTGTAGGGATAGTGGGTTGATTATATCCCCACATGGAGTGTAGGGTTGGACGGAGATGGTGTGTAGAGGCTGGATGGGTAGGATTTTGCTACTACATAACTGTTACTACTACTGATACTGTGATGGGCTAAGGAGGCCCTAATGCATTTTTGACACTGTACTGAGATAGGCTAAGGGCCAAACTGTCACTAATACTGAAAAGGGCTTAGGCCCAAGACTTTTCAACTGTGCACTGTGAATACTAATTATTTATTTGTTTCTGGGAGATTACACACTGAGCTTACGTAAACTCACCCTTTTTGTTTAATGTGCATAGGTGATCCCCAGACTTAGATGGATCGGTGCGATGGAGGACTCAGCGGTGACCAGAGAAAGTTTTGGACTTAATGGTTTTCAATTTACATTTTATGATTTAATTATTATTGATTATTTGGGTTGTAATTTAAGGACCCTCTGGGACTTTGGTTTTAAATTTTGAGTTTTTATTTATTTATTTTACTTTATGGATTTATACTTGCTGGTAATAGGAAATTCAGTTTTCAAAAAGTTAAAGTAGGTTCTAAACGCATGACCACTTAGATTGTTTTATTAAAGCTTCCGCAACGAGAGATGTTTCAAAACAAATGTTTTAAATGAATAAAGACCACTGCCTAAGTTCTAACAAATGTTTACTAAAGATAATAAAATGAAATAATTTCAACGTAACAACGAGGTTTCAATAACACTATCGTGTGACATTGTCAGATACTACCATAACATCTAGGCTGGGTTTGAGGTGTTACATTAGTGGTATCAGAGCCAGGTTGCAAAACTTGGCTGTGGATTATGGGTTTTAAATTTGGTGTTTGAAAAATTGGTTTTTAAATGATTTGAAATATTTCTACTTGGTATGTGGTACACCAAGTCTCCAGCACTGATCCTGCAAGTGTTTTAAAACTGATACATGCTATGATATTCTTAAACTGATATATGTTATGATATTCTGGAACTACTGCAGGTAGTATACTGTGAAAACACTTTAGATGGTGTATATTTAGACTGTAGCAAAACTGATAGAGACTGCGATTTACGAAAATCACTCTGAATTACTGAAACTGTTAACATAAAACATCTGCTAGTAAATACTAAAACTGAAACTGATGCGTAAAAATTCATAATACAGATAAATCTGAATAAACATGAGCGCACGAGGTATTCATGGACGTGGTACTTAAGGCCGAGGTAGAGGCTATAGGGGGTTCGATCTGAGTCCTCTTCCCTGGATAATATACCGAATTTGGCACGAATAAGACGCCAGTGTCTCCTGCTATTGAGACTGAGTCTCATGATCGCATGGTTGGGGACAGCGCATTGTCCCAGGCTATGTTGAGGATATTGGAGAGGGTCATTGGGCCTAATACTCGATCTGGGGGCCGTGGGTCGATGACGAAATGACTCCGGTTCAATGGAGTTGAGCTCTTTAGGGGTGTCATAGGGTCGCCCCTAATGTGGCTGAGTACTGGATTGAGGCCACGAGGAGGATTATGGATGACCTGGATTGCACTTCTGAGTAGAAATTAAAGGGTGGAGTATCGGTACTGCGTGATGAGGCTTATCAGTGGTGGCTGACTATTAAAGACGGCACTTAGCCTGAACGTCTAACTTGGGAGGTCTTTAAGACCGCCTTGCAGGGGAAGTATGTGGGAGCTAGTTATGTGGATGCCCGTAGGAGGGAGTTCCTGAATCTATCATAGGGAGATCGATCAGTGGCCTAGTATGAGGTTGAATTCCTACAACTGAGCCGCTATGCGTTGGGTATGGTGGCAACTAAGTATGAACATTGTGTCCGCTTTGAGGATCGCCTCAGAGATAATTTGAGAGTCCTGATAGCTCTGCAGAAGGAGCGTGATTTTTCTTCACTGGTTGAGAAGGCAAAGATTGCCGAGGAGGTTAAGAGCACTGAGTTCCAAAACCGCGATAGTGAGAGAGGTAGGAACAAGAGGGATTTAGAGCCCTTGATTTCTATGCAGAGGCCTAAGAAAAAGGCTAGAGTTGATGGGCCAATTAGAGCTGGGCCCCCTGTTATTGCTACTGGACTATAGCCATATGTCGACTATGGTAGACGCCATCAGGGCGAGTGTTGGAGAAGGACTGGGGCGTGTCTGAGGTGTGGATCATTGGATCATCGCATTAGGGAGTGTCTGTTGAGGGCCGATCAAATGCAAGTTGAGGGTACTGGTACTGCACAGCCACAGAGGGTAGCACAACAGCCACCTAGAGGCAGTGGTCAGGCTAAGGGTGGTAATGGCATAGTCCGTGGACAAAGAGCACCGGGCAGAGGTGCTGGACAGAGTAAGGCGAGGCACCTACTTTAGTTTACGTTGCACGTCACCGAGAGGATAGAGATGCTCCGATGTTACCACAGGTACGTTTCTTATTTATGATGTGCCTTACACTACATTGATAGATATAGGATCTAAGCGTTCCTATGTTGCTTGTTTTGTTTCCAAAAACCTAGGGATTCCAGTTGAGAGTACTTCTAGTGAGGTGACTATGCTGAGCCCGCTGAGGCAATCTGTTAGAGTTAGCAAACTGTACAGGGATGTTCCTTTAGAGGTTCAAGGGATGGTATTTCTGGCTGATTTGGTGGAGCTTCCATTTGGGGAGTTCGATATGATATTGGGGATGGGCTAGTTGGTCAAGCATCGTGTCAGTTTGGACTGTGCGACTAAGAGGGTCGTATTGAGAACTGAAGAGGGTAATGAAGTAGTTGTGATTGGAGAACATCATAATTACTTGGCTAACATGATCTCTGCACTAGTAGCTGAAAAATTGGTTCATAAGGAATGTGAGGCGTATTTGGCCTACGTAAGTGTTTTTGCTTCTGGAGACTCTACTGTAAAGGACATCAGAATTATGAGGGATTTTTTGGACGTCTTTCTTGAGGAGCTACCAGGTTTACCCCTGAATCAGGAAGTGGAGTTTGGGATTGAGCTTTTCCCTGGTACAACTTCGATATCTATCGCTCCCTATCGAATGTCACCGAAGGAGCTTACGGAGCTTACGGCTCAAATTCAACAGTTATTGGATCGTGGATTTATCTGCCCTAGTGTGTCCCAGTGGAGAGCACCGGTACTGTTTGTTAAGAAAAAGGATGAATCCATGAGGATGTGTATCGACTACTGAAAACTAATAAGTTGACTATTAAGAACAAGTATCCACTTCTAAAAATTGATGATTTGTTTGACCAGTTCCGAGGGGCGTCTGTGTTCTCCAAAATTGACTTGCATTCTAGGTATCATCAGTTCAGGGTTAAGGAGGCTAATGTGCATAAGACGACATTTAAGACTCATTATGGTCACTAAGAGTTCCTAGTGATGCCATTTGGACTGACTAATGCACTAGCAACTTTCATGGATCTGATGAACCGAGTGTTTTAGCCCTACCTGGATTGGTTTGTAGTGGTGTTCATCGATGACATATTGGTTTATTCGAGGACTGAGGATGAGCATGATGAACACCTTAGGATTTTTTTTCAAATTTTGGGGGAAAAGTAGCTTTATGCTAAGTTCAACAAGTGCATGTTTTGGTTACGTGAAGTAACATTTTTAGGTCATGTGGTGTCTGCTGAGGGGATTCGAGGCTGTATTGGATTGGAAGCAGCCTAAGAATGTGTCTGAAATTCATAGTTTTTTGGGGCTGGCAGGTTGTTAGCGACAGTTTGTGGAAGGATTTTCACTGATCGTAGCACCCTTAACTTAGCTGTTACATAAAGGTGTACCGTTTGACTGGACTAATGCGTAGCAAGAGAGCTTTGAGAAGCTTAATATTGTACTGACTGAGGCTCCTATTTTGGTACAGCCTAAACCTAGAAAGGATTTCACGGTTTATAGTGAAGCATCACATGTCGGTTCAGGATGTGTGTTGATGCAGGATGGTAAGGTGGTTGCATATGCATCTATCAGCTTAAAACACACAAGACGAACTATCCGACGCATGATTTGGAGTTGGCCACCATAGTCCTTGCATTAAAAATATAGAGGCATTATTTATGTTGTGAGAAGTGTATCATCTACACTGATCACAATAGCCTCAAGTATCTCCTTACTCAGAAGGAGCTGAATCTAAGGTAGTGAAGATAGGTTGAGATGCTTAAGGATTATGACTATACCATTGAGTACCATCCTGGCAAGGCCAATGTGATGGTTGATGCATTGAGCCATAGGGCTATGACTGATCTTCGAGAGTTGTATTGGTGGCCAGCGTTGAAGCGAGACGTTACGAATTTTGTGGCTAGATGCCTGACTTGCCAGTAGGTTAAGCCTGAGCATCAGTTACCTTCGAGATTGCTGTAGTCGATTAAGATTCCGCTATGGAAGTGGGAGCGAGTAACGATGAATTTCGTTAGTGGGTTGCCTTTAACACCCACTAAGAAAGATTCAGTGTGGGTCATCGTGGATCAATTGACTAAGTCTGCACACTTCATCTTAGTTAGGACAAATTATTCTTTGCAGAAGTTGGCGAAGCTCTATATTTCTGAGATAGTGAGACTGCATGGGGTACTGGTTTCGGTCATCTCTGATAGGGATCCTCATTTCACATTTCGGTTTTAGAAAAAGGTGCATGAGACTCTGGATTCAAGGTTGGACTTCAGTACTGCGTTCTATCCTCAGACCGATGGTCAATTAGAGAGGGTGATTCAAGTATTGGAGGATATGTTGAGGAGCTGCTCCAATATGTTGGATTGAGTTGGGCGAGCGACGCGTTCTGGATCCTGAGTTGGTCTCTAAGACAGAGGATAAGGTTAGATTGATTCGGGATCATTTGAAAGTAGCTTTTGACAGGTAGAAATCTTATACGGATTTGAAGAGGCATGAGATTGAGTATTCTGTGGGGTACTTCCTTTTTCTCAAGGTCTCACCATGGAAGAAGGAACTCAGCTTTGGTCGTAAGGGCAAGTTGAGCCCTAGGTTTATTGGATCTTACCGTATTCTGAAGCGAGTGGGACTAGTTGCTTATCAGTTGGAGCTACCTCCGGTGTTGGATCGTATCCATGATGTGTTCCATGTCTCTATTTTAAGGCATTACCGCTCTGATCCTACTCATATTGTCCCTGTTCAGGAGATTGAGGTTAGGCCAAACTTCACCTTTAAGGAGGAGCCTGTCCAGATTCTGGATCGTGACGTAAAAGTTCTGAGGAGGAAGTCTATTCCTTTGGTGAAGGTTCTATGGCGTAATCATAGCACTGAGGAGGCAACGTTGGAGCTTGAGGATGCGATGCGTCAGTAGTATCATTATTTATTCTTATCAGGTAAATTTCGAGGCCAAAATTTTCTTTTAGGGGGTAGAGTTGTAACGCCCCATTTTTTATTTTTGTTCTTCCGAATGTGTGACACAACAGTGTATCTGCTTCAGTGGTTAAATGTTCTGGGTGTGTGAAAGGTCCCAATTTCAAGCCAGGACTTGGGAAAATTTTCGTATTTTTATGAATAGGCCCTATCTTTGGTCAGTAGGCTTTTAAGTAAAAGTTGGCAAATAATTAACAGAATGGGCCTGCTGGTCTGGTGGATAAGTGGAGTGTTGGTGTGAAGGAGGTCTTGTGTTAAATTCTCTGTGATGGCATGGAGACAGTATTTTTGCTCCGATTTCGACTAAGAGTTGTGTTGGGGAAAATTCTGAGTTATTGTGTTTTAGTGCTTTAATAGAGAGTGATTTCAGGAGATAATGAGGGAGAGGTTATCTGAAAATAATCTCATTATCTTTTTGTTGCAGAAAAAATATAGTTTCAATTTTCTCTGCAATTACCCAAACTTTTTTGTACGTTTTCTTCTTCGTTTTTCCCTCCTCTGCCGATTCTTTCCCCTAGTTGCTGCCGAAATTTCCATTATTTTTCCCCTTTCATTTCTTTCTTTACTTTCCAATTGATTTGGTTGTTCATTGTTGGTTGCCTGTGTTCAGTAAGTAACGGTCTTATCTATTGTTAATCATTCTTGGTTAATCCCTGAAAGGGGGATTCCTTTTTTGTTTTTAGGAGTTAATCAAGGGGCTGGTGGTTTTGAATTGACGCTGTGATTGTGTGAAGCCATGGTTACTCAAGCAAGGTAAAGGTTTTGTTAGGTTTTTATTCGAGTTCCTTCCAAAATTGGTTGATTAAAAACAAATTAAGTGATTAATCTAGAGATTTATTGGTTGATTTTTAGGTTCTGGAGGCTTAGGAGTGCATACGCATCAGAAACGATATCAGGTGTGTACCCGAAACGTAAAAAATGAGATTTGGTGAAAAGATGAAATTGCTTTCTATTGAGAAATAAAATAAATAAGAGAAAATGATGAGAAATATTGTAGAGAAAGGAAACAAGGGTGTTATAAACTTGGAAATCAACATTCTGCACTAAAATAGTTTTGGACAGCAATAATAGTCTAAGTTTGAAAAATCATCAAAAATAGTGGAAATTGAGTTAGAGATTGAATAAAATACGAAATTAAATTTTATTGAGTCTAGTTTTTTATGGAAGAAACAATGTAAGCAATGAAATTGTAAGTTATGAGATATAACAAATTTTATGAGACAAGGTCAGAATGGGTTTGGGATCCCCTGTTCTGACTTTGGAAAAATCATTGAAAATTGTTAAAAAATAATTACGGGCTTAAATTTATATGTTTAAATCCTTAAGGAGTCTATTTTCAAGAGAAACAAATGGAAACATCATCCGAATCTTGTACTAAGAGATAATAATTTTTAGTAAGGAAAGTTTGAAGTTGTCAAATAGCAGAATCGGGATAGATTTTAAGATTTTACTGTACTTATATGATAAACTATAAAATACAAAAATTTTATGGTAGAAAGGTATTTGAGTCTAGTTTCAAAAACATCAAGCGGATCTTAATTTGGAATTCTGTAGCTCAAGATATAAATAATTTAGGGACAATGACTCAAGTAGACAGCTTTGAATGAACATATAAGTAAATAGTGAAAACATATATGAATATTTAGCTAGCATGGATTACATTAAAAATGGATCACACGACCAAGGCTAATTTGGGCCGAGTGGGCCATACGGACACACACGGGCATATGGGCCCATTTTTACCGGAATGTTTTAAGGTTCCACGGGTCACCCAAGTCGACTGTGAACCTACTGTAAGGTTGGTAAGCGCTACTTAAACCCCTAAAGGTGTGAAATTGACTGAATGATATTTGTACTAAGCATGTTAATATCTGAACCGAATATATGTACTGAAATTGAATAATAGCATATCATCCATTGGATGTTGCATTGCATTGGGTTGGGGGTTGTTATTCTGAGGAAGTGTACTGGAAGGGTTTAAGCCTAATTTACTAGAAGCTCAGCTGCAAACTACTGTTTTGTGCCGCATTCGGTACTACTTGGAGTGTAGGGATGGGTGGGTTGATTATATCCCCACATAGAGTGTTGGGTTGATGGAAATGGTGTGTAGACTCTAGATGGGTAGGATTTTGCTACTGCATAACTGTTACTGCTACTGATACTGCGATGGGCTAAGGCCCTACTGCATTTTTGACACTGTACTGAGATGCGCTAAGGCTCAAACTGTCACTGATACTAAAAAGGGCTTAGGCCCAAGACTGTTCAACTGTGCACTGTGAATACTGATTGTTTGTTTGTTTCTATGGGATTACACACTGAGTTTATGTAAACTCGCCCTTTTGCTTAATGTGCACAGGTAATCCCTAGACTTAGACAGATCGATCCGACGGAGGACTCAACGGTGACCATAGAAATTTTTAGACTTCATGGTTTTCAATTTACGTTTTATGATTTAATTATTATTGATTATTTGGGTTGTAATTTAAGGACCCTCTGGGACTTTGGTTTTAAATTTTGGGTTTTTATTTATTTATTTTACTTTATGGATTTATACTTGCTGATCTTAGGAAATTTGGTTTTCAAAAAGTTAAAGTAGTTTCTAAACGCATGATCACTTAGACTATTTTATTAAAGCTTTCGCAATGAGGGATGTTTTAAAACAATTGTTTTAAATGAATAAAGAGGACTTCGTAAGTTCTAACAAAGATTTACTAAAGATAATAACTTGGAATGTTTTCAACGTAACAACGAGGTTTCAAAAACACTATTGTGTGACATTGCTAGACACGACCATAACGTCTAGTCTGGGTTTGGGCTGTTACAACCACCTCCATTTAACTTTTGTTCTCCAACCACCACAACCAAGCCTTCCACCACCATCAATGACCTCCTAAGCACCGTAGACGCAGCCCCTTTTCACTCTTCCTCCTTTCCACCACTGTGGCTACTACTGCAAACCACCATAGGTTTCCTCCTCCTCTACCTATTTTCCTTTCCTTTCATCTTTTCTCTTTTCTTCCAATTTTAGTGATCGAAGCCTCCTCCTTTTAATATTTTCTCACCACCGTCGAACCTCCACTCCTCCATATTTGGACCACCATCGAGCCATTGCCATTGAATCACCATCATCGCCGCCGCTGGTGACCAATTTTTTCCTTTTTCCTTCTTCTTTCTTTTGTCGATTCCATAGTGACTAAAACTCATTTTTATTTCTTTCATTCATTCTATTATTTATTTCTAGACCACTCAAACATCGATCTCATTCCATTCTCGATCCTTCGATCATCTCATACTAAATCATGTGTAAGTAAGGTTGTTCAATTCGTAGATTCTTCATTTTAGAAATACCATGGTTTGGCCAAATGGTATAGGATGATAATATCATCAAGTTATTTTATTATTTGGTTAACAAAAGTACTAATGTGATTTCCTATCAACTTGAAGGATCAAACGACGCCAGTCAAAGAGATCCTTAGTGTGATAACAAAGACAACTAATCCAAGTCTTGATTTAAGGGTAAGTGATGGTGAGAACTATTTAGAACAGTTAAAACTTTAAGTGTTAAAAGTTAAATTCGATAGATCTAATTAAAATATGTGTTTGATGCGATAGATTCATATACCAGTTTAGATCGAAGTGAAATCTCCTCTAATAAGATTGTGGCAATTAGATCTATTGTTATGGTGTGGGATCTAACTCTCATTTTAAGTGAAATATAATGTTAGTTACTTTAATAAAATGTTATTTAATTAATTACTTTGTGAGTACATTAAGTACTCGAGTGGATTTGAAAAACTCAATCAAAGAGGAATCCAAGTAAGTCTCCTAAACTATTAAGTGTTGTGAAAATCCATGATTTGTGATATGTGATGTATGTAATGTTGATCTCAACTCTATGTTATGTGATTTATGGCTAGATTGATATGTGATGATCTAAACATGTGATATATGTATGTGTATGTTAAGATCCATTTTTTAATAGAAATATGTATATTAAAGCATGCTAAAGTGAAAACTATGTGCTATGTGAAAATGTAAGCATGATACATGCATATGTGTAAAAATCAAGAAATATGAGTTACAAGCAGGAATATGTGAAAAATGTGAAAAGTGAAACATATGGGTTAAAGTGGCCATATCATATGCATGGGGTGGGATTATGAAAGGAGGAAGCTATGTGGCAGTTTAACTGCGATTATGTGGCCCTTATCGGCAATTATCTGGTGGCTTGTCCACGATGGGTTATGTGACCATTTATCAGTATTTATGTGGTGGCTTGTCCATAAATGGTATGTTATTGGATGGACGAGTTCTTGGGAACTCGATATATGGTGTCTAACGGAGATGGGTAAGAAATTTTATAAAATGTGTATCCTTTTTAAAGTATGCATCGAAATGTTCATGCATAAGTATCAGTATTAGAGCTTGTGATTATTATGATGATTGATATGATGAGATTTATATTTTGATATGTATGTGATTATATTTGTGTTTATCTCACACTGGGCTTTTCAAGCTCACCCCTTTTTAATTCTAATTTTTCAGATAATAATTGAGATTAGGACGGGCTCAGCTTACAGAGGTGCTCTCGGTCATTTTTAGAAAAAAAATATAATTTTGGTACTCGATATTTTGGGAATGTGTTTTTATTACTATGGACTTTTGCTTGGGATTTTCTTTTGGACTTTGGATTATTTTTATTTTGGATTTTTCTACATGATTTAGGTTTTAAAATTATCATTTAAAAGATTTTGAAATTGACAATTTATGATGGATTTTTCATAACAAAGTCAAACAGGGCCCAACAAGGGTGTTTTCAAAATTCAATATTTTGTTTTCGAAACACAACACTATATGCTACAAAATTTATATTTTATGAGATATACATTAAATCTATGTTTTGAAAATGAAAATGAGTTTTAGATATGCAAATTATCCACTGCAATGTTTTAATTGAAGTACGACACTTTCTAAAAAAATATCAAAAATTTAACTTTTCTAAAGATAAACAATTTCAAAAAAAAAATTAGTTTTCTCAACAAGGACGTTTTTAGCAATGATTTTGAAGAGAAAATAGCTAAATGATTTTTTGCGCCATCAATATGACCAATGTGATCTTCGAGGTTCGACCATAATGTTTAGGCCGGGTTTAAGGGGTTACAATATCTCTTCGTTTCAAATCTGCATAGGATTTCTGCCTATCAGACACTGCTTACAAACGATCACAAATCAACTTTACCTTCTCTTCAACCTCACAAACTAAATCCGGTCCAATAACTCACTTCTCATCTAATTCTATCCAACATAAAGGAGTTCTACACTTCCTACTGTACAATGCTTCAAAAGGTGCCATTCGAATACTCGCTTGGAAATTATTGTTGGAAGCGAACTCTACGAAATGCAAATATCGCTCCCAACTACCACTGAACTCAATAACACAGCTTCACAACATATCTTCTAAGACGTGTAATATCCTTTCAGACTGACCATCTCTTTGAGGATGATAAGTTGTACTAAAACTAAGCTTCGATCCCAAAGCTTCTGGCAAACTCTTCCAAAATCTCAAAGTAAATCACTGATCCTTATCTGAAATAATCAAACCTAAGCTTCGATCCCAAAGCTTCTTGTAAACTCTTCCAAAATCTCAAAGTAAATCGCTGATCCTTCTCTGAAATAATCAAACCTGGAACCCCATGAGGACGAAAAATCTCACCAATATACAACTCCACTGTAACATCCCGATTTTGGGCCTAGTCAAAATAGTAGTTTCGGGACCACAAATCTATTGAGGAAAAATTATTTTTACTATATTTTTATGGCCTACAATTTTATAGAATAATTTCGTGAAAATTTCGTTAAAAAATTTCGACGTTTGGGCACTCAATTTAGTCAAAAGGACTAAATTGTAAAAAGTGCAAAAGTTGAGTTCTACATGTTAGAGGTATCCAATTGTTATGAAATTTTAAATTGGAGGTCTTTATATGGTAATTAGACCATTGGTTAAGTTATGGACAAAAATGGACATAAGTGAAATAGGAAAATTTTAAGTTAGGGGCATTTTGGTAATTTGATAATTAAAATGAATTAAAAAGGGAAAAGATGGCAAATTGTGCTCATCTTCTTCATTTGGCCGAAATTAGCAAGGGGAAGCCATAGTTAGGGTTTTCAAGCTTCCAAGCTCCATAGTAAGTGATCCCAAGCCTAGTTTTTAATGTTATTTACATTATTGGAGTCTTGGTAACTTAATTTAGCTTATTCTAGCAATAATTTAACCTAGGGTTCATATTTGGAAAAATACCCATAGGTGAAATGTGTTTATTTTTATGTTTTATAGTAGAATATGAAGTTTGGAATTATGTTAAACAACTTTTGCTAAGCGATTTTAAGTGAAAATTAGTACAACGACATAATTGGTTAAAATACCTAATGTTCATAAGTAAGTGTTAGAGTGGGAATTTGATGTTGCCATAGAAGGGAAAAATGTTCAGCATGTCATAAAACATAAGAATAAGGGATGAATTTTAATTTCCGAGCATTGGGAAAAAGTGTAATTATGCAAAAGTTTAGGGGTAAAATCGTAATTTTTCTAAAGTTTGAGTCAAGGATTGTTTTGATGAATGTGAGTATTAAATAAGATAAATTTGCTATTATAGATCAAGAAGAACAAAATCCGGAGTTAGACAGGGGAAAGAAAGAGTTTGAAGACTAAAGTGCTAGATTTGATTATATTTTGTACCGAGGTAAGTTTACGGTAAATAAATGCAATATTTTGATAATTATTATTAATGCTGTTTATTTTTCAGCAATTATGTATTTATTTCATGAAAATATCTAATGTTGACTTAAGTATGAGGTGACAGAGAATTAGTGATAAAAGCCCCGTTGAAACATTGGGAATGTATCAGATACAAATGTCATGACATTAAGGGAATGAGATCCCATGTAAGACCATGTCTGGGACATGGCATTGGCATCATTGAGATTATGAGAGGTCCCATGTAAGACCATGTCAGGGACATGGCGTTGGCACCTAGATGAGAGGTCACATGTAAGACCATGTCTGGGACATGGCATTGGCACCGAGATGAGAGGTCCCATGTAAGACCATGTTTGGGACATGGCATGGGCACTGATATGAGAACTCCCATGTAAGACCATATCTGAGATATGACATTGGTAGTACAGAAAACATCCCATGTAAGACTATGCCTGGGACATAGCTTTGGCATGTATTATCAGACAAGAGACTCGAGTAACCTTAGTATTCCAAGTGATTCAACAGGTTAGTAAATAGACCATGTTACATGAAAGTTCATATAAAAGCATACTAATAAATTCAGGTGAGTTATAAGGATTGAGAATATCTCAGTTACCAGTTGAGAAAGAAATTTCAGCAAGGGAGGAGTAAGTAAGCAAGTAAGTAACCAAGTAAGTGAGTAAGTAAAGAAGCGAGTAAAGATTCTAATGTTTGATGAAATTTATGAGTATGATTATTTATGATAAATGTTGTTATTTATTTACTTGTAAACGTACTTTCTTTATTTTCCTTATTTTTATAGTATCGCCAACTCAGTTCAAGGATCACAAGGACGGTTGGAGTTCATCTTACACTATCTACAGACATCTTGGTATTATGTGATTTCGAAACGTGTAAAGCTATAGCATGTATAGAGACTTAGTCATTTTGAGTGTGTTTATATGATATCACTAATGGTTATCTATTGAGATGGCTAATTAAGAACATGTGTGGTGTTATGAATGCCTAGGTGATAGTTTATACCTAGAAAATATGAAAGAGTAAAAATTTGCAATGAAATAGTTTTGGGACAGCAGTAGTGACGTGAATTTGAAAATTCACCAAGGATAGTATAGAATCAATTAGAGAGTGAATGATATATAGAATTAAAGCTTATCGAGTCTATTTTCATAGAAAAATAACGGTGTGGGTAGAGGAATTTTATATTTTGAGATATTTGAATTTTGGTTAGACAGGGTCAAAATGGTTTTTGGAGTCTGCTATTCTAACTTTAGAAAATAATTAAAAATTGTAAAGAAAATAATTATGATTTGTAATTTATATGTATAGATTTCTTATTGAGTCTATTGTAGAAATAAGTGAGAACACCATATGAAAATCATACGATGAGAAAATTGGTTTTTAGTAAATAAAGGTTAGAACCATCAGGCAATGAAATAGGGGAGACTTTAATGAATAAACTGTATTAATTGGCCAAACCAAAAATTCTGAAAATTTTATGGTAATATAATATATGAGTCTAGTTTTAGGTAAAATTCACGGATCTAAATTTTGAGTTTCTTAACTTGAGTTATAATTAAATTAGTGACTGCTGCGCAAGTGAACAGCATTATTGTGAATAGTGAAATAAATTTTAAAAGCAAATTTTTTTGCTTCGAACTGGTTAGTTAAATCAGATAACGTCTTGTGCTCAACTCCGAAAATGGTCTCAGGTAAGGGGTGTTACATTTATTAGTATCAGTGCCAAGGTTTAGCTGATTCTCGGAATATTCATTATGAATAAAAGTCTAGCTATACATGTCATACTTGTATTTTGATAGTGTGACGACTCCTGACGATTTTAAAATCTTTTCTTTTATAGCTATGGATCCTGAACGAGCTGGTACAGATGATGTAGAGAGTAATGCACCCGCTCCCGCAGAAGGGACGGTGCCACAAGATGTTAGTGAAAGGCCAGTTACAGTTAGTGAGGGGGGAGGGGCTCGAGAAGCCTTCTTCAAAGCTATGAATGAATTGTTTGCCGAGTTCGTTAGTATGAATCCGGCTGTTAGACCTCCACCCCCTCTTGATTTTTAGATCCCCCATGTAGCTACCCCAGTTATAGGTACAGGTACAGTTATAAGAGAAAGGCCACCAGTTGATAAGATCAGAAAACAAGGGGCTAAAGAGTTTCGGGCTACTAAAGATGATGATGCAGAGATAGTAGAATTTTGGCTCGAGAATACTATTAGAGTCTTCGATGAGTTATCTTGTACACCTGAGGAATGCATGAAGTGTGTTGTTTCACTTCTTAGAGATTCAGCCTATCATTGGTGGAAGACTCTTATATCAGTTGTTTCGAGTCAGAGAGTTACGTGGGATTTCTTTCAAGAGGAGTTCCGTAAAAAGTATATCAGTCAGAGGTTTATTGACCAGAAAAGAAAAGAATTACTTGAGTTAAAGCAGGGTAAGATGACTATTACTGAGTATGAACGTGAATTTGTAAGACTCAGCAAGTATGCTCCAGAGTGTGTGTCTACAGAAACTATTATGTGCAAAAGATTTGAAGATGGGCTCAATGATGATATCTGACTGTCAGTTGGTGTTCTAGAGATAAAAGAGTTCGTTGTTCTAGTTGAGAGAGCCTGTAAGGCAGAGGAGTTTTTAAAAGAAAAAGAAAAGGGCAAAGCTAAAATTGAAGTTCAAGACACGAAGAAAAGACAGATGAGCAGATCATTTTAGTCTACATCCAAGAGGCCTAAAGAGTTCTCTATTAGATCAAATTTTTTAGCCGGGTATCCTAACCGAAATAGAGGTAGAGGATTTGTGGGTTCAAGAGCTCAAACTATTACAGTTGCAAGTGTGGGTAGTACTTGACCATCTAGACCAGAGTGTGCTCAGTGTGGTAGACATCATCTCGATGAGTGTCGAGCAAATGAAAATGTCTGTTTCAGATGTGGTGCACTAGATCATTTTATTCGGGATTGTCCCGAAACAGGTAAAATAGAAGTAATATCGAGTGCAAGATAGGGAAATGCTCCCATTAGAGGTAGACCACAGAGGAATCTGGGAGTTGTAGCAAGTAACAGGGGTATGTCCAGAGACTCAACAGCTAGATCAGATGTTAGAACACCCGTAAGGACTTATGCTATTCGCGCTCGCGAAGAGCCATCCTCCCCCGATGTGATTACGGGTACATTTTCTCTTTATGATGCTAGTGTTATTGTTTTGATTGATCCGGGTTCGACACAGTCCTATGTTTGTATGAGATTGATGCCTAGTATGAACATGCCCATAGAATCTATCGAATTTGTGATTAAAGTATCGAATCCATTAGGCCAATATGTGTTAGTAGAAAAAGTATGTAAAAATTTCCCTTTGATGATTAGAGGTCTAATCTCATGCTATTGCCATTTGATGAGTTTGATGTGATTCTTGGTATGGATTTGTTGACTGCCCATGATGTGATAGTGAATTGTGGAAAGAAATACATTAAGTTGAAATGCAAAAACGGTGATATTATTTGGGTTAATTCAGAAGAGTCAGATAGTTCTCTTACCGTGATTTCTGTTACGTCTGCTCAGAAATGTTTTAGAAAAGGGTATGAAGCTTATCTTGCTTTTGTATTGAATACTAAAGATCCAGAGTTGAAAATTGAATCAGTGCCAGTAGTTTGTGAGTTTTTCGATGTGTTTCCGAAAGAATAAGCTATTAAACTAATCAATGAGCTTGAAATAAAATAAAATAATGAAAGTAATCGCTTAGTTTATTCTAGCAATAAAGTAAATGAGCTGGAAATAAGTTGGAATGAGCTCAAATGAGCTAATTTGAGCTGAACGAAGTTCGGGGAGCTGGAAAGGAGCTAGGGTCGACTTGCAATAGATGCAAGGAGTCCTCGTTGAGATGGTCTAAACTTCTTCAATGGGTTCGTTCAATGATTCAGCCCATATTCGAGTGACTAAGGTCGAGATGACCTCTTTAAAGATTTTAGCTCGAGCTCGCATTATAGGACCTTTGGGCAGCACCATCGGTTCCTTGTTCGAGCTAGGTGGGTGTCGGGGCATGCTCGGATCAATTATTCTGATGAGGTTTGGTGTGATGTAGTTCCCATGCATATCACCCATTTGCTTCTTGGAAGACATGGCAATATGATTGTGTTGTGGTACACCATGGCAAATTGAACCCTTACTCCCTTGTATTTAAAGGAAAAAAATACACTTTAGCCCATTTGGAGCCCAAATGTGTGAATAAGGACCAACTGAAAATGATGAAAATTTGTGAGGGGGTTAAGGGGAAAGAAAAAATTGAAAAGACAGAGAGAAAAGAGACCTTGAGTGATAAAAGTCTACTTGATGGTCTACTTTTGGTGAGTGAAAATCAATATGAGGTAAAATTGGAGAGTTCACAAGTGGGAAAAGAAAATGAAAAGCAAGAAAATATCCATGCAAAAGTGAGGAATGATTATGTTCTAACTAACCATAACTCAAATTTTTTTAGTGATGTTTCTTTGTTACAAGATTTCAAAGATCCATTAACGGACTTCCAATTACATTACTCTACCAGAGATAGACAAATTTACTTGTAAGAGAGAGGTAACTTGAACATTGATAATTCTCCACAAATTCTAAAAGGTAAGAAATATAATGAAACATTAGAAATTGAATTAAGAAGGCATACCTTTCATGTCTTTGATAAGTATGCTATCGATTTTAAATTTTCTTATGACATGTTTTCTCATTGGTCAAGTTTCAATAAACCTTTGTCAGTTTCAATTCATTTTATGGGTTTATCTAGATTTGTAAAAGTTAAAAATTGTGACAGCCCAAAATTGACCCTAGTCGGGAAGTGGTTTCGGGACCGCTAAACCGAGTCATAAAAATAATTAGCTGTCATATTTGATGCTTATTATATGTATATATGCATGTGTGAAAATTTCATATTTGAATTTTGTTTAATTGTAGGTGAATTTTAGTAAATAGGACTTATGTGAGAAAATTTTGAAATGTGATAGGTTAATTTATAAGGACCTATTAAAGCATGTAGTGAAAATAATGGCTTTGCATGTCAAATACTCCTTTTTTTATACATAGTGGCCGGCCATGATGGAGCATATATTAGAATATGTGGTAAATTTCCATGAAGTGGTCATTATTTTATGTAAAAGAAAGGAAATAATAAAAGAAATACTAAGGATAATAAAAGAAAAAAAAAAGGGGTTATTACCTTGTTCTTCTTAGCCGTACAAGAAGAAGAAAAAGAGGGGGGGCAAAGGCATTCGGCCTTTTGAATGAAGAGAAGGTTAGTAAATTTTGTTAATCTTTCTTTTGAAATCTTAGTTTGTTCAGGTTAATCATCACGTTTTTCTTACCTAGCCATACTAAAATTTTGAATTTAGAGTGTTGGATGGAACTTTCGGTTATGGTATGTGTGAGAAGAACTTGATTTTTTTTCTTACCTTTAAGTTTTGATGGATAAAGAAACAAAAGATTGTTGATGAAAGAAATTAATGTGTTAAGAGATTATATGAAACTTATTCATGTTTATATATGTTATATGCATTGAAAATGGTTGATGATTTTGGATGTGATTAGATTGAATCGGCCATGGTATATCCATAAGTATGATTTATGCTTGTTATGTTACTCATGGTTAAAACGATTCGGCTATGGTTCATGTAAAAATAAAATATACATGTGAATTTAAAAGATGGTATGAACAAATGTGGAGTTTTGCTAGTTTAGGATTATTCGGCCAAGTGTTTATGTGGTGGAAATTAAGTGTTAAATGGAATGAAAATGATATTATATGGGGTTATGTATATTCGGCCATATGAGTAAATATATAGATGATGTTAAATTTGATTATGTATAATGGGCCATATAGAGTACACATTGTGATATTAACTTTAATTCTCTATAATTGATCAAGTGGGTGATATTGGTTTATATGGTTGAATTTGAATTATGAATATGTACCTTGAAATAAAATATATCATCGACTATGTTACTTTGGAAGTAAGAATGCATTCGGCCTTGAGACAATTTATAAGTATTAGTTAAGGTTCTAATGTTTTGAACAAGAATGGTTATAAGATGAAATGAAAATTATTAAAATATATATGAGTAATTAACAAGGGTGGTTGCCGTGTATATAATATTTATGTGTGTTTTATTGAAATATTTATTGGGTTAATTTTAGTAATTGGATCTTAGGTGATCAATAGCCGAATGGCTTAAAGTTAGTAAAAAGCATAAGGTGAATAAAAATAAAATGTTGCCGTATGCTTCTTTTGATATGAAACTATTAATGTTATGGGATATAAATAACTAGCAAGGTAATTAAACTAGTTGATTTATTTATTTAAGCTCAAGAACCTAAAGGAGAGGAGTCCAACAAGGGGAAATCGAAGGTCATCGAGTAGCCGACTTGGAATTATTTTACCCAACATAAAGTAAGTCATTAAGCTTATAGTTTGTATTAATTTAAATGGTCATAACGTCTATGTAATGATGCTGAATGGAATGATAAATATATATATACATGTATGTATGTGGTGATGAAAGTGTTGAATGAAAAGAAAAGAGGTGAGATGTATTGAGTTGTTGATCTCGGCACTAAGAGTGCGGGTATAAACATTTATGATCATGAGATTGGCGCTAAGTGTGCGGGTTTAAATTGTACAGCACTAAGTGTGCGAGTTTGATTGTGTAGCACTAAGTGTGCGAGTTGATTATGTAGCACTAAGTGTGCGAGTTTGATTATATAGCACTAAGTGTGCGAGTTGATTATATAGCACTGAGTGTGCGGACTTAATATATACTTTTGAATCACTATGGACACTAAGTGTGCGACATTATTGAGTTGATCACGGACAGCGGATCGGGTAAGTACCTTGAGTTCGTGACTAATAGGCGCTATGTTTATATTTGAAGTTGAGCTTGGTAAGTTTGAATCTATGTGACAATTATAATTGAAGTCACGTACATAAGATTTATCGTGGAATAGGTGAAAGGTCGTTTAGTTGTATGATTGTAACGAAAATAAAATGATGTATGAAAATGCCTCAAATATCCTATTGATTAGTATATGGAATGTGAATGCATGACTTGGTATGAGATTGAACCGATAGGTTTGAGGAACTATGGTATGGTTCGGTATGGATGGAGTAACTAGCCTCGTTCCATTTTGCTTCCTCTTGTGATAATGTTATTAATGGATGGTAGTGCATTGCTTATGACTTACTGAGTTATATACTCACTCGGTGTTTCCTTGTCACCTATTTTAGGTTTCTTGGACTCGTCTCTTTTTGCGTGATCGGGCCGTCATCGGAGTCATCACACCGGCTAGCAACTTTTGGTATCTTCTTTTTAGTCGGTCTAGGAGAACATTTCGGCATGTATAGGCTAATATGTTTTGTTGAAATTTGGTATGTAAACTTTTAGCCATGCGAAAATGGCATAAATGTTCGGTTGGATTTGGTTTTATAACGTTAGGTCGTAAGTCTTGGTAATTCGATTTTTTTATGCCATATGTCATGGCTGATTAATTTTGGTGTTAAGATTCATGATATGGAAATAGTGTAGTAGGGAGATGTTTGACAATGATTAGCCTTTGGTATGGCTAGTCATGATTATAATTTTGTGATATGTATGATGAATTACTAGTTAGATCAATGAGAAATCACGAAATGGGCATAGTTGCTTCAGTAACAGATGCTGGCAGCAGCAGTGACGCGGGATTGAAAAATTACAAAAAATTAGTAGGAATGGAATTAAATAGTGAATAAATTATGTAATCGAAGCTCGATGAGTCTATTTTCATATAGAAGTAACGAAACGATCATATGGACAGTATGTTAAGAGATATTCAGGTTCTCGTGAGACAGGGCCAGAACGGTTTCTGGGTTCCCTGTTCCGACTTTGGAAATTCATTATAAATTAACCAGAGATAATTAGGAGTCATGCCATATATGTATAGATTCCTCTCTGAGTCTAGTTTCTATAGAAACAAACGGCATCAGTATTGAAGCTCTGTGCAGGGAGTTATCCAAATCGTAATGCATGAATATCAGTGTAGTCGCACCCTGTAATAGGGGATAATTTAACTAATAAACTGTACTAATTGGCCCGACCAAAAATTCTACGAAAATTCTACCATATAGGTATATGAGTATAGTTCCAGGGAAAACTTATGGAACTGGATTTCGAGTTTCAGAACTCAAGATATGATTTTTAAAACGACTAGTACGCAGATTGGCAGCTTGTCTGGGAAATGTCAAATAAGTGGTTTGAAGTCTGTTAACACCTCGTGTTCGACTCCGGCGACGGTCTCGGGTTCGGGGTGTTACAAAAATAGTAATTTGGTATCAGAGCTATGGTTTAGTCGGTTCTAGGACTACCATAGCACGTATGAATTCGTAAGACTCAGTAGGTATGCCCGGGAGTGTGTAGCTAATGAGGTTGCTATGTGCAAAAGATTCGAAGAAGGATTGAATGAAGATTTAAAGCTACTAGTGGGTATTTTGGAGATAAAAGAATTCGTAACACTAGTCGAACGAGCCTGCAAGGCGGAAGAACTTGGAAAGGAGAAGAAGAAGGCTGAATTTGAAGCTAGAGACTATCGTAAAAGATCGACGGGTAAAGCTCCGTTCTCAGCTGTAAAGAAGTTCAGGGAGGACACTAATAAGTCGAGGACGACTGCGGGAATTTCCATCAGAGCACGACCATCGACGGACTCCCGAGCTACTTCGGTAGCTAGTGTGGGCAATAATCGTCAAGAGAAACCTGAATGTCCCCAATGCGGAAGACGACACCTAGGTGAATGTTGGGGTAAGTCTACTAACAGGGCCTGTTACGGATGCGGTTCGAAGGACCACTTCATTAGAGATTGCACGGAGCTTAATGAGAAGAATAAGAGTCAAGGTGCAAGACCTAGTGGAGTGACAACTAGAGGTAGACCACCGAGAATTTTAGGAGGTAGGGGTGGTAGTCAGAGAGGGGCCTCTGATACGGCTGTTCGAGCCGAGAACCGTACTCCTGCTAGAGCATATGCCATTCGCGCACGAGAGGAGGCATCCTCCCCTGACGTCATCACTGGTACCTTCACTCTCTTTGATACTAATGTGATTGCATTGATTGACCCTGGCTCTACTCATTCATATGTATGCGAAACCTTAGCATCCAGTAAGACTCTACTTGTTCAGTCTACTGAGTTCATAATTCGAGTGTCAAACCCTTTGGGTCAATACGTACTTGTTGATAAAGTGTGTAAGAGATGCCCTCTAATAATCCGAGAATCCTGTTTTCCGGCCGATTTGATGCTTTTGCCGTTTGACGAATTTGATGTTATTCTTGGTTTGGATTGGTTGACCGCGCATGATGCGGTTGTGAATTGCAAAAGCAAGACTATTGATTTGAGGTGCGCAAATAACGAGATAATCCGAGTTGAGTCTACGGACTTAAGGGGGTTGCCAGCTGTAATATCAGCAATGTTGGCCCAGAAATATGTAAGAAAAGGGTGCGAAGCATACCTTGCGTATGTACTTGATGACAAAGAATTAGAAAAGAAACCCGAATCTGTGCCAGTGGTTTGTGAATACCCGGATGTTTTTCCTGAAGAGTTACCGGGTTTGCCACCTGTTCGGGAGATAGAGTTTGGTATTGAGCTTGCACCTGGAACTACGCCAATTTCGATAGCTCCGTATCGTATGGCACTACCCGAGTTAAAGGAATTGAAAGCTCAATTGCAAGAGTTGACGGATAGAGGTTTCGCTCGACCAAGTTTCTCACCTTGGGGTGCACCAGTATTGTTCGTGAAAAAGAAGGACGGAACCATGAGGTTGTGCATTGACTATCGTCAACTGAATAAAGTGAAGATAAAGAATAAATATCCATTACCGCGCATTGATGATTTGTTTGATCAACTAAAGGGAGCCTCAGTGTTTTCAAAGATAGATTTGAGATCGGGTTATTATCAGTTGCGGATTCGAGATTCGGACATACCCAAAACTGCTTTCAGAACGACGTACGGTCACTACGAGTTCTTAGTGATGCCGCTCGGGCTCACTAATGCCCCTGCGGTATTTATGGATTTGATGAATCGGATCTTCAGACAGTATTTGGACCGGTTCGTAGTTGTGTTCATTGATGACATCTTAGTCTATTCAGGAGATGAGACCGAACATGCTGAGCACCTGAGATTAGTGTTGCAAATTTTGCGGGATAAGAAGTTATATGCTAAGTTCAGTAAGTGTGAGTTCTGGTTAAGAGAGGTTAGTTTCTTGGGTCATGTGGTATCCGCATCGGGTATTCGAGTTGACCCGAGCAAAATTTCAGCCATACTTAACTGGAAGCCTCCAAGAAATGTTACCAAAGTTCGGAGCTTCCTGGGGATCGCCGGTTATTACCGACGATTTGTAAAAGGTTTCTCGATGATAGCCACACCAATGACGAAACTACTTCAAAAGGATGCTAAGTTCGAATGGACGGAGAAATGTCAGAAAAGGTTCGATCAACTGAAAACTCATTTGACTGAAGCTCCAATTTTAGTGCAACCCGAATCAGGCAAAGAGTTTGTCATTTATAGTGACGCATCCCTACTCGGGTTGGGTTGCGTATTGATGCAAGAAGGTCGAGTTGTGGCCTATGAGTCGAGACAATTGAAGCCACACGAGAGAAATTATCCAACCCATGATCTCGAACTAGCCGCCATCGCATTTGCTTTGAAAATATGGCGACATTATTTGTTTGGCGAAAAGTGCCATGTATTTTCGGATCACAAAAGTCTCAAATATTTGATGACTCAAAGAGACTTAAATCTGCGACAAAGACATTGGCTTGAGTTGTTGAAAGATTACGAGCTTGTCATTGATTACCACCCGGGAAAGGCTAATGTGGTTGCGGACGCCTTATGCCGGAAATCGCTGTTTGCTTTACGAGCGATGAATGTGCACTTGTCTGTTCTACCCGACAATATGTTAGTAGCTGAATTAAAGGCCAAACCATTATTGATTCATCAAATTCGTGAAGCTCAGAAAGTCGACGATGAATTGGTTGCAAAACGGGCTGAATGTATTCCGAATATGGAATCCGAATTTCAAATTGATGATGACGATTGTTTGAGGTTCAGAAGTCGGTTGTGTGTTCCAAGAAATTCAGAACTCATTTCGATGATTCTGAACGAAGCTCATTGTAGCCGAATGTCAATTCACCCGGGGAGTAAAAAAATGTACAACGATTTGAAACGTCGGTTTTGGTGGCATGGTATGAAACGGGACATCTCCGACTTTGTTTCGAGATGTTTAATATGTCAACAAGTGAAAGCGGAACATCAAGTGCCTTCAGGATTACTTCAGCCGGTCATGATACCCGAGTGGAAATGGGATCGAGTCACAATGGACTTTGTGTCCGGACTGCCATTGTCAGCAAGCAAGAAGGATGCGATTTGGGTTGTTGTTGATAGACTGACTAAGTCGGCTCACTTTATCCCCGTGCGTACGGATTTTTCATTGGATAAACTAGCCGAATTGTATGTTTCTCAGATTGTGAGATTACATGGAGTACCTATTTCTATCGTGTCGGATAGAGATCCGAGATTCACCTCGCAATTTTGGAAGAAATTGCAAGAAGCTTTGGGTACCAAGCTGCATTTTAGCACCGCTTTTCATCCACAAACCGATGGTCAATCCGAGCGGATAATTCAGATACTTGAGGATATGTTGAGATGTTGCATCCTCGAGTTTAGTGGTTCATGGGAACGGTATTTACCTTTGACAGAATTCGCTTACAACAATAGTTTTCAATCAAGTATTAAGATGGCACCTTACGAGGCTTTGTACGGTCGTAAATGCCGTACACCATTGTTTTGGACCGAGCTCGGTGAAAGTAAAATTTTCGGAGTCGATTTGATTAAAGATGCCGAACAGAAAGTAAGGGTAATCCGTGAAAGTCTAAAGGCAGCCACGGATCGTCAGAAATCGTATGCGGATTTGAAACGAAAAGACATTGAATATCAGGTGGGAGATAAAGTGTTTCTTAAAGTTTCGCCTTGGAAAAAGGTACTCAGATTTGGCCGAAAGGGCAAGTTGAGTCCGAGATTCATTGGGCCATACGAAATATCCGAACGAGTCGGTCCAGTTGCGTATCGATTGATTTTACCCCCTGAACTTGAAAAGATTCACGACGTCTTTCATGTTTCGATGCTTCGACGCTATAGATCTGATCCTTCGCACATAATTAGTCCGTCGGAGGTTGAAATTCAAGCCGATATGAGTTATGAAGAAGAGCCGATGCGTATCCTAGCTCGTGAAGTGAAGGGGTTGCGAAACAAAAGGGTTCCGTTAGTAAAGGTGTTATGGCTCAAACACGGGATCGAGGAAGCTACTTGGGAAACCGAGAGCTCGATGAAAGAACGATACCCAAACCTATTTACCGGTAAGATTTTCGGGGACGAAAATTTCTTGAGTGGGGGAGAGTTGTGACAGCCCAAAATTGACCCTAGTCGGGAAGTGGTTTCGGGACCGCTAAACCGAGTCATAAAAATAATTAGCTGTCATATTTGATGCTTATTATATGTATATATGCATGTGTGAAAATTTCATATTTGAATTTTGTTTAATTGTAGGTGAATTTTAGTAAATAGGACTTATGTGAGAAAATTTTGAAATGTGATAGGTTAATTTATAAGGACCTATTAAAGCATGTAGTGAAAATAATGGCTTTGCATGTCAAATACTCCTTTTTTTATACATAGTGGTCGGCCATGATGGAGCATATATTAGAATATGTGGTAAATTTCCATGAAGTGGTCATTATTTTATGTAAAAGAAAGGAAATAATAAAAGAAATACTAAGGATAATAAAAGAAAAAAAAAGGGGTTATTACCTTGTTCTTCTTAGCCGTACAAGAAGAAGAAAAAGAGGGGGGGCAAAGGCATTCGGCCTTTTGAATGAAGAGAAGGTTAGTAAATTTTGTTAATCTTTCTTTTGAAATCTTAGTTTGTTCAGGTTAATCATCACGTTTTTCTTACCTAGCCATACTAAAATTTTGAATTTAGAGTGTTGGATGGAACTTTCGGTTATGGTATGTGTGAGAAGAACTTGATTTTTTTTCTTACCTTTAAGTTTTGATGGATAAAGAAACAAAAGATTGTTGATGAAAGAAATTAATGTGTTAAGAGATTATATGAAACTTATTCATGTTTATATATGTTATATGCATTGAAAATGGTTGATGATTTTGGATGTGATTAGATTGAATCGGCCATGGTATATCCATAAGTATGATTTATGCTTGTTATGTTACTCATGGTTAAAACGATTCGGCTATGGTTCATGTAAAAATAAAATATACATGTGAATTTAAAAGATGGTATGAACAAATGTGGAGTTTTGCTAGTTTAGGATTATTCGGCCAAGTGTTTATGTGGTGGAAATTAAGTGTTAAATGGAATGAAAATGATATTATATGGGGGTATGTATATTCGGCCATATGAGTAAATATATAGATGATGTTAAATTTGATTATGTATAATGGGCCATATAGAGTACACATTGTGATATTAACTTTAATTCTCTATAATTGATCAAGTGGGTGATATTGGTTTATATGGTTGAATTTGAATTATGAATATGTACCTTGAAATAAAATATATCATCGACTATGTTACTTTGGAAGTAAGAATGCATTCGGCCTTGAGACAATTTATAAGTATTAGTTAAGGTTCTAATGTTTTGAACAAGAATGGTTATAAGATGAAATGAAAATTATTAAAATATATATGAGTAATTAACAAGGGTGGTTGCCGTGTATATAATATTTATGTGTGTTTTATTGAAATATTTATTGGGTTAATTTTAGTAATTGGATCTTAGGTGATCAATAGCCGAATGGCTTAAAGTTAGTAAAAAGCATAAGGTGAATAAAAATAAAATGTTGCCGTATGCTTCTTTTGATATGAAACTATTAATGTTATGGGATATAAATAACTAGCAAGGTAATTAAACTAGTTGATTTATTTATTTAAGCTCAAGAACCTAAAGGACAGGCGTCCAACAAGGGGAAATCGAAGGTCATCGAGTAGCCGACTTGGAATTATTTTACCCAACATAAAGTAAGTCAATGGTCATAACGTCTATGTAATGATGCTGAATGGAATGATAAATATATATACATGTATGTATGCGGTGATGAAAGTGTTGAATGAAAACAAAAGAGGTGAGATGTATTGAGTTGTTGATCTCGGCACTAAGAGTGCGGGTATAAACATTTATGATCATGAGATTGGCGCTAAGTGTGCGGGTTTAAATTGTACAGCACTAAGTGTGCGAGTTTGATTGTGTAGCACTAAGTGTGCGAGTTGATTATGTAGCACTAAGTGTGCGAGTTTGATTATATAGCACTAAGTGTGCGAGTTGATTATATAGCACTGAGTGTGCGGACTTAATATATACTTTTGAATCACTATGGACACTAAGTGTGCGACATTATTGAGTTGATCACGGACAGCGGATCGGGTAAGTACCTTGAGTTCGTGACTAATAGGCGCTATGTTTATATTTGAAGTTGAGCTTGGTAAGTTTGAATCTATGTGACAATTATAATTGAAGTCACGTACATAAGATTTATCGTGGAATAGGTGAAAGGTCGTTTAGTTGTATGATTGTAACGAAAATAAAATGATGTATGAAAATGCCTCAAATATCCTATTGATTAGTATATGGAATGTGAATGCATGACTTGGTATGAGATTGAACCGATAGGTTTGAGGAACTATGGTATGGTTCGGTATGGATGGAGTAACTAGCCTCGTTCCATTTTGCTTCCTCTTGTGATAATGTTATTAATGGATGGTAGTGCATTGCTTATGACTTACTGAGTTATATACTCACTCGGTGTTTCCTTGTCACCTATTTTAGGTTTCTTGGACTCGTCTCTTTTTGCGTGATCGGGCCGTCATCGGAGTCATCACACCGGCTAGTAACTTTTGGTATCTTCTTTTTAGTCGGTCTAGGAGAACATTTCGGCATGTATAGGCTAATATGTTTTGTTGAAATTTGGTATGTAAACTTTTAGCCATGCGAAAATGGCATAAATGTTCGGTTGGATTTGGTTTTATAACGTTAGGTCGTAAGTCTTGGTAATTCGATTTTTTTATGCCATATGTCATGGCTGATTAATTTTGGTGTTAAGATTCATGATATGGCAATAGTGTAGTAGGGAGATGTTTGACAATGATTAGCCTTTGGTATGGCTAGTCATGATTATAATTTTGTGATATGTATGATGAATTACTAGTTAGATCAATGAGAAATCACGAAATGGGCATAGTTGCTTCAGTAACAGATGCTGGCAGCAGCAGTGATGCGGGATTGAAAAATTACAAAAAATTAGTAGGAATGGAATTAAATAGTGAATAAATTATGTAATCGAATCTCGATGAGTCTATTTTCATATAGAAGTAACGAAACGATCATATGGACAGTATGTTAAGAGATATTCAGGTTCTCGTGAGACAGGGCCAGAACGGTTTCTGGGTTCCCTTTTCCGACTTTGGAAATTCATTATAAATTAACCAGAGATAATTAGGAGTCATGCCATATATGTATAGATTCCTCTCTGAGTCTAGTTTCTATAGAAACAAACGGCATCAGTATTGAAGCTCTGTGCAGGGAGTTATCCAAATCGTAATGCATGAAGGTCAGTGTAGTCGCACCCTGTAATAGGGGAGAATTTAACTAATAAACTGTACTAATTGGCCTGACCAAAAATTCTACAAAAATTTTACCATATAGGTATATTAGTCTAGTTCCAGGGAAAATTTACGGAACTGGATTTCGAGTTTCAGAACTCAAGATATGATTTTTAAAGCGACTAGTACGCAGATTGGCAGCTTGTCTGGGAAATGTCAAATAAGTGGTTTGAAGTCTGTTAACACCTCGTGTTCGACTCCGGCGACGGTCTCGGGTTCGGGGTGTTACAAAAATAGTAATTTGGTATCAGAGCTATGGTTTAGTCGGTTCTAGGACTACCATAGCACGTATGAGTCTAGCTATACATGCCTTAATGTTAATGTTTAAATGTGTGATGACTTCTGGCGGTTAAAATTTTTGTTTTGATTAGTAAATGGATCCCGGTGTAGAGAGAACCTTGGCGGATGACGTTGAAAGTGTAGCGGCTGCTCCTGCACAAGGGACGCCGCCTGTTGAACCTCAGTCATCTGCGAATAATCAAGGTGAGGGGGCTAAACAAGCCTTCTTTACCATGATGAATGAGTGGGTCGCGCAATATGCCCGAACCAATCCGGCTGTCCAACAATTCCCGAATTTGAATAATCCACCCCAAGAGCCCGTAATGCCATCAGTCACTGATCCTGTGAGGCTGAGTAAGCCACCTGTAGACTTGATTAGGAAGCGCGGGGCTGAGGAGTTCAGGGCCATAGTTACTGATGATGCTGAAAGGGCCGAGTTCTGGCTTGATAACACCATTCGGGTGTTTGATGAACTGTCATGCACACCCGATGAATGTCTAAAGTGTGCTATATCCTTGTTGCGGGACTCAGCCTACTATTGGTGGAGGACCCTGATTTCCATAGTCCCAAACGAACGAGTTACTTGGGACTTCTTTCAAACGGAATTCCGAAAGAAATATATTAGTCAACGGTTCATCGATCAAAAGCGCAAGGAATTCTTGGAACTCAAGCAAGGCCGTATGACAGTATCTGAATACGAACATGAATTCGTAAGACTCAGTAGGTATGCCCGGGAGTGTGTAGCTGATGAGGTTGCTATGTGCAAAAGATTCGAAGAAGGATTGAATGAAGATTTAAAGCTACTAGTGGGTATTTTGGAGATAAAAGAATTCGTAACACTAGTCGAACGAGCCTGCAAGGCGGAAGAACTTGGAAAGGAGAAGAAGAAGGCTGAATTTGAAGCTAGAGACTATCGTAAAAGATCGACGGGTAAAGCTCCGTTCTCAGCTGTAAAGAAGTTCAGGGAGGACACTAATAAGTCGAGGACGACTGCGGGAATTTCCATCAGAGCACGACCATCGACGGACTCCCGAGCTACTTCGGTAGCTAGTGTGGGCAATAATCGTCAAGAGAAACCTGAATGTCCCCAATGCGGAAGACGACACCTAGGTGAATGTTGGGGTAAGTCTACTAACAGGGCCTGTTACGGATGCGGTTCGAAGGACCACTTCATTAGAGATTGCACGGAGCTTAATGAGAAGAATAAGAGTCAAGGTGCAAGACCTAGTGGAGTGACAACTAGAGGTAGACCACCGAGAATTTTAGGAGGTAGGGGTGGTAGTCAGAGAGGGGCCTCTGATACGGCTGTTCGAGCCGAGAACCGTACTCCTGCTAGAGCATATGCCATTCGCGCACGAGAGGAGGCATCCTCCCCTGACGTCATCACTAGTACCTTCACTCTCTTTGATACTAATGTGATTGCATTGATTGACCCTGGCTCTACTCATTCATATGTATGCGAAACCTTAGCATCCAGTAAGACTCTACCTGTTGAGTCTACTGAGTTCGCAAAATTACCTAGTCGGGAAGTGGTTTCGGGACGCTAACCGAGTCATAAAAATAATTAGCTGTCATATTTGATGCTTATTATGTATATATGCATGTGTGAAAATTCATATTTGAATTTTGTTTAATTGTAGGTGAATTTTAGTAAATAGGACTTATGTGAGAAATTTGAATGTGATAGGTTAATTTATAAGGACCTATTAAAGCATGTAGTGAAAATAATGGCTTTGCATGTCAAATACTCCTTTTTTATATACATAGTGGTCGGCCATGATGGAGCATATATTAGAATATGTGGTAAATTTCCATGAAGTGGTCATTATTTTATGTAAAAGAAAGGAATAATAAAAGAATACTAAGGATAATAAAAGAAAAAAAAGGGGTTATTACCTTGTTCTTCTTAGCCGTACAAGAAGAAGAAAAAGAGGGGGGGGCAAAGGCATTCGGCCTTTTGAATGAAGAGAAGGTTAGTAAATTTTGTTAATCTTTCTTTTGAAATCTTAGTTTGTTCAGGTTAATCATAGTTTTTCTTACCTAGCCATACTAAAATTTTGATTTAGAGTGTTGGATGACTTTCGGTTATGGTATGTGTGGAGAATTGATTTTTTTTCTTCTTTAGTTTTGATGGATAAGAAACAAAGATTGTTGATGAAAGAAATTAATGTGTTAAGAGATTATATGAAACTTATTCATGTTTATATATGTTATATGCATTGAAAATGGTTGATGATTTTGGATGTGATTAGATTGAATCGGCCATGGTATATCCATAAGTATGATTTATGCTTGTTATGTTACTCATGGTTAAAACGATTCGGCTATGGTTCATGTAAAAATAAAATATACATGTGAATTTAAAAGATGGTATGAACAAATGTGGAGTTTTGCTAGTTTAGGATTATTCGGCCAAGTGTTTATGTGGTGGAAATTAAGTGTTAAATGGAATGAAAATGATATTATATGGGGTATGTATATTCGGCCATATGAGTAAATATAGATGATGTTAAATTTGATTATGTATAATGGCCATATAGATAACATTGTATATTAACTTAATTCTCTATAATTGATCAAGTGGGTGATATTGGTTATATGGTTGAATTTGAATTATGAATATGTACTTGAAATAAAATATATCATCGACTATGTTACTTTGGAAGTAAGAATGCATTCGGCCTTGAGACAATTTATAAGTATTAGTTAAGTTCTAATGTTTTGAACAAGAATGGTTATAAGATGAAATGAAATTATTAAATATATATGAGTAATTAACAAGGGTGGTTGCCGTGTATATAATATTTATGTGTGTTTTATTGAAATATTTATTGGGTTAATTTTAGTAATTGGATCTTAGGTGATCAATAGCCGAATGGCTTAAAGTTAGTAAAAAGCATAAGGTGAATAAAAATAAAATGTTGCCGTATGCTTCTTTTGATATGAAACTATTAATGTTATGGGATATAAATAACTAGCAAGGTATTAAACTAGTTGATTTATTTATTTAGCTCAGACTAAGGAGGCGTCCAACAAGGGGAAATCGAAGGTCATCGAGTAGCCGACTTGGAATTATTTTACCCAACATAAAGTAAGTCAATGGTCATAACGTCTATGTAATGATGCTGAATGGAATGATAAATATATATACATGTATGTATGCGGTGATGAAAGTGTTGAATGAAAACAAAAGAGGTGAGATGTATTGAGTTGTTGATCTCGGCACTAAGAGTGCGGGTATAAACATTTATGATCATGAGATTGGCGCTAAGTGTGCGGGTTTAAATTGTACAGCACTAAGTGTGCGAGTTTGATTGTGTAGCACTAAGTGTGCGAGTTGATTATGTAGCACTAAGTGTGCGAGTTTGATTATATAGCACTAAGTGTGCGAGTTGATTATATAGCACTGAGTGTGCGGACTTAATATATACTTTTGAATCACTATGGACACTAAGTGTGCGACATTATTGAGTTGATCACGGACAGCGGATCGGGTAAGTACCTTGAGTTCGTGACTAATAGGCGCTATGTTTATATTGAAGTTGAGCTTGGTAAGTTTGAATCTATGTGACAATTATAATTGAAGTCACGTACATAAGATTTATCGTGGAATAGGTGAAAGGTCGTTTAGTTGTATGATTGTAACGAAAATAAAATGATGTATGAAAATGCCTCAAATATCCTATTGATTAGTATATGGAATGTGAATGCATGACTTGGTATGAGATTGAACCGATAGGTTGAGGAACTATGGTATGGTTCGGTATGGATGGAGTAACTAGCCTCGTTCCATTTTGCTTCCTCTTGTGATAATGTTATTAATGGATGGTAGTGCATTGCTTATGACTTACTGAGTTATATACTCACTCGGTGTTTCCTTGTCACCTATTTTAGGTTTCTTGGACTCGTCTCTTTTTGCGTGATCGGGCCGTCATCGGAGTCATCACACCGGCTAGTAACTTTTGGTATCTTCTTTTAGTCGGTCTAGGAGAACATTTCGGCATGTATAGGCTAATATGTTTTGTTGAAATTTGGTATGTAAACTTTTAGCCATGCGAAAATGGCATAAATGTTCGGTTGGATTTGGTTTTATAACGTTAGGTCGTAAGTCTTGGTAATTCGATTTTTTTATGCCATATGTCATGGCTGATTAATTTTGGTGTTAAGATTCATGATATGGCAATAGTGTAGTAGGGAGATGTTTGACAATGATTAGCCTTTGGTATGGCTAGTCATGATTATAATTTTGTGATATGTATGATGAATTACTAGTTAGATCAATGAGAAATCACGAAATGGGCATAGTTGCTTCAGTAACAGATGCTGGCAGCAGCAGTGATGCGGGATTGAAAAATTACAAAAATTAGTAGGAATGGAATTAAATAGTGAATAAATTATGTAATCGAATCTCGATGAGTCTATTTTCATATAGAAGTAACGAAACGATCATATGGACAGTATGTTAAGAGATATTCAGGTTCTCGTGAGACAGGGCCAGAACGGTTTCTGGGTTCCCTTTCCGACTTTGGAAATTCATTATAAATTAACCAGAGATAATTAGGAGTCATGCCATATATGTATAGATTCCTCTCTGAGTCTAGTTTCTATAGAAACAAACGGCATCAGTATTGAAGCTCTGTGCAGGGAGTTATCCAAATCGTAATGCATGAAGGTCAGTGTAGTCGCACCCTGTAATAGGGGAGAATTTAACTAATAAACTGTACTAATTGGCCTGACCAAAAATTCTACAAAAATTTTACCATATAGGTATATTAGTCTAGTTCCAGGGAAAATTTACGGAACTGGATTTCGAGTTTCAGAACTCAAGATATGATTTTTAAAGCGACTAGTACGCAGATTGGCAGCTTGTCTGGGAAATGTCAAATAAGTGGTTTGAAGTCTGTTAACACCTCGTGTTCGACTCCGGCGACGGTCTCGGGTTCGGGGTGTTACAAAATAGTAATTTGGTATCAGAGCTATGGTTTAGTCGGTTCTAGGACTACCATAGCACGTATGAGTCTAGCTATACATGCCTTAATGTTAATGTTTAAATGTGTGATGACTTCTGGCGGTTAAATTTTTGTTTTGATTAGTAAATGGATCCCGGTGTAGAGAGAACCTTGGCGGATGACGTTGAAAGTGTAGCGGCTGCTCCTGCACAAGGACGCCGCCTGTTGAACCTCAGTCATCTGCGAATAATCAAGGTGAGGGGGCTAAACAAGCCTTCTTTACCATGATGAATGAGTGGGTCGCGCAATATGCCCGAACCAATCCGGCTGTCCAACAATTCCCGAATTTGAATAATCCACCCCAAGAGCCCGTAATGCCATCAGTCACTGATCCTGTGAGGCTGAGTAAGCCACCTGTAGACTTGATTAGGAAGCGCGGGGCTGAGGAGTTCAGGGCCATAGTTACTGATGATGCTGAAAGGGCCGAGTTCTGGCTTGATAACACCATTCGGGTGTTTGATGAACTGTCATGCACACCCGATGAATGTCTAAAGTGTGCTATATCCTTGTTGCGGGACTCAGCCTACTATTGGTGGAGGACCCTGATTTCCATAGTCCCAAACGAACGAGTTACTTGGGACTTCTTTCAAACGGAATTCCGAAAGAAATATATTAGTCAACGGTTCATCGATCAAAAGCGCAAGGAATTCTTGGAACTCAAGCAAGGCCGTATGACAGTATCTGAATACGAACATGAATTCGTAAGACTCAGTAGGTATGCCCGGGAGTGTGTAGCTGATGAGGTTGCTATGTGCAAAAGATTCGAAGAAGGATTGAATGAAGATTTAAAGCTACTAGTGGGTATTTTGGAGATAAAAGAATTCGTAACACTAGTCGAACGAGCCTGCAAGGCGGAAGAACTTGGAAAGGAGAAGAAGAAGGCTGAATTTGAAGCTAGAGACTATCGTAAAAGATCGACGGGTAAAGCTCCGTTCTCAGCTGTAAAGAAGTTCAGGGAGGACACTAATAAGTCGAGGACGACTGCGGGAATTTCCATCAGAGCACGACCATCGACGGACTCCCGAGCTACTTCGGTAGCTAGTGTGGGCAATAATCGTCAAGAGAAACCTGAATGTCCCCAATGCGGAAGACGACACCTAGGTGAATGTTGGGGTAAGTCTACTAACAGGGCCTGTTACGGATGCGGTTCGAAGGACCACTTCATTAGAGATTGCACGGAGCTTAATGAGAAGAATAAGAGTCAAGGTGCAAGACCTAGTGGAGTGACAACTAGAGGTAGACCACCGAGAATTTTAGGAGGTAGGGGTGGTAGTCAGAGAGGGGCCTCTGATACGGCTGTTCGAGCCGAGAACCGTACTCCTGCTAGAGCATATGCCATTCGCGCACGAGAGGAGGCATCCTCCCCTGACGTCATCACTAGTACCTTCACTCTCTTTGATACTAATGTGATTGCATTGATTGACCCTGGCTCTACTCATTCATATGTATGCGAAACCTTAGCATCCAGTAAGACTCTACCTGTTGAGTCTACTGAGTTCGTAATTCGAGTGTCAAACCCTTTGGGTCAATACGTACTTGTTGATAAAGTGTGTAAGAGATGCCCTCTAATAATCCGAGAATCCTGTTTTCCGGCCGATTTGATGCTTTTGCCGTTTGACGAATTTGATGTTATTCTTGGTTTGGATTGGTTGACCGCGCATGATGCGGTTGTGAATTGCAAAAGCAAGACTATTGATTTGAGGTGCGCAAATAACGAGATAATCCGAGTTGAGTCTACGGACTTAAGGGGGTTGCCAGCTGTAATATCAGCAATGTTGGCCCAGAAATATGTAAGAAAAGGGTGCGAAGCATACCTTGCGTATGTACTTGATGACAAAGAATTAGAAAAGAAACCCGAATCTGTGCCGGTGGTTTGTGAATACCCGGATGTTTTTCCTGAAGAGTTACCGGGTTTGCCACCTGTTCGGGAGATAGAGTTTGGTATTGAGCTTGTACCTGGAACTACGCCAATTTCGATAGCTCCGTATCGTATGGCACTAACCGAGTTAAAGGAATTGAAAGCTCAATTGCAAGAGTTGACGGATAGAGGTTTCGCTCGACCAAGTTTCTCACCTTGGGGCGCACCAGTATTGTTCGTGAAAAAGAAGGACGGAACCATGAGGTTGTGCATTGACTATCGTCAACTGAATAAAGTGACGATAAAGAATAAATATCCATTACCGCGCATTGATGATTTGTTTGATCAACTAAAGGGAGCCTCAGTGTTTTCAAAGATAGATTTGAGATCGGGTTATTATCAGTTACGGATTCGAGATTCGGACGTACCCAAAACTGCTTTCAGAACGAGGTACGGTCACTACGAGTTCTTAGTGATGCCGTTCGGGCTCACAAATGCCCCTGCGGTATTTATGGATTTGATGAATTGGATCTTCAGACAGTATTTGGACCGGTTCGTAGTTGTGTTCATTGATGACATCTTAGTCTATTCAGGAGATGAGATCGAACATGCTGAGCACCTAAGATTAGTGTTGCAAATTTTGCGGGATAAGAAGTTATATGCTAAGTTTAGTAAGTGTGAGTTCTGGTTAAGAGAGGTTAGTTTCTTGGGTCATGTGGTATCCGCATCGGGTATTCGTGTTGACCCGAGCAAAATTTCAGCTATACTTAACTGGAAGCCTCCAAGAAATTTTACCGAAGTTCGGAGCTTCCTGGGGCTCGCCGGTTATTACCGACGATTTGTAAAAGGTTTCTCGATGATAGCCACACCAATGACGAAACTACTTCAAAAGGATGCTAAGTTCGAATGGACGGAGAAATGTCAGAAAAGCTTCGATCAACTAAAAACTCATTTGACTGAAGCTCCAATTTTAGTGCAACCCGAATCAGGCAAAAAGTTTGTCATTTATAGTGACGCATCCCTACTCGGGTTGGGTTGCGTATTGATGCAAGAAGGTCGAGTTGTGGCCTATGCGTCGAGACAATTGAAGCCACACGAGAGAAATTATCCAACCCATGATCTCGAACTAGCCGCCATCGTATTTGCTTTGAAAATATGGCGACATTATTTGTTTGGCGAAAAGTGCCATGTATTTTCGGATCACAAAAGTCTCAAATATTTGATGACTCAAAGAGACTTAAATCTGCGACAAAGACGTTGACTTGAGTTGTTAAAAGATTACGAGCTTGTCATTGATTACCACTCGGGAAAGGCTAATGTGGTTGCGGACGCCTTAAGCCGGAAATCGCTGTTTCCTTTACGAGCGATGAATGTGCACTTGTCTGTTCTACCCGACAATGTGTTAGTAGCTAAATTAAAGGCCAAACCATTATTGATTCATCAAATTCGTGAAGCTCAGAAAGTCGACGATGAATTGGTTGCAAAACGGGCTGAATGTATTCCGAATATGGAATCCGAATTTCAAATTGATGATGACGATTGTTTGAGGTTCAGAAGTCGGTTGTGTGTTCCAAGAAATTCAGAACTCATTTCGATGATTTTGAACGAAGCTCATTGTAGCCGAATGTCAATTCACCCGGGGAATACGAAAATGTACAACAATTTGAAACGTCGGTTTTGGTGGCATGGTATGAAACGGGACATCTCCGACTTTGTTTCGAGATGTTTAATATGTCAACAAGTGAAAGCGGAACATCAAGTGCCTTCAGGATTACTTCAGCCGATCATGATACCCGAGTGGAAATGGGATCGAGTCACAATGGACTTTGTGTCCGGACTGCCATTGTCAGCAAGCAAGAAGGATGCGATTTGGGTTGTTGTTGATAGACTGACTAAGTCGGCTCACTTTATCCCCGTGCGTACGGATTTTTCATTGGATAAACTAGCCGAATTGTATGTTTCTCAGATTGTGAGATTACATGGAGTACCTATTTCTATCGTGTCGGATAGAGATCCGAGATTCACCTCGCAATTTTGGAAGAAATTGCAAGAAGCTTTGGGTACCAAGCTGCATTTTAGCACTGCTTTTCATCCACAAACCGATGGTCAATCCGAGCGGATAATTCAGATACTTGAGGATATGTTGAGATGTTGCATCCTCGAGTTTAGTGGTTCATGGGAACGGTATTTACCTTTGATTGAATTCGCTTACAACAATAGTTTTCAATCAAGTATTAATATGGCACCTTACGAGGCTTTGTACGGTCGTAAATGCCGTACACCATTGTTTTGGACCGAGCTCGGTGAAAGTAAAATTTTCGGAGTCGATTTGATTAAAGATGCCGAACAGAAAGTAAGGGTAATCCGTGAAAGTCTAAAGGCAGCCACGGATCGTCAGAAATCGTATGCGGATTTGAAACGAAAAGACATTGAATATCAGGTGGGAGATAAAGTGTTTCTTAAAGTTTCGCCTTGGAAAAAGGTACTCAGATTTGGCCGAAAGGGCAAGTTGAGTCCGAGATTCATTGGGCCATACGAAATATCCGAACGAGTCGGTCCAGTTGCGTATCGATTGATTTTACCCCCTGAACTTGAAAAGATTCACGACGTCTTTCATGTTTCGATGCTTCGACGCTATAGATCTGATCCTTCGCACATAATTAGTCCGTCGGAGGTTGAAATTCAAGCCGATATGAGTTATGAAGAAGAGCCGATGCGTATCCTAGCTCGTGAAGTGAAGGGGTTGCGAAACAAAAGGGTTCCGTTAGTAAAGGTGTTATGGCTCAAACACGGGATCGAGGAAGCTACTTGGGAAACCGAGAGCTCGATGAAAGAACGATACCCAAACCTATTTACCGGTAAGATTTTCGGGGACGAAAATTTCTTGAGTGGGGGAGAGTTGTGACAGCCCAAAATTGACCCTAGTCGGGAAGTGGTTTCGGGACCGCTAAACCGAGTCATAAAAATAATTAGCTGTCATATTTGATGCTTATTATATGTATATATGCATGTGTGAAAATTTCATATTTGAATTTTGTTTAATTGTAGGTGAATTTTAGTAAATAGGACTTATGTGAGAAAATTTTGAAATGTGATAGGTTAATTTATAAGGACCTATTAAAGCATGTAGTGAAAATAATGGCTTTGCATGTCAAATACTCCTTTTTTTATACATAGTGGCCGGCCATGATGGAGCATATATTAGAATATGTGGTAAATTTCCATGAAGTGGTCATTATTTTATGTAAAAGAAAGGAAATAATAAAAGAAATACTAAGGATAATAAAAGAAAAAAAAGGGGTTATTACCTTGTTCTTCTTAGCCGTACAAGAAGAAGAAAAAGAGGGGGGGGCAAAGGCATTCGGCCTTTTGAATGAAGAGAAGGTTAGTAAATTTTGTTAATCTTTCTTTTGAAATCTTAGTTTGTTCAGGTTAATCATCACGTTTTTCTTACCTAGCCATACTAAAATTTTGAATTTAGAGTGTTGGATGGAACTTTCGGTTATGGTATGTGTGAGAAGAACTTGATTTTTTTTTCTTACCTTTAAGTTTTGATGGATAAAGAAACAAAAGATTGTTGATGAAAGAAATTAATGTGTTAAGAGATTATATGAAACTTATTCATGTTTATATATGTTATATGCATTGAAAATGGTTGATGATTTTGGATGTGATTAGATTGAATCGGCCATGGTATATCCATAAGTATGATTTATGCTTGTTATGTTACTCATGGTTAAAACGATTCGGCTATGGTTCATGTAAAAATAAAATATACATGTGAATTTAAAAGATGGTATGAACAAATGTGGAGTTTTGCTAGTTTAGGATTATTCGGCCAAGTGTTTATGTGGTGGAAATTAAGTGTTAAATGGAATGAAAATGATATTATATGGGGGTATGTATATTCGGCCATATGAGTAAATATATAGATGATGTTAAATTTGATTTTGTATAATGGGCCATATAGAGTACACATTGTGATATTAACTTTAATTCTCTATAATTGATCAAGTGGGTGATATTGGTTTATATGGTTGAATTTGAATTATGAATATGTACCTTGAAATAAAATATATCATCGACTATGTTACTTTGGAAGTAAGAATGCATTCGGCCTTGAGACAATTTATAAGTATTAGTTAAGGTTCTAATGTTTTGAACAAGAATGGTTATAAGATGAAATGAAAATTATTAAAATATATATGAGTAATTAACAAGGGTGGTTGCCGTGTATATAATATTTATGTGTGTTTTATTGAAATATTTATTGGGTTAATTTTAGTAATTGGATCTTAGGTGATCAATAGCCGAATGGCTTAAAGTTAGTAAAAAGCATAAGGTGAATAAAAATAAAATGTTGCCGTATGCTTCTTTTGATATGAAACTATTAATGTTATGGGATATAAATAACTAGCAAGGTAATTAAACTAGTTGATTTATTTATTTAAGCTCAAGAACCTAAAGGAGAGGCGTCCAACAAGGGGAAATCGAAGGTCATCGAGTAGCCGACTTGGAATTATTTTACCCAACATAAAGTAAGTCAATGGTCATAACGTCTATGTAATGATGCTGAATGGAATGATAAATATATATATACATGTATGTATGCGGTGATGAAAGTGTTGAATGAAAAGAAAAGAGGTGAGATGTATTGAGTTGTTGATCTCGGCACTAAGAGTGCGGGTATAAACATTTATGATCATGAGATTGGCGCTAAGTGTGCGGGTTTAAATTGTACAGCACTAAGTGTGCGAGTTTGATTGTGTAGCACTAAGTGTGCGAGTTGATTATGTAGCACTAAGTGTGCGAGTTTGATTATATAGCACTAAGTGTGCGAGTTGATTATATAGCACTGAGTGTGCGGACTTAATATATACTTTTGAATCACTATGGACACTAAGTGTGCGACATTATTGAGTTGATCACGGACAGCGGATCGGGTAAGTACCTTGAGTTCGTGACTAATAGGCGATATGTTTATATTTGAAGTTGAGCTTGGTAAGTTTGAATCTATGTGACAATTATAATTGAAGTCACGTACATAAGATTTATCGTGGAATAGGTGAACGGTCGTTTAGTTGTATGATTGTAACGAAAATAAAATGATGTATGAAAATGCCTCAACTATCCTATTGATTAGTATATGGAATGTGAATGCATGACTTGGTATGAGATTGAACCGATAGGTTTGAGGAACTATGGTATGATTCGGTATGGATGGAGTAACTAGCCTCATTCCATTTTGCTTCCTCTTGTGATAATGTTATTAATGGATGGGAGTGCATTGCTTATGACTTACTGAGTTATATACTCACTCGGTGTTTCCTTGTCACCTATTTTAGGTTTCTTGGACTCGTCTCTTTTTGCGTGATCGGGCCGTCATCGGAGTCATCACACCGGCTAGCAACTTTTGGTATCTTCTTTTTAGTCGGTCTAGGAGAACATTTCGGCATGTATAGGCTAATATGTTTTGTTGAAATTTGGTATGTAAACTTTTAGCCATGCGAAAATGGCATAAATGTTCGGTTGGATTTGGTTTTATAACGTTAGGTCGTAAGTCTTGGTAATTCGATTTTTTTATGCCATATGTCATGGCTGATTAATTTTGGTGTTAAGATTCATGATATGGCAATAGTGTAGTAGGGAGATGTTTGACAATGATTAGCCTTTGGTATGGCTAGTCATGATTATAATTTTGTGATATGTATGATGAATTACTAGTTAGATCAATGAGAAATCACGAAATGGGCATAGTTGCTTCAGTAACAGATGCTGGCAGCAGCAGTGACGTGGGATTGAAAAATTACAAAAAATTAGTAGGAATGGAATTAAATAGTGAATAAATTATGTAATCTAAGATCGATGAGTCTATTTTCATATAGAAGTAACGAAACGATCATATGGACAGTATGTTAAGAGATATTCAGGTTCTCGTGAGACAGGGCCAGAACGGTTTCTGGGTTCCCTGTTCCGACTTTGGAAATTTATTATAAATTAACCAGAGATAATTAGGAGTCATGCCATATATGTATAGATTCCTCTCTGAGTCTAGTTTCTATAGAAACAAACGGCATCAGTATTGAAGCTCTGTGTAGGGAGTTATCCAAATCGTAATGCATGAAGGTCAGTGTAGTCGCACCCTGTAATAGGGGAGAATTTAACTAATAAACTGTACTAATTGGCCCGACCAAAAATTCTATAAAAATTCTACCATATAGGTATATGAGTCTAGTTCCAGGGAAAATTTACGGAACTGGATTTCGAGTTTCAGAACTCAAGATATGATTTTTAAAGTGACTAGTACGCAGATTGGCAGCTTGTCTGGGAAATGTCAAATAAGTGGTTTGAAGTCTGTTAACACCTCGTGTTCGACTCCGGCGACGGTCTCGGGTTCGGGGTGTTACAAAAATAGTAATTTTGTTGCATCAAATAGGTTTATTAAAGAACTTTATACATTTATTCTCTTGCAACAAAATTTTATATATTAATCTTTAACGATGATTTTTTACATAATATTAACCTTCTTGATTTTTATAATTATGTGAAATTCTTCACTCACTGTTGGAAATTCTTATGAATGACCATGCATATTCAAAGAAAGTTACAGATTATTTTTTACTCGAACACTCATGTGCTTAACATTTCTTTTTTTAGTGTTGATACCTTGTTTTTAAAGGAAATGTCCATGACAGAAGCTAATCTGAAGGATCGAAATAATGTTTTTGATCCTGGAGGTAGTTTTGTCGTCCAAGAAAGCTTAGGTGAGTATTTTTTTCATTTTATTGTTATTAATTCTAATCCCTTTTCTTTTTATGCAGCTAAAGATTCAGTGACGAATCTTCTTGAGGAAGGGGGAATGATGCGAGTCTCAAGGCCCAATATAGATCCATGGATGTAATGGGCTTACACTACCTCAATGCCCAATAATAAGATCAAAGGCCAATCAAATCAAACTAAGATTTGATCGGAGAAAATATGTAAGGATGAATCTTTTTAAGGAAACGAGGGATGATACATGCATGAAATAGGTGAAATTTATTAAATTCCATTCACCGAAGCTACTAGCTAGTTTTTAAGTTTTAGGGAATTAATAGAATTGTGACAACTTTTTGGATGGGATCTAGGCTTTCCTTCGTTAAGATGCCTTCATGGAGTTTGAAGACCTATCTATTATCTTTGAAACGCACTTTGAATCACTCAATTTTGAGTTCGGGAGCACAAGTTATGATTGTTTCAGTGAAGACTGCACAAGAAGAATTTCTAGATGAGATTATGACGGGAATTACAAGTTTCGGGCTTTTAATTCAAGTTTAAATCATATTGTGTTCAGGTTTTAGGCTTAATTTTTATTATATATGAGCCCAATATTATATTTATCAACTCTTATTGTTTTATTATTTTTTATTCTGATTTTTTATAATTATTAAGTATTTTAAGTTATTTAGGAGTTTATGTCAACAAGAAAGTTTAGTTTAAAACTACTTCTTGTTTAGGTTAATTAGAGTTCTAGTATACTTAAGAGTTCAATTTAGATTTATTTACCTAGCCTATATAAAGGTCTTTACATTGTATATAAAACAATCAATTGATTACTATTCAATAACTTCTCTTTTAAGTTATTAAATTCTCTTTGAGTTTTTCAACAATATTTTTAGATTATAGGAATCATCTTCAAACTTTTTCTTGCCAAGTTTTGTTCCTTGGAGGGGACATTAGAGCCGCTTGAAGGGGTTGTGGATTCTTTTTGTTTTCAAGGCTTCTTAAGACTTTTACAAGCCATATTCTATCTTTTCCACTTATCTTCTTTATTGTTTTAACCTTTGATTTCTTTTTCTATTTTATTTATCTTAGTTATTTATTTTAAATTTTTTTATCTGACTTGGATTTGATTGCGTTTCAGGTTGTGTCAAAATTCAAGTTTCTTTCTGAACATCTAGAGCCCTAAGTATTTCTTAAGATCAGATCAACAAAAATCCTAGTTGACTTGAGAAGGAAAGATATAGAGTTCAGTGTTAGGGACCAAGTATTTCTTAAGGTATCACTGTGGAAGAAGGTACTGTGATTTGGTCAAAAAGGCAAGTTGAGCTCGAAGTTTATTAGACCTTACAGGATTCTTAAAATGATTGGACCAATTGATTGTAAGTTGGAGTTACCTCCGGAACTATATCCATGGCATGTTTCATGTTTCTTTCCTGAAGCGATATCGATCTAATCCATCTCACTTAGTTCCAATTGATGAGATCTAGGTGAGTCCAGATTTGTCAATTAAGGAGGATAAAATCTATTTTTAAGGAGGGTAAAGTTGTAACAACTCGGTTTTTGTGATATTGGAAACAATGGTTTTAGGACCACAATTTTGATGAGTAAATTATTATTTTATTATTATTTTAATTTTTACATAATTATATTAAAGTTGTATTAAAATTTTGTTAAGAAATTTTGATGCTTAAATGGTTAATTAGGTGAAAAGGACTAAATCGTAAAAACTATAAAAATTAAGTTCTAGTAACTAAAGGGGTTTAAATACTATGAAATCTTAAACTAAAGGACTTGAATAGTAAATAGCCATTTAATGAGTTGGTGGATAGTTATGATCAAGGTTTTAACAAATTTTTGATTATTTTTAAAGGGTAAAATGGTAAAATGGTAAATAAAGTTAAAAATAAATAGGCTCAAATCATCGTCTTCCTCACATTTGTTTCTTCTTAACCGATTCTTCAATGGAGGAATAGCTAGGGTTCAGCCAAGCATCGTTTTCACTTGCATGCTATGTGTTCAAGCCCCGTTTTTAATGATTTTTATGTTTTTAAGTCTGTTTTAGCTTAATCTAGCTATCCCGGGGATTAATTTGCAAAATTTTCAAAGGTTGAGGGACTTGTCATGGATGTTTTTGAATTATTTTTGGTGTTAGTTGATAGATTATGAATCCTTGTTGAAAAATAAACATGTATTGTTAAATTATTTTGATGAATTTTCGAAGTAAGGATTAAATTTGTTAAAAGTGTAAATTTATAGGTTTTGTTGTCAAATGTTGGTAAGGATGAGTCATTCAAAGGTCCCTTACAACATGGGTTAGGGTTGAATTCAGTTGAAATGGTTAGATTTTAAGTTATGAGCTTAAGGACTAAATTATAAAAATTTAAATTATTAGGGGTAAATTTAAATTTTTTTATAAACATGAATTATGGATTAATTGAATTATATAAGTACTTAATTGAATGAAAATATTTATTTAGATCTAGATAAACCACATACAGACTTATAACGAGAAAAAGCAAAACCTTCGGATTAGCTTAACTAAACTACTACGCCCCTAACTATTGAGGTAAGCTCATATGAACTGTAATCGCTTTCATACTAGCTAAATTGAATTTTCATTAGGTTGATTTGATATAAACAAACTTATATATATATGTATCAATGCTATAATGAACTGACGAATATTGAGTCTCGGTTGAACCTTAAGAATTCTTAGGATACAAATGACATGTCATTAGGGTTTTCATGTTTCGGGTGCTAGTCTTGAATGTCCTACAGATGGATGAGGTCCTACATTTGTTGTGGATTCTCCATAGCTCATGTGAGTAGCATCGTGTAGCTTACATTCCAGCCTACAGCTCGTGTGAGCAGGCCTATTTCACAGCTCGTGTGAGCATTGATGTAAAGCAAAGATTACGGTTATATGTAGAGGCACACTTTGTGTGAGCTTTCTCGAGTATCTGATGTAATTCTAGATAGTTCAATGGGCAAGAAAAGTGAATGAAATGGTAAGTATGCAAATGGATCGATTCATGATTTAATGAAAGGATTTATGAACTAAATGATGTGATTACAAGTGTAAATTTACTTGTTTATGGATGAATTCATTTGAACCATGTACAAAAGTACTAACTTGTGAATTTGATGATGTTGTATAGGCTTATGCCAAGCTTATGGTTTCAATTGATATTACACTTATGCTATATACATTATGCAAATAAAATGGTAAGTTGTGTTTTTATGTTTATACGAGCTTACTAAGCACTCATTGCTTAAGTAGTTGTTTTCCTTTCTTTTATAGATCATCAGAAGCTCGATTTGGTTGGAAACTCGTCAGAGATCTATCACATATCCAACAGTCAAATCGGTAGTTTTTGAGTAATTTTGGCCTAGGTTCATAGCATGTATAAGATGTTAGGTAATGGTGATTTGGTATGTTTTGCTTTGAAGATTATGTTTGGTTGATGGATTTGTAATGCTTGTTAAGCTATGTCATTTTGGTACTTTAAAGTGCTTCTGAACAAGCTTCTTTGGTAAGTTGATGATGGCTTACAAATGGTAAATTAGAGACATGATTTGACACATAATTGAGCTAGATTTTTTTGCATGAATTGAGGTAATGTTAGCATGTGTAGGTAAATGATGTGTTGATGCTATTGGTTATGTGATTTTAGATGTTTGAAATGGCATGTTTATGTATGTTTGAAAGGTGCTTGAACCCCTTGAATGTGTGCTTAAGTGGAATGAATGTTTATGCACGGTTTGGTTATGAAATGGCTCGATTTTAGGTAAATTTTGGGTTCAAACGGCTTGAGACACTGGCGTGTGAGACACATGGCCTGACGACTTGGCCATGTTTCATTTGAGGATTTCTTAGGGTTCAAGTCAGTGAGTTACACGCGCACGGGCGTGTGGGGCAACTGAGAGAGTTACACTACCTGACACATGGGCGTGTGACCCTACTCAGTGAGATACACGGGTGAGGACACGGGCTGGGACACGGTTGTGTGTCTCTAGTTTGAATGTTACACGGCCTGGGGGGATTCCACACGGTAGTGTGACCTTTGTTTCTAATTTTTGCAATTTTTTTCCTAAACTTTCCATTTTATTTCAAATTAGTCTTGATTTGTTTCCAAGATATTTATAGGGCCTCAAAGGCTCAATTTAGGGACAAAATTCATGTAAATGAATTATTTATGATATGTTTAAGGTAATTGATTTTTGATTTTTTGGTAATGCTCTATAACCCTAATCTGGAAACGAAGATGGGTTAAGGGTGTTTACATTTAGTGGTATCAGAGCTACAATTTAGTCAGTTCTAGGGCTAAACGTAGAATGTATAGAGTCTAGAAATACATGCCATTATATAACATGTGATAGTGTGATAACTCCGGACTCAAATTGAATTATGGTTTCGTATAGATAAGATGTCATCCAACCGAGCCGATTCTAATAAGGTAGAAAGTAACACACAAGCCTTTGTAGACGGGGCAGCTTCTAGTGGTAGTGGGCCCATAGCTGAGGATCAGGAAGGTAAGGCTAAAGAAGCCTTCTTCCAGATGATGTTTGAATGGAGTACAGAGTTCATGAGAACAAACCTGATGGCTCAACGACCTCCACCCCTCCCATACCCCAACCTGTCCCTATTATTCCTCAAGGTTTGGATCAAGTTCGAGCAACCAAGCCTCTAGTTGATAAAATCCAAAAATATGGGGTTCAAGATTTCCGTGGTATAGCTGAAGACGATTTAGAGAAAGCCGAGTTTTGGTTGGAAAACACAGTGAGAGTTTTTGATGAATTATCCTGTACACCTACTGAATGTTTAAATTATGTTGAATCATTACTGAAAGACTGAGACATATCAGTGGTGGAATACATTGATTGCAATGGTACCTAAAGACCGTGTGAATTGGGAATTCTTTTAGACGGAGTTTAGAAAGAAATATGTTAGCCAACAATTTCTCGATAAGAAACGCAAAGAATTTCTAGAATTGAAATAAGGTCATGTGACTGTGGCTGAGTACGAACGAGAGTTTCTACAACCTAGCAAATACACTTATGAATGCATACCATTCAAGGCTACCATGTGTGCTCAGTTTGAGGATGGTCTAAATGAAGATATCAAGTTGCTAGTCAGGATTCTTGAGCTAAAAGGAATTGTTGTTTTGGTTGATAAAGCACATAAGGCCAAGGAACTCAACAAAGTGAAAAGAAAAGTAGATTCTGAGACTCGTGACATGGGTAAATGACCTATGGGAAAATCATTCTCATCTCCATCGAAGAAATCAAAAGAATTTCACAGTCGTTCATCAGTTTCAGTAGGATACTCGGGGAGAGATAAAAGAAAGCAGCATTCGAGTTCGAGATGTCAGGCTACATCTGTAGCGAGTGTGGTAGTGTCAGAAATAATAAGCCTAAATGTCAAAAATGTAATAGGTGACACTTTGGAGAATGTAGATTGAAAGATGGATCATGCTTCAAATGTGGTTCTTACAATCATTTTCTCAGAGATTGCCCTGAAAAGGCTGATAAAGAGAGGGCTCAGAACACTCGTTCGATTAACACGGTTATGAGAGGTAGACCACCCAGAAGTGGTGGAGATGCAGGCAACAATCGAGATAGAACGAAAGATTCGGCGGTTAGATCTGAGGCACGGGCACCAGCTAGGGCTTATGTGATTCGGGCTCAAGAAGAAGCTTCAACACCTAATGTGATCACTGGTACATTTTCTATCTTTGATACTAATGTTAATGCTTGGATTGACCCAGGGTCAATGCATTCATATGTATGCACAAATTTAGTGTTAGATAAGAAAATACCTTTTGAGTCTACTGAATTTGTGGTTAAAGTAACGAATCCTTTAGGTCAATATGTGTTAGTTGATAAAGTTTGTAAAAACTGTCCTTTTATGATTCAGGATTCCAACTTTCCAGCTGATTTGATGTTGTTACCCTTTGATGAGTTTGATGTGACTTTGGGTATGGATTGGTTAACTCTGCATGATGCTATTATGAATTGTAGACGAAAGAATGTTGTGTTGGAGTGTCAGAACAGTGAAAGGATTTGAATTCAATCAGATAGATTGGATGGTACATCTAATGTTATCTCAGCTATGACAGCACAGAAATATGTTAGAAAGGGCTGTGAAGCATATCTAGCTTATATATTTGATTCCGGGGTTTTAGAATTGAAATTAGAGTCGATTCCGACTATTTGTGAGTTCACAGATGTTTTTCAAGAAGAATTACAATGGTTACCACCAGTCAAAGAGGTTGAGTTTGCGGTTGAGTTAGTGTCGGGAACGTCTTCAATATCAATAGCTCTATACAAAATGGCACTTACAGAATTAAAAGAGTTGAAAGCACTGTCACAAGAGTTGACAGACAGAGGTTTTGTTTAGCCCAGTTTTTCTCCTTCGGGTGCTCCAGTTTTGTTTGTTAAGAAAAAATACGGGTCAATGCGGTTTTGTATCGACTACTGACAGTTCAATAAAGTTACAATCAAGAACAAATATCCTTTGCCACATATTGATGATTTGTTTGATCAACTAAAAGGTGCGACAGTATTTTCAAAGATTGATCTCCATTTTGGATATTATCAGTTACGGTTTGAAGATTCGTTCGTGCAGAAGACTGCTTTCAGAACCAGGTACAAACATTATGAATTTCTTGTTATGCCATTTGGTTTTACCAATGCACCTGTCGTGTTTATGGATTTGATGTAACAGCCCGATTTTAAGCCTAGTCGGAACAGTGGTTTCGGGACCACAAATCCGATGAGGAAAAATTTATTTCTTATTATATTTTTATGGTCTACAATTCTACATAAATATTTCGTGAAAATTTCGTTCGAAAATTTCGACGTTTGAGCACTCAATTTAGTCAAAAGGGCTAAATTGTAAAAAGTGCAAAAGTTGAGTTCTAGATGCTAGAGGTGTCAAATTGCTATGAAATTTTAAATTTGAGGTTCTTAAATGGTAATTAGACCATTGGTTATGTTATGGACAAAAATGGACATGAAATAGGTGAAATAGGATATTTTTAAGTTAAGGGTATTTTGGTAATTTGGTAATTAAAACAAATTAAAAAGACAAAGTAAGGCCAAAATATCATCTTCTCCATGAGTGCTAGCTGAATATCGTGTGGACTCCATGGCTAGGGTTTGTTCATTCTTTCAAGCTTCATGGTAAGTCCGTTCTAGCTCCGTTTTTCTTATTCTTTATATTTTTAGAATCCTGGTAACTTGCTTAAGCTATTTCTATCATTAATTCAAGCTAGAAATTATGTTTGAAAAATTACCCATAGATGAAAAGTGTGAAATTTGATGTTGCATGATAGAATATGGAGCTTAGAATTATGTTAAACTATTTTGCTAAACGATTTTCAGCGAAAACGAGTGAAACGGTATAATTGTTAAAAGTTATTGTTGTTCATAAGTGCACTTTAGAGCAAGAATTTGATGTTGCTATAGAAGGAAAAATTGTTCAGCATGTCATAAAACATAAGAAAAAGGAATAAAATTTAATTTCCGAGCCTAGGGGCAAAAATATAATTTTGCCAAAATGTGATTTTTGGATTGGATTGAATAATGTGAGTGTAAAATAAGTTAAATGTGTTATTATAAGTCAAGAAAGATAAGGAATTGACTTTGATTAGTGAAAAACAAAAAAAAATGAGAAAAAGTGAGAAATTTCCCAATTGAATATTCAGAATAAAAAGGGATACGAATGAAGTAATAGAAATGATCACATGTGTGAGATGGACTGTGTGTAGGTCACTATGTGAAAGTGAAAGTGATGGTCACGTGTGTAGTACTATGTGTAGGCTACTACATGTACTGGAATGAAAGGTCGTATGTGTAGTACTATGTGCAGGCTACTACGCGTACCAGATAGCTTCAATCACGTGTGTAGTACTATGTGCAGGCTACTACGTGAACCAGAAAGTTTGATCACGTGTGTAGTACTATGTGAAGGCCACTACGTGTATCGAATGATAATAGTTAAATGAGTGGTACTATGTGCAAACCACCGAATGTTCACTATTATACTAACATGTTTAATGGGATATGAGAAATTGCAGACCAATAAGAATATGTGATTGAAATGCGATGAGTTGCAAAAGAGTCACTCGAGTGATGAAGTTTTGTACCGTGCTTACAAAATAAAGTGTTATCGTGTTATGTGAATGAGTGAATTTGAAACAGAACATATTTGGACAGTGACAGTGATGTTAGTTTGAAAAATCACCAAAAATTATAAGAATTGAGTTAGTGGTTAAGTGAGATATGAAATTAAATATTAATGAGTCTATTTTTACATAAAAGAAACAGAGAAAGCAAAAGAGTTATACATTTTGAGATATTTGAATTTTAGTGAGGCAGGGTCAGATTGATTTCAGAATACCCTATTCTGAATTTGGAAAATAATTAAAAATTGTACAAAAATAATTGTGAGTTATAATTTATATGATTAGAATTCTTAATGAGTCTATTTTAAAAGGAAACAAACGAAAATATCATCCGAAATCTGTACAATGAGATAATTCTTTTTTAGTGAAGAGAGGTCAGAGATGTTGAGCAGTGAAATAAGGGAATCTTTAAGGAATAAACTGTACTAATTGGCCAAGTCAAAAATTTTGAAAATTTTATGGTAAGAAGACATGTGAGTATAGTTTTGGGGAAAATTAACGGAACTTAATTTGGAGCTCTGTAGCTTCAAATAAAAATGATTTAGTGACTCTGACTCAAATAGACAACTTTAAATTTAAATATAAGTGAATAGTGAAATTATTTATAATGCTAATTAAGCATGTTTTATACATAAAGGATTTGGAATGGAGAGGAGGAGGAGGATAATAGAATGTATGAATGAATTGTGTATAAATGGTCATACGCCCAATTATAATCGGTAAATGTTAAATTGAATGGTAAATATGTATTGATACCAAAGGACTATTGCGGTATTGAAAAGCAATTGATCAAATGTTTAAGAAATTTATTCATGATATTTATATGTGTGAAAATAATGATATATGAATGATTATATCATTGAGGTTGCATTGATTAATTCAGTTTATGTGATAGAAATGTCAAGAACATTTGTCTTTGATATGTGATGATCATGTAATGCCATGAAAATTTGTTTATTTGTGTGGTTTAAAATGTATCTATATTTTGTTATATAACTTATTTTGTAATCTATTTGACAAATGATAAAAATTAATTCGGTTTCTATGTGAGGTGAATTATGATTTGTGAAGCATATCTATATTCGGCAATAATGGATAAAATATATTTATGTCATGGTGAATGGTTAAACACTTGGGTTAGTATAAAGTGTATATTTAGTAAGGTTTGTTGGAAAAGAAATAACAGGTTTTGGTTTATATCGAATAGAGAAAATTTGTACTATCTTTGTGGCTAATTTTGTTAGCTTTGTGGGAGATGAATGGATAATGTATATATATGTGACAATTAGCTTACTAGATAGTGAGTAATTGATATATTACATTAGTTAAAAAAGGAAATTTTGACGATATGAGAATATGTAATGATACGGATAAATTCAGGTATCAGGACGAATTCAACAAGTAAGTGAAAATTTATAAATTCATACGACGAGGAAGTGAAAGATTGTGAGTATATTTAGCCAAGAAAACCCTAATTAACGACTCGAGAATAACAACTTGAAAGTTTTAATTTAGATGAAATTTTACAACTTGGTTTACTACGGTTAAAAGTGTATATGTTCTATTAATACCTCGTACCCTATTCTGGCATCAAATACGGGTAAGGGGCATTACATTTGATGAACAAAATATTCAGGCCATATTTAGACAGATTTGTGGTTGTGTTTATTGATGACATGCTGATTTATTCTCGAGATGAAACAGAGCATGCCCAGTATTTAAGAATCATTTTATAGACTTTGCATGAAAAATAATTGTTTGCTAAGTTTAGCAAATGTGAGTTCTGGCTCCGAAAAGTTGAATTTTTGGGACATGTAGTATCGGAAGACAGTATTAGGTTGACCCTGAGTAAAATATCGGCTATAGTGGACTGGAAACCTCTGAAAAATGTGTCAAAAGTTTTATGGGTTTAGCTGGATACAATTGGAGATTTGTTAAAGGATTTTCGATGATTGCTACACCATTGACGAAACTAATCCAGAAAGACGTAAAGTTTGAATGGTCTGAAAAGTGTCAACAAAGCTTTAATCAGTTGAAAGCTTTGTTGACTGAAGCCCCTGTGTTGGTTTAGCCAGAGTCCGATAAGGAATTTGTGATTTATAGTGATGCTTCGTTAAATGGCTTGGGCTGTGTGTTGATGCAAGAAGGCAAAGTGATAGCATATGCTTCTCGACAATTGAAACCTCAGGAGAAAAATTATCTGACTCATGATTTGGAGCTTGCAGCTATTGTGTTTGCTTTAAAGACTTGGTGACACCATTTGTATGGATAAAAATGCCATATCTTCACAGATCACAAAAGCTTGAAGTATTTGATGTCACAAAAAGAATTGAATTTGAGACAACGTCAATGGTTAGAGCTGCTGAAAGATTGCGATTTGATCATTTATTATCATCCGGGAAAATCCAATGTTGTTGTTGATGCTTTAAGCAAAAAATCCCTGTTTTCTTTGCAAGCATTAAATACTCGATTGATGATGATTGATGATGGTTCTATTTTAGCTTAATTAAAAGCTAGATCGACTTTTTTACAATAGATTTGCGAAGCTCAGAAAAGTGACTCAGAGTTAATTACTAAACGAGAATAGATTGAATTGACACCTGATTCAGACTTCATGTTAGTTCAGATGGTAGTTTTTATTTCAAAAACAGAATTTGTGTTCCAAGAAATTCTGATGTTATTCAGAAGGTTTTACAAGAAGCTCATAGCAATAGCTTATCTATTCATCCTGGTAGCAATAAAATGTACGGTGATTTGAAATAGACGTACTAGTGGCCAAGTATGAAACGAGAGATTTCAGATTTCATATCAAAATGTTTGATCTTTCAGCAAGTTAAAGCCGAGCATCAGGTACCTTCTGGTTTGTTACAACTTGTTATGATTCCAAAAATGAAATGGGAACATTTTATGATGGATTTTGTATCAGGATTACCTTTATCACCGAGAAAGAAAGATGTTTTATGGGTTATTATGGATTGTTTGACGAAACCCGCACATTTCATTCTAGTATGTGTGGATTATTCACTTGAGAAATTGATAGAATTATACGTTTTTGAGATTGTTAGACTGCACGGTGTACCGATGTCTATTATCTCTAACAGGGATCCACGGTTAACTTCTTGATTTTGGAGTAAATTACATGAAGCTCTGGGTACTCGACTACATTTTAGTACAACGTTTCATCCACAAACCGATGGTCAATCTAAGTAAGTGATTCAGATACTCGAAGATATGCTTTGATGTTGTGTTTTAGAGTTTGAACGTAACTGGGAGAAATATCTTACGTTGGTTGAATTTGCTTTAATAATAGTTATCAGGCGAGCATAAAAATGGTACCGTACGAAGCTTTGTATCGTAAAAAATATTGAAATATTTATACTGGACTGAGCTAAGTGAGAAAAAGTTATTAGGTGTTGATTTGATTCGAGAAACCGAAGAAAAGGTTAAAACAATACAAGACAATTTGAAAGTTGCTTCTAATTGTCAGGAATCTTACGCGGATTAAAGATTTAAGAAATAAAAGAATAGGTTTAGTTAAAGTTCTCTGGCAACATCACAGAATCGAAGAAGCTACCTGGGAACCAGAAGAAGCTATGAACTTGCAATACCTGAACCTATTTTTTGATAAGATTTTCGAGGACGAAAATTCCTTTAAGGGGAGAGTTGTAACAACCCATTTTCTATTATATCAGAAATAGTGGTTTCGAGACCATAATTTCGACGAGTAAATTATTATTTTACTATTATTCTAATTTTTACAAAATTATATTAAGGTGCATTAAAATTTTGTTGAGAAATTTTGATGTTTAAATGGTTAATTAGGTGAAAAGGACTAAATCGTAAAAAGTGTAAAAGTTGAGTTCTAGTAGCTAAGGGGGTCTAATGACTATGAAATCTTAAAATAAATGACTTGAAAGGTAAATAGACCATTTCATGAGTTAGTGGATAGTTATGGACAAGGTTTGAATGAAATTTTGATTGTTTTTAAAGGGTAAAATGGTAAATAAAGTTAAAAACAAATAGGCTCAAATCATCATTTTCCTCACATTTGTTTCTTCTTAACCGATTCTTCAATGGAGGAATAGCTAGGGCTCGGCCAAGCAATGTTTTCACTTGCATCGTATGTGTTCAAGCCCCGTTTTTAATGATTTTTATGTTTTTGAGTCCATTTTAGCTTCATCTAGCTAGCCCAGGGATTAATTTGCAAAATTTTCAAAGGTTGAGTCCATGGATGTTTTTAAATGAGTTTTGATGTTAGTTGATAGATTATGAATCCTTATTGAAAAATAAACATGTTTTGTTAAATGATTTTGATGAAATTTGAATTAGGGATTAAATTTGTTAAAAGTGTAAATTTATTGGTTTTGTTGTGAAATGTTGGTAAGGATGAGTTATTCTAAGGTCCCTTACAGCATGGGTTAGGGTTGAATTAACTTGAAATGGTTAGATTTTAAGTTATGAGCTTAAGGACTAAATTGTAAAAAGTTAAAATGTTAGGGGCAAATTTGTAATTTTGTATAAATATTAATTATGGATTAATTGAATTATATAAGTACTTAATTGAATGAAAATATTTATTTAGATTAAGATAAATCACATACGGACTTAGATCAAGGAAAAGTAAAACCTTCGGATTAGCTTGGCTAAACTATTACGCCCCTAACTATTGAGGTAAGTTCGTATGAACTGTAATCGCTTTCATACTAGTTAAATTGAATGTTCATTAGGTTGATTTGATATAAATGAACTTATATATATGTATCAATGCTATAATGAATTGACGAATATTAAGTCTCAGTTGAACCTTAAGAATTCTTAGGATACAAATGACATGTCATTAGGGATTTCATGTTTTGGGTGTTGGTCTTGAATGTCCTACCGATGAATGAAGTCCTGCATTTGTTTCAGATTCTCCACAGCTCGTGTAAGTAGGATCATGTAGCTTACGTTCCGACCCACAGCTCGTGTGAGTAGGCCCATTTCACAGCTCTCGTGAGCATTGATGTAAAGGAAATGTTACGGTTATATGTAGAGGCATGCTTTATGTGAGTTTTCCTAAGTATCCGATGTAATTCTAGATGATGTGATTACATGTATAAATTTACTTGTTTATGGACGAATTCATTTGAACAATGTACAAAAGTACTAACTTTTGAATTTGATGATGTTGTATAGGCTTATGCCAAGCTTATGGTTTTAATCGATATTACACTTATGCTATATACATTATGCAAATAAAATGGTAAGTTGTGTTTAAGTTTATAAGAACCTACTAAGCAGTTGTTGCTTACGTAGTTGTTTTCCTTTGTTTTATAGATCATCAGAAGCTCGATTTGGTTGGAAGCTCGTCGGAGACCTATCACCTATCCAGCAGTCAAATCGGTAGTTTTTGAGTAATTTTGGCCAAGGTTAATAATGGCATGTATTAGATGTTAGGAAATGGTGATTCGGTATGTTTTGCTTTGAAGATTATGTTTGGTTGATGGATTTGTAATGCTTGTTAAGCTATGTCATTTTGGTACTTTAGAGTTCTTTTGAACAAGCTTCTTTGGTAAGTTGATGATGGCTTACAAATGGTAAATTAGGGACATGATTTGGCACATAATTGAGCTAGGTTTTTTTGCATGAATTGAGGTAATGTTAGCATGTGTAGGTAAATGATGTGTTGATGCTATTGTGGTGCCTTTGAATGGCATATTGGTTAGGTGATCTAGGATGTTTGAAATGACATGTTTATGCATGTTTGAAAGGTGTTTGAACCCCTTGAACGTGTGCTTAATTGGAATGAATGTTTATGCATGGTTTGGTTATGAAATGGCTTGATTTTAGATAAATTTTAGGTTCACACGACTTGAGACACGAGTTTGTGACACAGCCGTATGAAACACACGGCCTGGTGACATGGTCATGTGTCATTTGAGGATTTCTTAGGGTTCAAGCAGTGAGTTACACGCACACAGCCTAGCACACAGCTTGGCACACGGGTGTGTGACACGGGCATATGACCCTACCCAGTGAGTTACATTAGTGAGGACACGGGCTGAGACACAACCGTGTGTTCCTAGTTCTAATGTTACATGGCCTGGGGTGATTCCACATAGCCATGTGACCCCTGTTTCCAATTTTTGCAATTTTTTTTCCTAAAGTTTTCATTTTGTTTCAAATTAGTCCCGATTTGTTTCCAAGCTATTTCTAGGGCCTCAGAGGCTCGATTTTAGGGACAAAATGCATGTGAATGAATGATTTATGATATGTTTAAGGTAATTAACGCTATAAAGGTAAATGATTTTTGATTGCACAGTAATGTTTCGTAACCCTAATCCAGCGACAGATACAAGTTAAGGGTGTTACAAAAGTTGCACGCCCCATAATTTATTTTAATTTCGTAAATTCATGCACAAGCAAGTAAGGTAGTTTAGTGGTTAAGAGCTAAAATAAATTCCTTATTGTCATAGTTTCAATTCCCCACATCCTCATTATTTTTAATTAATTTTTGGCTCATAAAACCATGGTCAACACTCTGATTGTCGTCCACAACATTGCCTTATAGGCAAGAATTTCTTTCCTCATTTAACTAGTCAACCTGCCATCTTTAGCCCCCTTTTCACTCCACATGTTCCCTATGATCCACTTTTCAAACATTTGTCCCCTAAAGCAAGCTTCTCTTTCTTCTGAATTTTTTACCTTGAACCATCCATCCTACCTAAGGTAGCCACCGTTCACTTTTTTTTTTCATTTTTTTCTCCTCCTCTCCTTTTTGTTTTTCCTCCCCTTGATCCTCCCCTTCTCGTCCTTTTTTTCTTTCATTTTTAGCCTTTAAACCACCCTTTTTATCCACCGTTCTCTCAACTTTCACCACCTCACCACCACTGTCGGACCTCCATCGTCGTCGCACCGCCGCACCGCCACCACCATTACTCACCGTTCTTCTCCATTTTTCATTTCTTCTTCAATTCTTTAGTCATAATAGAACTTCTATTCTTCCTTTCCTATTTTCATAAAATGTTTCTAATCATATTCTGATTCTTTTATTTTGATGATGGTTTTTCTATAGACTTTATTTCCCTATTTGAATCAATACCTCCAGTGAACTGTCAATCCTTCTAATTCGATCATAATAATGTATTGATAGGATAATTTGGGATAATCATCACTTCTTTCCTATTCTTTCTATTAAGGACCGATTATAGTAATGATTATAGATATCAATTTTGTTTTGATATTAACAACTCATATTATTCATATGTTGAAGGATCGTTTACTATCAACGTGGATCACCTCTAACTTTGGAAGGGAATCACTACTCTGTTCTAGCCGTAACAACGTAATTGTTGGTTTGGAAACCTTGATTAAATTGTTCTTATCAAAGAATAATTAAGATAACGATCTAATAATGAATCATCGTTTTATACTCAGATCTGCAATTAAACTAGTTAGATCCAAGTGTGGGTGTTCGAAGGAGTCTAGTGTTGCGTTGGATCTACCAATCAAGGTGTGAGTCTAACCTAATACAATATTGTATGATTAATTGATAAACAATAGTTAATATTGATTCATATTATTAACACTATAAAAATATGGTTGTACGTGAATACAATAAGTATTCAAAGTGGATGATAGATCCTTTAAAAGGATGATACCCAATTAAGTGCCTTTGAACTGATTAATCTGTGATGATGTGAATGTGTTAGTGTTGCTTATTGATAAATGAGATTATCATTCACATGTATGCCCACTAAAATTTTTGCATCTATATGCTACTACTAGATCCCGTAAGCCTACAACTGTTTGTGGAACTTCCAAATTTAGTGCAAGATTTATTGCTGGTGTGATATTATGTTCATATTCCAACACTCCTGATATGTGATTTAATGGTGTTATTTGATAAGCATGAAAAATATATCATGCCACTATTTCTGTTAATGAGATTATCATTCGCATGTTAGCATGCCCACTAAAATTTTTGTATCTATATGCTACTACTAGATCTCGTAAGCCTACAACTGTTTGAGAAACTTCCAAATTTAATGCAAGATTTATTGCTGATGGATAGTAATAGTTCTATGCTATGGTGTGCTTTTGATATAATCGCTTAAAGATTGTTCTTTTCTACCAAAGAAAATTACAAACTCGTATATATTCTACTTAATTATTTTATTTTTTGTTTAATTAATTTTTTAAAATTTTAATATATTTTAATTGATATATTAACTAATTTTAATTTAATAGATTAATAACTATTCAATTATTGTTTTAACCAAATAAATATATAGATTGAACCAAATCTACCAAATTAATATTTAAAACAAGATTGAATATATAGATTGAATATATGAAACATATTTCCTAGCACGCACTCGAATTCAAATAATAAAGGTAAACACTCGGTTCATAAATTCTCAATATTTCCTGCAATCTAAAACAGCCAGCCAGAAATAAATAACATTGACAGAATCCTTAAGTCTTTCCCATAGTTAGGGAGGAGAAACCTTTCGAGTGTCCAGCCCAGTGAACCACTAGCTTACCGAGAAATACAGCTGCGGTATGGGGTATTCCATAATCCAATCAAACAAAAGTTCCCAAGAAATTCAAGTCAGAATCAAGTTAAGATAAACAGTGAAAAATGAAACTCGGAAGCTGCGCTGGCTCGCAAAATGCTCAAAGCTGCAGAGTAACCCCACTGCAGGACAACAAAGGAGAAGGCAGTGGCAGAGTTAGTGCCCAAAAACAAGAGGGAAGGATTTCGTATCCTCGGCGAAGGTTTTTCACATTTGTTAATGCGTATTACTGTTAAAAGCTTAACCCTTGTGCATCCAAAAGTGGGGGAATTTTCACAATGAAATCACAATTTACGAATCCTCTGTCATATTTGACATACTAACTAATCATAATCATATGAAAAGAGTAAGGACCAAAACACAAGTTTGTAGCAGAATAGTACAGCAGTTGGCTACCCTGTAACAAAATTTTACGCTTTCCAGCTGCACAAAGAGCCATTGATTTTTTGAGGTAGACAACCATATATACTCACGAAGAAGGAAAGATTTCCTGCGCTATCAGCTGTGAGAGTGGGCAATGGGTATTGGCTTACCATTTCTATACGCCGCAATAAACATGCTCTGCATAGCCAAGGGATCAAAATCAAATGGATCACTTGTTGGTAGTTCTCTGGTTGTGTCACACTGCAACAAGGTCACAAATCTGGTCCTCTCGCCACTGAGCTTGATTTGCAATGCTTGGCTTTTTCCATTTATGGGGATCAAAGCGAAAGAACGGAACAAGGGAATCACCACATAATCATATAGAGAGTAAACGAAAATAATAAAAGAAAATCTCATCAGAAAACATGCAATAATGGAAGGAAAGAAAACCGTTCTTGTCTCTTGATAAGTTCACCCTGTATTATGCAAAACATTGTAAACTCAATATCCATCCATATTCATATGTAAAACAAAAAGATACTTCATACTAAAGTCTTCTACCAGTTTATACTTACTAAACTAAAAGCCTAATCAAGTCGAAATCGACCAAAATGACCTATCTTCTGATGTGCTTTTGCACCATGGCACTACCATCTTTAGCTTCTTCAACTGACCGACACCAAGCTCTCCACATAACTGAAACCTTGAAAACAGATATCAACAAAATCAACCGGAAGCCTTTTAGTTGTGTGATCGACTGGATCAAACAAAAAGAGACTGGACTGATTTTCTCTATCTCTAACTCCCACATGTTTAAACACCAGTTCACGATCTCCCCAAGTCCCCACTGGAACCAAAGACTTGGAAAAATTCTCGACCACAACCATATTAGACCAACGCTTCATCCCATCTTCACAATCGCCTTGTACCCAAAACTCGAAGCGGTTCATATTATTACCATTAGCAGCAAATACTAACGGATATACAGCAACAGCCAATAATCCCATGTAAGACACAACTTTAACATTACCATATCGAGTAACAGGTGGCAAAGGTATGGTCTTAAACACCTCTCTTCCCATATCAAAGGAGATAACAACCTTTCGATCCGCGAATCCTTGCAATCCAATGGCAGCCCAATTCAAACTACCATCAACAACCACTCCGTCTTGTCCTCCACATAACAGAGCTAACTCGAAACGTTCTTCTATCTCTTTCCAAACCGCTTCCCTCAATGAATAAACTTCAACCCTTAGAAAAGGCGACGCATCATTTCCTCTAAAAGAGACTATCCTGACTAGTTTATAATCATTGTTGAAAGAATCAAAGCCGAAGCCATGAAAGACCATCCAAATAGGGTTATCTCTGGAGGAAGTAATCAAAGGCAAAGGGAGACGTTTAATTTGTTTAGTTCCAGGGTTCCACATAGCGAAATCAGAAGCATAACAAGGGGAAATATCAAGACAGACCAAACCATCGACGGAACCCACAATTTTCGGGAACAGAGGAAGTGATTCTTCCAGGGGGATACGCAAGAGCTGGGTGGCGTAACTTAGTGTGGGGTTAGTGATGAGCCAGATCCCGTAGTCCCAACCAGACTGGGAGTGGTAGCGGCGGATGAGGAGAGATGGGTCAGTAGAAGAGCGGCGTAGATGGGCGGCGATGAAAGCAGGGGCTGAAGTGAGGTCGGCCCAGTTTTTGGAAACGGATTTGAATCGAGTTAGGGATTTCACGGGCAATCTAGAGAGGATGTCGGTGATGGTATTTTGAGGTAACGACAATGAGGAAGCCATGATTCTGGGCCTTCTTCCTGATCCTGACCAAGAATTCATTCGAGTCTTTTCTTTAACGTGTTTGGTTTTTCAGTCTTCACCCCGAAGAACTCAGTTTCTGGGGGGGGGGGGGGTTACATTCTCTCTTAGGCAGCCTACTTAGGGATATTAATAAAAGATGTTCTTAGTTTCAAGTCAATAATTATATGGGAATAAGTTTTTTCTTTTTAATATAGAAAATAAATTAATAAATTAATATAAATTTAAAATATTTTCTTTTAAAAAATCAAATTTATTTAAGTTCCCGAAAGAAATATTATGTTTCAGTGACCCAACTCTTTACATGTTTTTTTTATGAGTCAGTTTCAAAATTTTTCAATTTTATCATTAAATTCTTTTTCGATACAATATAAATATTGATTGTTTAAATAGTTTGTTATTATGTTTCGTAATAGAATTAAGAGAATGTAAAATTACGGGTAGAATGTGAGATTAACTTGTTTGGTTCATTTGACTAGACTATAGTCTTACTATATTGACTCATTAGACAAATAATTAAGTTAGTGTAATACCCAAAATAGGACTTAAGAGTTTTAGGGGTATTTTAGGGATTTTATCTTTAGAATATTCAAAATTTTGCGACATGGTTTATCGAAAATATTTTTGTCTATGGTTTGTAGAAAATCAAGTCAATTTTTGAAAAAGGTGTTTAAAAAATCATTAATTTTGAAATAAGGATTGATTTATAAAAGGGTCAAAATTGTGAGTTTTTAATAAGCAATTAAACCAAAATTTAAATTTTAACCTATTTCTTTCCCCACCTACAGTAAAGTCACGTAAAAGTCTTCCCTTTTGTTTTGTGTTTGCCGTCCCTTTACTCTCTCAACTTTCCCAACCGATTTTGAATTCCAAATCCTAATTCCTTTTGACTTTTATCATCTCTTAAGTTATAAATCTCTATAGAAGTTAATAAAAACACCCAAAAACACCATAGTTTTCTCTATTGTCAAGCTTGTGAGTTTATGGGTTTGCGATCAAACGTTCAATTTTTCATCATCTAAGGTAATGATTCAACTCCTAAATAGTTTTAAATGTTATTTAGTCTTTAAAACTAAGTTTTTAGCTATTAAATCACATGTTTTAAATACAAGCTGAAAATTGGGTCGTTAATTGTGGATTTCAGGATTTTGAGTAAAAAGCATGGTTTCAAAGTGTTTTTAAATTAGTTTTGACATGATTAAAAGGTCTCTAAACTTACCTTGAAGTTTCATTAAAGATTTCTTAAGTTTTAATGAATTTTTGAAAAATAGCCAAAAACATGTTGAAAAAGTCGATACTATGAATTGAGTAGTTTAGCATAGTTTAAAGGTTGAGAATTAGTCGTAGGTGAATTATAAGATGAACGAAATTGGTTTTAAGCGAAAAGATTGAGTATAGACTGAGATATTTGAGTTTTAAGTTTGCTATGTTAAAGGTTTCGATTACATGAGAACTAGTTTAGGCTTATGTTTTTTGTTCCTTGTGGTGAGTCGTTGGCTGATTTTCGAATGTATTGTTGTGTGAAATTGTTGTGTTGAAGCTCCGGAATCGCTAGGGTCATCTACGAAGCTAGGAAAGGCTAGTTTAAGCTTTCGACTTTTCGGCGAAAGCTTGTTGGTGAGCGTTTGGAATAATTGCTTGTAGACATTATTCAATGCGTTATTTGAGAATTTAATAGTAGCCTAAACCCCTACTCTCAATTCCGAGTGTAAGCTTTCTCATACCTATGTTATATTATGACCTATGTGCTTATGTGTTTGTCAATATGTGAATTGAGATGAGATGCTATAACATGTGATATGTAGCTATGATAATTGTTGTGAAAGTGAAAATATGTACATGTTATGTATATGTTAAATGTTAGTGAAAGTGTTTTACTAAAAATGCAAATATGTAGTGATAGTGCACGGATAATCGGTAAGTGATATGTGTTTAGCTTCAGATATTTTGGGCTTATGATCTTGAAGCTGTTGGATATAGTTAGCATGCCATAAGATTGTGAGTACTCACCTATATGTACCATGATTTTGAGCGTTAAGGCCTTGAGACATGTTGGAAGGGTAAGGGAATGTGAGCTAAGCTCCATTCAACGAGACATGTGAGGGGAGTGTTAGCTTTATGCTTCACTTTTGGGACATATTTGACTCTATGAGTCTATGTGGTGTGTTGGAGATCCGTGCATCCAATGAGTGATGATAGAGCTCGCTCTTATTTTTCATAGCTCAAGTACCAAATTATCTTAAATTATGAATATATGTGTATTGTGGTATGTGTTTATATGACATGTGACAATTATATAACATGTCTTTGAGTATTACGACATATGCTTGAATGTTATGTGATCGTATGAGTATTGCGATATATGCTTGAATGTTACGTAATCATATAGTATTGCAATATGTGCTTGAACGTTATGTAATTATATGAGTATTGTGATATATGCTTAAATGTTATGTGATTATATGTGTAATGTGATATATACTTAAAAGTGAATATGTTTACCATGTAAATGAACTAGTAGATAATGCACGAGTAAGTATAATATGACACTAGAGTTGGACCTGTTGAGCTTGTGCTATATGGTTGTTTCGTTAATGCTTGATGAATTGTTTTCATGGTAGTTGTTATAGGCATTCACTGAGCTTGTTAAGCTCACCCACTCCTTTCTTAAAACCATTGTAGATTAATAGTGTGCCGGTGTGAGCGGCGTAGTTCCAAGGGGTGATCCAAGCCAGAGCTTTAGTTATTATTAGTAGGTGTTCTTTTAATTATTTGTGTTTTTCAGAATAAAACGTGATGTGGTAGACTTTATAATGGTTTTGCTATAATTTTTGGTTAATTGCATGCCTATTATGCTTGGTAATTTGTGGACTTTAAATATGGTTTTTGGGACTGTTATTTGAGATATTTTGGTGTTTATTTTATGAGACAATTGATGCATTATGTTTAGAACATATTTGGAATATCTATGTGATGATGAATGTTATGTTTTTATGGTCTATTGTCACGGGGCTAGACCTTTCGTCTCGCAAACCGTGTGGCCTTAGGCAATCTGTTTGCTCCAAACTCACCTAAGTCAGCCTTTACGCCCAAAAGTGAGGATTCCTTAGAACTCCTCCAAGGCACCAATTTATATAGCGGAAGCGATTGTGCCAAAAGAAGTTACAAAAGAACAACAGAAAGAGCGCTCGCAAAGTGTTTGAGTAAATGCTCTCAATTCTATTCACAAAGAATAATGAAACAATTCCGGAGTGAGTACAACTGAAGGGGAGGCTCTCTATTTATAATTGAGCTCCCCCAAAATCGACGGTCAAGATACATTTACATCGACGGATGAGATTTAACCATATCCCTTAATTTTAGGGATTTACAAGATAAGCCTTATCAAATCTAATCTAATCTTTACAAGATATGATTCCCTCTATCCTTTAAGATTAGTTACCATATTAGCCTAAGTTTCCATCTCTTCATTATCGGGCCAACTAGGCTTCAATCTGACAGGCTTGTCCAGTAGCTCTTTGAATCGGGCCAGTTCTCATAGGCCAAATGATACCCATCTAAGCAATAGACCTCCATTGGATGCATTTGGTGCGATAGTCACGGGCTTTGAACTGCGGCCCGTGACATTCTCCCCCACCCATTCTCGCAATGCCCTCGTTGTGACTTTTGAATGACACTGACTTGATTCGCCTCGGTCTCGTCTCAATGTCTTAGCCTTTCCCTTCCTTCGGGACTTTTGCCTCGGCTTACGTCGCTTCTTAACTCAAGCTGTCCTACTCGCTACATTTACTCTGGTCACCTCTCCCATAGGTGGAAGCCTTGTCGATGACTCGGCCAACTCTGACGCTTCACTCAACTTGAGCCTCATTTGTCCCAGCTTCACTGTTTTCATCGCAACTTTTCCCTCTAAATTCGATGACAAACTCACCTCTTCCTTTGGTGGAAGCCCCTCTGATGACTCACCAAGCTCAGACATTGCCTTTCCTTTGACTCCGACTTCCTTTAGACAGTTCCGCAACTCATGCGGACCACGACACAAGAAGTACTTTACTCGCTTCTTTTTGCTCCTCTTTGCCCTTTTGGCTTCGGCTTTTCCCTTGCTCGAACCAAGCTTCTTGGGCTCCTTGTCTGCTCTATCATTCCACTTGATGACAGACTTCCTTGGACACTTCCGCACCCTATGCGGACCATGACACAAGAATCACTCCACTGGCTTCTTCTCGCTTTCGGCCTCCTTGGCTTCAACACCGCTTGCACTCGAACCAAGTACCAAGGCCTTACCCACCGGCTTCTACTTAAGCGCGGATTTCTTCGGACATTTCTTTAACATTTGTGGACCGTTGCAAAGAAAGCATTTCAGCTTATCCCTTTTCCTCTTGGGTTTCTTCTTCCCAACTCGTGGTTTTACATTACCACCATTGTCACCGTTGCCATTGCCATCAACAATATCTTCCTTGTGATCTATTTCACATACGCCCTTTTCCTCGGACTTGGAAGACCCAAGCATGTCTTTCCCTAGACCAAGCTTGACCACGAACTCAACTACCGTCATGGCTTCCGATAGCTTTTGGACACCTCTTTGTTCCACCTCCTGTCTGACCCACGGATTCAATCCATTCTGAAAAGCAAGTAATGCCTCTCTTTCGGTCACCTCTGAAACTTGGAGCATGAGTTCCTTGAACTCTTGAACATACTCCCCCATTGTGCCCCGTTGCGTTATCCCTTGCAACTTTGCCCGAGCTTCTTCCTCGGCAAACTCTGGGTAAAATTGTCCCTTCAACTCTCATTGGAACTCTTGTCACGTTCCAATCTCACTTTGCCTTTTACCTGTGGTCCTACCTCGCCACCATAAAAGTGCAATGTCAGTAAGAAATATTGAAGCAGTATTTACCTTATCCGCATCATCCACGATGCCTTTGGCACGGAAATAGTGTTCCATCCTCCACAAGAAATTGTCCACATCGCATGCAGACCTTGTCCCCAAAAACTCTTTCAGCTTTGGGTCATCCTCGTTACTGAATGCTGCACGTGACACTCCATTCCCCACGGCTGCTCGGCACAAGACCAGCTCTCCTTCGAGCTCCTCTATTCTTGTGCTCAAAGCCCTCATCGTGGCCATTGTTTCCTCCTTCAAAGCCATCATCATGGCCTTGAGAGCATCATTTCTCTCCGTCAGCTTCTTCCTTTGGAAATCTAGCAACTCTCGTACGTTATCCCTTTGGGAAGTGATACACTCGGTAACAAAGTCCCTGGACTGCTCCCTCAAGTCATCAATGCTTTCCCCAAGCGCGTTGCCTGACTCTTTTGCGTCCTCCATAGACTCCTCAAGTTTACCCACGCGTTCCTCAACAGCCGATAACATCTCCCTCAAAGACTTCCTCACCCACCTTTGTTCGAACTCTTCTCTTGACATCCCAACGGTGCCTTTGAACCAACTTGAATATCACTTGGTTCAAAACATGGCTCTGATACCACTTGTCACGGGGCTAGACCTTTCGTCTCGCAAATCGTGCGTCCTTAGGCGATCTGTTTGCTCCAAACTCCCCTAAGTCAGCCTTTACGCCCAAAAGTGAGGATTCCTTAGAACTCCTCCAAGGCACCAATTTATATAGCGGAAGCGATTATGCCAAAAGAAGCTACAAAAGAACAACAGAAAGAGCGCTCACAAAGTGTTTGAGTAAATGCTCTCAATTCTTATTCACAAAGAATAATGAAACAATTCCGGAGTGAGTACAACTGAGGGGGAGGCTCTCTATTTATAGTTGAGATCCCCCAAAATCGACGGTCAAGATACATTTACATCGACGGATGAGATTTAACCATATCCCTTAATTTTATGGATTTACAAGATTAGCCTTATCAAATCTAATTTAATCTTTACAATATATGATTCCCTCTATCCTCTAAGATTAGTTACCATATTAGCCTAAGTTGCCATCTCTTCATTATCGGGCCAACTAGGCTTCAATCTGACAGGCTTGTCCAGTAGCTCTTTGAATCGGGCCAGTTCTCATAGGCCAAATGAACCCCATCTAAGCAATAGACCTCCATTGGATGCATTTGGTGCGATGGTCACGGGCTTTGAACTGCGGCCCGTGACACTAGAACAGAGGTATCGATATTCGGGTTTTAAAAATAATACCTCTATGATTTTTGAAAGTGTAGGATACAATTTTGTAAGTTGGTATCGATATTTTATTACGAGTATAGATACTCGGGGGAAAATTATTGATTCTTTTCAGTGGTGTCGATATGTTTCGAAAGTTGGATTTTTAAGTTGAGAAAAATTAAGCTAATTTGGTATCGATTTTTCAAGTGGCATCGATACCACTTGAGAGAATTATCGAAACCACTCTTCTAGTATCGATACCTATGTAACAGTTTTGGGAAATTTTTCTAAGTGGTCCTAATGCAAGTTTAGTACTTATTTTATTTTTATTTAATAAATGCTTGACATGTTTTATTGATAAAAAGTAAATATATGACTTCGTTTCATGTGAATGCTATTATGCTATGTTAAAGAAAAAATGCATGCATAATGATCTGACGGTTTGTGATGAATAATAAGTGGGACGGTGGTGTAGTGTCCTTGTATTCGGGCTCGGCAAATGGGTCGGGTATAAGGTGTTACAATTAGCTATTGAGTTGATGCTAAAGAGCAAGTTAGTCCACCAAATTGCCTATCATTTTAAAAAGAAATCCTAAAATCTTATAAAGAACAAAAGAATTTTATTGAAAGCTATGACCTTAGTGAAATTTTCTATCGAAATGACTATTTAAATCACAAACAGTAAAGAAATTAAGCTTCAAATTTGAAATCAAACAAATGACAGTATCATTGAGGGTGAGATGTCAAAAATAAGTTATTATGCATGTAATACACCAAACTCAACCAAGTAGGTTGAACCTGAATCTGTCAAGCTACATTAGCCACCGAAGTGACTTTCCGTTAACTCCCAACCTAACCTCCAACATACCACTTATTTATAACATAAAATGCAAAACTTATTTATAACATAAAATATGCTAAGTTATCACACAACAACGAAATTAACTTATACATAGCATATAAACATGAGAGCATATAAAATGTAACAACCCATTTTTATGAAATCAGAATAGTGGTTTCGGGACCACAAATCCAACAAGTAAATTATTATTTTATTATTATTTAAATGTATATGGGTTGTTAGTAAGGTTGTATTAAAATTTTCTTAAGAAATATTGACGCTTGCATGTTTAATTACGTAAAAAGACTAAATCGCAAAATGTGCAAAGTAGAGTTCTATTAGTTAAAGGTATCAATTAACTATGAAACTTTAGTTAAAGGTATAAATTAACTATGAAACTCTAAATTGGATGGACTCAATTAGCAAAAGACCATTCAAAATGTTAGTGGCCTTTTATGGACAAAGAATTAAGTGATTTTTAATGTTAAAACCAAAGGTTAAAATGGTAATTAATAAATTAAACATAAAACAAATAAAAGAAAAATAATTATCCATCTTCCTTAGTTCATTTCTCCATCGAAAATAGGGTTAGAAAACACCATTATTAAGGTTGAAGGTTCGACTAAGTACTTCCATTGCATCTAAGTGATTTTTGAGCTCGTTTTTAATGATTTTTATGTTTTCGGGATTGTTGTAGCTTAACCTAGCTAGCTCGGGGATTAATTTGCAAAACTGTTAAAGATTTAAGATTGTGCTATGAATTTTATTATATGTTTCTTGATCTTTAATGAAAGATTATGAGTCCTTGTTGTTAAATAAAAAGTTTTGTAAAGTGATTTTTGATGAAAATTGTATGTAAGGACTTACTTATAAAAATGATAAAACTTCATGTTAAATTTGTGAAATGATGATTTGTATGGATTGGTTTAGGTCCCTAGAGAATTCATCTAGCATGAGAAGAGGATTAAAATGTTTAAATTTCAATTTATGAGCTTAATGACTGAAATGTGAAAAGTTAAAATGTTAGAGGAAAAATAGTAATTTTGTAAAAAATATGAAATATGGACTAAATTGAATAATAGAAGTAGTAAATGGACCGAATTTTTCTATTTAGATCAAGATAAACCACATACAGATTTAGATAGAGGAAAAGCTAAAGCCTCGGATTAGTCAATCTTGTTTCTACGCCTTAATCGTCGAGGTAAGTTCATATGTACGAATTATTGGATTCATGTTATTCAATTATATGTTACTATGAATATATAATGTTATTGAGCAATGTACCTCCAAGAAAATGCTATGACAGTTATCGAGTCGCGGTTGAACTTTAGGAATTCGTAGGATACAAATGACATGTTATTAGGGATTTCCTGTTTCGGGTGCTGGTCTTGAATGTCCTACCGATGGTTGAGGTCCTACATTTGTTGCGGATACTCCACAGCTCGTGTGAGTAGCATCGTGTAGTTTACATTTCGACCCACAGCTCTAGTTACCAATGATGTAAAAGAAATGTTACAATTATATGTTTAAGCACACTTCGTGTAAGCTTTCCCGAGTATCCGATGATTTTCTAAATGGTTCAATGGGCATGAAAAGGAAAGGAATGGTAAGTGTTCAAATGAACTATATTATGTATTCATGGAAAGGAAATGATGAGTGCAAATGAAATATGGTCATGTACAAATAACTTACCATATGTTTACTTCAAGTGAATTATGTATGAATGCACTAACATGTGTTGATGATGGTGCTTAGGCTTGTGCCAAGCTTGTGGTTGGATTACATTATGCGTATTCTTAATATTTTATAATGAAATGGCAAGCTATGTTTCATGTTTTACGAACTTACTAAGCATTATGTGCTTACGTGGTTTACTTTCCTATTATTTTCCAATAGGCCTTTTTCCTATGTTTGACATTATGAGCTTCTTGTGATACCATTTGGTTTGACTAATGCAGCTGCTGTGTTTATGGACTTGATGAACAGGAAATTCAAACCGTATTTAGACAGATTTGTTGTTGTATTCATTAATGATATTTTGATTTATTCACGAGATGAGACAGAGCATGTCCAACATTTGAGAATTGTTTTGAAAACTTTACGCAAAAAACATCTGTTTGCTAAGTTTAGAAAATGTGAGTTCTGGCTCCGAGAAGTCAGATTTTTGGGACATGTGGTATCGGCAGACGGTATTCGAGTTGATTTGAGTAAAGTTTTAGTTGTGGTAGACTGGAAACCTCTGAGAAATATATATAAAGTTAGAAGTTTTCTGGCTTTTGCCAGATTTATTGACGATTTGTCAAGGGATTCTCGATGATTGCTACACCGTTGACGAGACTGTTGCAAAAAGATGTTAAGTTTGAGTGGTCGAAGAAATGTCAGCAAAGTTTTAATCAGTTGAAAGCTTTATTAATCGAGGCACCTGTGTTAGTTCAGCCAGAGTTTGGTAAAGAATTCGTGATTTACAGCGATGCTTCATTAAATGGTTTGGGCTATGTTTTGATGCAAGATAGCAAAGTGACAGCATATGCCTCTTGACAGTTGAAAACACACGAAAAGAATTATTCAACTTACAATTTAGAGCTTCCAGCTATTGTATTTGCTTTGAAGATTTGGCGACACCATTTGTACGGAGAAAAATATCACATCTTCACATATCATAAAAGCCTGAAGTATTTGATGTCATAGAAAGATTTGAATTTGAGACGGCATAGATGGCTCAAGTTATTGAAAGATTACAACTTGATCATTGATTATCATTCGAGAAAGGCTAATGTTGTAGCTGATACTTTGAGTAGAAAATCTCTGTTTGCTTTATGAGCGCTGAACACGTGATTGACGTTAATTGATGATGGTTCAATTTTAGTTGAGTTAAAAGCTAGGCCAGCGTTTTTGCAACATATTTACGAAGCTAAGAAATGTGATGATGGTTTGACCACTAAGTAGAAACAGATTGAGATGACAAATGATTTAGATTTTCATGTTGGTTCCGGTGACAGTTTGTACTTCAAAGGCAGAATTTGTGTTCCGAGAAATTCTGATCTCATTCAGAAAATTTTACAGGAAGCTCATAGTAGTAGCTTGTCGATTCATTCTGGTAGCAATAAAATGCACGGTGATTTGAAAAAGATGTATTGGTGGCCAGGTATGAAATGAAAGATTTCAGAGTTTATATCAAAATGTTTGGTTTGTTAGCAAGTCAAAGCTGAACATTAGATACCTTCTAGCTTATTACAATCTGTAATGATTTCAAAGTGGAAATGGAAATGTGTGACGATGGATTTCGTATCGGGGTTGCCTTTATCTCCGAGAAAGAAAGATATTGTATAGGTAATTGTAGATCGTTTGATGAAATCCATGCTTTTCATTCCGGTGCATATGAATTTTTCACTCGAGATATTGGCAGAGTTGTACATTGTTGAGATTGTTAGATTGCATGGTGTGTCAGTTTCTATTATTTCAAATAGGGATCCACGGTTTACGTCTCGATTCTAGAGCAAGTTATATGAAGCTGTAGGTACTTGACTACATTTTAGCATATAATTTCATCCTCAAATCGATGGTCAATTCAAGCGAGTAATTCAGATACTCGAAGATATGTTTCGATGTTGTGTTTTAGAATTTGAAAGTAACTGGGAAAGATTTCTACCATTGGTTGAATTTGCATACAACAATAGTTATCAAACGAGCATTAAAATGGCACCGTATGAAGCTCTATATGGTCAAAAGTGTTGAACTCCGTTATAATGGATTGAGGTGAGTGAGAAAAAGTTATTCGGGGTTGATTTATTTGAGAAACTGAAGAAAAGATTAAAGTGATACTTGATAGTCTGAAAGTAGCTTCGGATCGACAGAAATCTTACGCTGATTTAAAAAGAAAAGGCATTGAATTTCAAGTCGACGAACAAAGTGTTTTTGTAGGTGCCACCTTGGAAGAAAGTCCCTCGATTTGGCCGAAGAGGAAAGCTTAGTCTGCGATATATTGGGTCGTACAAGATCATTAAGAGGATTGGACCAGTACCTTAAAGATTGGATTTTCCATCAGAGTTAGAAAAGATTCATAATGTCTACCAATCCGATCCTTCACACGTGATTTCACCAGTTGATGTTGAGATACAACCAGATATGGCGTACAGTGAAGAATCAATCACAATTCTAGCTCAGGAAGTTAAATGATTGAGAAATAAAAGCACAGGTTTAGTGAAAGTCCTATGGTAACATCATGGTAGAGAAGAGGCTACTTGGGAACCGGAAGAAGCTATGAAAGTGCAATACTCGAACTTATTTTCTGGTAAGATTTTCGGGGATGAAAATTCCTTTAGGGGGAGAGTTGTAATAGCTCATTTTCAGTGAAATTGGAACAATGGTTTTGGGACCATAAACCCAACAAGTAAATTATTATTTTATTATTATTTCAATGTCTATGGGTTGTTAGTAAGGTCGTATTAAAATTTTGTTAAGAAATTTTGACGTTTGCATGCTTAATTACGTAAAAAGGACAAAATCTTAAAATGTGTAAAAGTAGGGTTCTATTAGTTAAAGGTATCAATTAACTATGAAACTCTAAATTGAATGGACTCAATTAACAAATAGACCATTCAAAATGTTATTGGACTTTTATGGACAAAGAATTAAGTGATTTTTAATGTTAAAACCAAAGGTTAATATGGTAATTAATATATTAAACATAAAACAAATAAAAGAAAATAACTGTCCATCTTCCTTAGTTCATTTCTCCGTCGAAAATAGGGTTAGAAAACACCATTGTTAAGGTTGAAGGTTCGACTAAGTACTTCCATTGCATCTAATTGATTTTTGAGCTTGTTTTTAATGATTTTTATGCTTTTGGGATTGTTGTAGCTTACCCTAGCTAGCCCGGGGATTAATTTACAAAACTGTTAAAGATTTAGGATTGTGCTATGAATTTTATTATATGTTTCTTTATGTTTAATGAAAAATTATGAGTCCTTGTTGTTAAATAACAAGTTTTGTAAAGTGATTTTTGATGAAAATTGTATGTAAGGACTTACTTATAAAAATGATAAAACTTCATGTTAAATTTATGAAATGATGATTTGTATGAATTGGTTTAGGCCCCTAGAGAATTTAGCTAGCATGAGAAGAGGATTAAAATGTTCAAATTTCAATTTATCAGCTTAATGACTAAAATGTGAAAAGTTAAAATGTTAGGGGAAAAATAGTAATTTTGCAAAAACATGAAATATGGACTAAATTGAATAATAGAAGTATTAAATGGACTGAATTTGTCTATCTAGATCAAGATAAACCACGTGTATATTTAGATCAAGGAAAAACTAAAGCCTCAGATTAGTCGATCTTGTTTTTACGTCTTAATCATCGAGGTAAGTTCATATGTATGAATTATTGTAATCATGCTATTCAATTATATATTATTATGAATATATAATGTTATTGAACAATGTACATCCAAGACAATGCTATGACGGTTATCGAGTCGCGGTTGAACCTTAAGAATTTGTAGGATACATATGACATGTCATTACGGATTTCATGTTTCGAGTGTTGGCCTTGAATGTCCTACTGAAGGCTAAGGTCTTACATTTGTTGTGGATACTCCACAGCTCATATGAGCAGCTTCGTAAGAATTTGTAAGTTATGTCTCATGTTTTTTGAACTTACTAAGCATTATGTGCTTACGTAGTTTTCTTTCTATGTTTTATAGAGAATCGAAAGCTCGTTGGAGATCTATCACACTATCTAGTATAATATCGATAGTTTTTATTTTTTGGTCAAGGTTATAATGGCATGTATAGGGTGGACTTGTTTTGGTAGTTAGTTGAATGTTGGTTGATGATTTTTGGCATGTATAAGTTGTTTGGATTACCTTTTGATAATTGCCAAACTATGTCATTTTGGGTACTTGTTATGCATGAATGGTATGGCTCAAGTAGCACGTTTGATGATGAAAATGTGATCAAATATTTGCATGTTTAGGTAAGTTATAGATGAGTGCAATTGAGGTGCATAGTATGGCATATTTGTTGAATGATCTTAGATTATTGAATTGGTCATTTCTAGTAGGTCATGATCATTTTTTGACGCCTTGATTATATGTACAAAAAGGTTTTTAAGTATATGCATGAACTGGTGATGGAATTGGCTTGAATTTTGGGCAAATTCATGTCCACATGGCCTGAGACACGGGCATATGACTCAGTCGTGTGTGACACATGGCCTGGCGACATGGCCGTATGTCCCTCGTAGGTTCTATTGCATGCAAGTCAGGCAGTTACACAACCTAGTACACGGCTTGGCACAAGGGCGTGTGAGGCTATTCCAAGAGTTACACAACCTGACGCACGGATGTGTGACTTGGCTGTGTGACCTAACTTAGATAGTTACACGAGTAAGGACACGGGCTGGGACACGACCGTGTGTCCCTATTTTCGATTGTTACATGGCCTGAGACACGATCGTGTGTCTCAGCCATGTGAGGCACACAGCCTAGCTATATGGCCGTGTGACCCCTGCAATCAAACTTTTCTAACTTTTTCTTGAACTTTCCAAATGTTTTCAATTGAGTCTCGAATTATTTCTAATGTATTTCTAAGGCCTCGAGGGCTTGATTTAGGGACGATATGTATGTGAATAGATGATTTATGTTATGTTTATATTAACATATGAAATGTATGTTGTAATGTTCTATTTGTACGGTAACGCTCAGTAACCCTAATCCAGCGATGGATACAGGTTAGGGGTGTTACACAAAATATCAAAGGAAATGTTCACATGTCAAACAATAGAAAGACTTAATAGTTCACATACATGAAATAACATAAGTTCACTTACCAGCATTCAACATGAGTTTGCACAACAAGATAGGTTCGCATGCATTAGTATAGGTTCACTAAATATCAATTGTAACACCCCGAACCCGAGACCGTCACCGGAGTCGAACACGAGGTGTTAACAGACTTTAAACCACTTATAAAAAAATTTCCCAGACACTGCCAATCTGCGTACTAGTCGCTTAAAAAATCATATCTTGAGTTCAGAAACTCGGAATCCAGTTCCGTAAATTTTCCCTGAAACTAGACTCATATGCCCATCTACATATTTTTTTCTAGAATTTTTGGTTGGGCCAATTAGTACAGTTTATTAGTCAAAGTCTCCCATGTTACAGGGATCGACTACACTGCCTTTGTGCATTACGACTTGGATATCTCTCTGTACAGGGCTTCAATACTGATGTCGTTTGTTTCTATAGAAACTAGACTCAAATAGGAATCTATAAATATATGGCATGATGCCTAATTATCTTCGGTTAATTTATAATAAATTTCCAAAATCGAAACAGGGAATCCAGAAACCGTTCTGGCCCTGTCTTACGAGAACCTGAATATCTCTTAGCATACTGTCCATATGATCGTTTCGTTACTTTCCTATGAAAATAGATTCATCAAGGTTCGTTTACATAATTTATTCACTATTTAATTCCATTCCTACTATTTTTAGTGATTTTCCAAATCTACATCACTGCTGCTGTCAGCATCTGCCTTTAAGGTAGACTTTACCTATTTCATAGTTTCCATGATTCAACTAGCCCTTTTAGCATAAATAGCACAATTTATGATAGTGATTAACCATTCCCATGGCCAATCCTTGTTAAGCATATCCACACCTCTCAATAACCATATCCATACCAAATGATTATAACATTATACTCAAACATATATAAGCCATTTCGCATGGCTATCCAAAATTATACAAGTCCAAAGGGTCCATGACCCCCAACAAAAAGGGTAGTCCTATACATGCCATTTCGAAGTTCAACCAAAATTGTACCAAAAGGGGGCTTTGATAGTGTGGGCGACTTCGACTTCAAAATCCCGAGTCCGATAGCTGGAGAACCAAAATCTATAAAACAGAGAATCAAGGAGACGGATTAAGCAATTTATGCTTAGTAAGTTTTGAGCAAGGGATTCCAACACAACAAAAGTATAGCATTCATGTAGCTAAACGGATAATTTCATATGCACAATTTTTCAATATCATACTTACTTCACATTACCAACCCTTTTATTCATACACAAAGATCAACTTAGCCAAAGGCCGGTAGCTCATTTATCAACTGAGCGAATACTTATTTGTAAGGGCTCAACTAATTCAAAGCACATACGAAACATACCTTAATGTTGGGATGTTTCAAGCGTATTAACTGAAATTTTTACAGCAAGATCATTCATTCCCAAATCACGTACCTTCGGAATTTAACCGGATATAGCTACTCGTTCAAATGCCTTCGGGACATAGCCCGGTTATAGTAACTCGCACAAATGCCTTCGGGACTTAACCCGGATTTAGTAACTCGCACAAATGCCTTCGGGCTTAGCCCGGAATTAGTATCTCGCACAAATGCCTTCGGATCTTAGTCCGGATATGGTCACTTAGCACAAAGCCTTCGGGACTTAGCCCGGACATCATTCAAATAACCATGCACATTTAACAATAAATCATGGCACATTCGTATTTCATTTTCGTTAGCAAAACTCGAACACAAGACACTTATCATTCTTGCAATTTCGGCTCAATAGCCACACACAAAGAGCATGATTTTGATTTGCTTAAAACATGATCTAATCAAATCATAATTTAAGCTCTTTTACTCAAGAACTTACCTCGGATGTTGTCGAACGATTCCGATAGCTGTTCGACCACTTTTCCTTCCCTTTATCGGATTTAGTTCCCCTTTGCTCTTGAGCTTAATTAAACAAATAAATTGATTTAATCATTTGAGCATCGAAAAGAGGAACACAAGGCACTTAGCCCATATTTATACATTAGACATTAAAGTCACATATGTACGGAATCATGAATCAAACTCAACATTTTAGCTAATTTTCCCCCTTGGCCGAATTTTCTAAGCCAAGACAAAAGCATCAATATGCTTGCCTCTAACCGAATACATGCAACACCAATCTCCTTCCTATGGCCGAATATGCATGTCTATGTTGGGGCCGATTGCAACACTTAATACATTCTACAAGTATGGTCACTTGTATTGACTAAACACCATTTTGTTTCAAGTTCAAAACTTGGCTAATACACACATATATACACTAGTAAAGCATCCTCTCCCTTTCCATCAATTTAACACATGCATTACTCATTAATATACAAAAATTATATTCGGCCTTAGCACACAACTTGCTAGCCGATTCTTCTCCATCTAGCAACTAATGCACATATGTGCTCACTCAAAAATGCTAAAAAGAAGATTCAAGAATCATCAATCCACCATCACATGCATCATTAACAAGCTTCATATTTAGCATGCAATGGCATTAACACAAAATCCACCTAGGCCGAATATCATCCCCATGACATAGCAAAGATTTGAACCATGGGCTAATTAGAACTTAAGCTAGCAACTAAAAACATGCATGAATCTCATGGCACAACTTCAAACATACCTTGATCTAGATACAAGTATGGCCAAACCTCCTCCTAATCCTCTTCCAAACCAAACATGAAGCAAGAACTCCTTCCTCCTTCCTTAGAATTTTCGGCCAAAAGAAGATGAAAAAGGATGAACAAAATTTTTCTTTTCTTTTCTTTAACTCACGGCAATGGGGGCGGGGAAACAACCACACACTTTTTTTTTTGTTTTCATCATATTCCCTTTCATTATTTTATGCCCATGCTCCTTATTTTATCATACTTCCCATGAAACACTAACTCAACATGTTTATGACATGTTCTTGCCCATCACACTTGGTCTACCATGCTTGTCATGGCCGGCCACAACTAATAGAGGGGGGAAATTGACATGCAAGTCCCCCCTTTTTCAACATGCACTAATAGGTCCTTATGCTTTGACCTATCACATTTCAAAATTTTCTCACATAAGTCCTATTTACTAAAACTCACATGCAATCGACTAAATCGAAGCTTGAAATTTTCACACATTCATAATTACATATTCTAGACCATAAATATCACATTCGAACATTTCGGTGACTCGGTTTAGCGGTCCCGAAACCACTTCCCGACTAGGGTCAATTTTGGGCTGTCACAACTCTCCCCCACTTAAGAAATTTTCGTCCCCGAAAATCTTACCTGTAAATAGGTTTGGGTATCATTCTTTCATCGAGCTCTCGGTTTCCCAAGTAGCTTCCTCGATCCCGTGTTTGAGCCATAACACCTTAACTAATGGAACCCTTTTGTTTCGCAACTCTTTCACTTCACGAGCTAGGATACGAATCGGTTCTTCTTCATAACTTAAGTCAGATTGAATTTCAACTTCTGAGGGATTAATCACATGTGACGGATCGGATCTATAACGTCGAAGCATCGAAACATGAAAGACATCGTGAATCTTTTCAAGTTCAGGGGGCAAAATCAATCTATACGCAACCGGACCAACTCGTTCGGAGATTTCGTACGGCCCAATGAATCTCGGGCTCAACTTGCCCTTACGGCCAAATCTGAGTACCTTTTTCCAAGGCGAAACTTTAAGAAACACTTTATCTCCCACCTGATATTCAATGTCTTTTCGTTTCAAATCCGCATACGATTTTTGACGATCTGTGGCTGCCTTCAGACTTTCACGGATTACCTTTACTTTCTGTTCGGCATCTTTAATCAAATCAACTCCGAAAATTTTACTTTCACCGAGCTCGATCTAAAACAATGGTGTACGGCATTTACGACCGTACAAAGCCTCGTAAGGTGCCATCTTAATACTTGATAGAAAACTATTGTTGTAAGCGAATTCAATCAAGGGTAAATACCGTTCCCATGAACTACTGAACTCGAGGATGCAACATCTCAACATATCCTCAAGTATCTGAATTATCCGCTCGGATTGACCATCGGTTTGGGGGTGAAAAGCAGTGCTAAAATGCAGCTTGGTACCCAAAGCTTCTTGCAATTTCTTCCAAAATCGTGAGGTGAATCTCGGATCTCTATCCGACACGATAGAAATAGGTACCCCGTGTAATCTCACAATCTGAGAAACGTACAATTCAGCTAGTTTATCCAATGAAAAATCCGTACGCACGGGGATAAAGTGAGCCGACTTAGTCAGTCTATCGACAACAACCCAAATCGTATCTTTCTTACTTGCTGACAATGGCAGTCCGGACACAAAGTCCATTGTGACTCGATCCCATTTCCACTCAGGTATCATGATCGGCTGAAGTAATCCTGAAGGCACTTGATGTTCCGCTTTCACTTGTTGACATATTAAACATCTCGAAACAAAGTCGGAGATGTCTCGTTTCATACCATGCGACCAAAACCAACGTTTCAAATCGTTGTACATTTTCGTACTCCCCGGGTGAATTGACATTCGGCTACAATGGGCTTCGTTCAGAATCATCGAAATGAGTTCCGAATTCCTTGGAACACACAAACGACTTCTGAACCTCAAACAATCATCATCATCAATTTGAAACTCCGATTCCTTGTTCGGAACACACTCAGCCCGTTTTGCAACCAATTCATCATCAACTTTCTAGGCTTCACGAATTTGATGAATCAATAATGGTTTGGCTTTTAATTCAGCTACTAACACATTGTCGGGTAGAACAGACAAGTGCACATTCATCGCTCGTAAAGCAAACAATGATTTTCGGCTTATGGCGTCCGCAACCACATTAGCCTTTCCCGGGTGGTAATCAATGACAAGCTTGTAATCTTTCAACAACTCAAGCCAACGTCTTTGTCGCAGATTTAAGTCTCTTTGAGTCATCAAATATTTGAGACTTTTGTGATTCGAAAATACATGGTACTTTTCACCAAATAAGTAATGTCGCCATATTTTTAAAGCAAATACGATGGCAGCTAGTTCAAGATCATGGGTCGGATAATTTTTCTCATGTGGCTTTAATTGTCTCGACGCATAGGCCACCACTCGACCTTCTTGCATCAATACGCAACCCAACCCAAGTAGGGATGCGTCACTATAAATGACAAACTATTTGCCTGATTCGGGTTACACTAAAATTGGAGCTTCAGTCAAATAAGTTTTCAGTTGATCGAAACTTTTCTGACATTTCTCCGTCCATTCGAACTTAACATCCTTTTGAAGTAGCTTCGTCATTGGTGTGGCTATCATCGAGAAACCTTTTACAAATCGTCGGTAATAACCGGCGAGCCCCAAGAAGCTCCGAACTTCGGTAATATTTCTTGGAGGCTTCAAGTTAAGTATGGCTGAAATTTTGCTCGGGTCAACTCGAATACCCGATGCGGATACCACGTGACCCAAGAAGCTAACCTCTCTTAACCAGAACTCACACTTACTGAACTTAGCATATAACTGCTTATCCCGCAAAATTTGCAACACTAATCTCAGGTGCTCAGCATGTTCGGTCTCATCTCTTGAATAGACCAAGATGTCATCAATGAACACAACTACGAACCGATCCAAATATGGTCTGAAGATCCGATTCATCAAATCCATAAATACCGCAGGGGCATTAGTGAGCCCAAACGGCATCACTAAGAATTCGTAGTGACCATATCTCGTTCTGAAGGCAGTTTTGGGTATGTCCGAATCTCGAATTCGCAACTGATAATAGCCCGATCTCAAATCTATTTTTGAGAACACTAAGGCTCCCTTCAGTCGGTCGAACAAATCATCGATACGCGGTAACGGATATTTGTTCTTTATTGTCACTTTATTCAGCTGACGATAGTCAATGCACAACCTCATGGTTCCGTCCTTCTTTTTCACGAACAATACTGGTGCACCCCAAGGTGAGAAACTTGGTCGAGCAAAACCTCTATCCGTCAATTCTTGCAACTGAGCTTTCAACTCTTTTAACTCGGTTGGTGCCATATGATACGGAGCTATCGAAATCGGCGTAGTCCCAGGTACAAGCTCAATACCAAACTCTATCTCCCGAATAGGTGGTAAACCCGGTAATTCTTCAGGAAAAACATCCGGGTATTCACAAACCACCGGCACAGATTCGGGTTTCTTTTCTAATTCTTTGTCATCAAGTACATACGCAAGGTATGCTTCGCACCCTTTTCTTACATATTTCTGGGCCAACATTGAGGATATTACAGCTGACAACCCCTTTAAGTCCGTAGACTCAACTCGGATTATCTCGTTATTTGTGCACCTCAAATCAATAGTCTTGCTTTTGCAGTTCACAACTGCATCATGCGCAGTCAGCCAATCCAAACCAAGAATAACATCAAATTCATCAAATGGCAAAAGCATTAAGTCCGCCGAAAAACAGGAACCTCGAATTACTAGGGGACATTTCTTACACACTTTGTCGACAAGCACGTAACGACCCAAGGGATTTGACACCCGAATTACGAACTCAGTAGACTCAATAGGTAAAGTCTTACTGGATGCTAAGGTTTCACATATGTAAGAATGAGTAGAACCGGGGTCAATCAAAGCAATTACATTAGTATCAAAGAGAGTAAAAGTACCGGTAATAACATCAGGCGAAGAAGCATCCTCGCGGGCACGTATAGCATAAGCTCTAGCAGGCACACAAGCCTCGGATCTGGTCGTAGCATCTCTAGATCCTCTCTGACCACCGCTAGCATTGCCCGTATTTCTAGATGGTCTACCTCGAGCAGTGGTAGCACCCGGTTTCCCACTCTGATTTACATTCTGTTCAGACAACCTCGGGCAATCTTTAATGAAGTGGTCAACTGATCCGCACTTGTAACAGGAGCGGTCAGGGAATCTACAACTCCCCGAATGACATTTACCGCAATATCGACATTTCGTTCTGTCTCGACGTTCATTCCCAACACTGGCGACCGAAGTGCCTCGTGTACCCGCAGGGGGTCGATCACGGTCTCGTCTAAAAAGGCCCGAAGTGCCTCTAGACCGGCCCACATCATCTCGAAATTTCTTCGATGCCTGTTGAAGAGACTTTCCCGAAGATCTTTTACGAAACTCTCAAGTTCCCACATCAACTTTTTTTTTCCTTTTCTAAGCTCTTCGGCTTTACAAGCTCGCTCGACAAGTACTACGAACTCTCGTATTTCAAGAACGCCAATGAACATTTTTATATCTTCATTCAGCCCATCCTCGAAGCGTTTACACATGATAGCCTCGGACGAAACACATTCCCGAGCGTACCTACTAAGTCTAACAAATTTTCTCTCGTAATCAGTAACTGACATAGAACCTTGCTTAAGCTCAAGAAATTCCTTCCGTTTTTGATCAACAAATCTCTGACTGATATACTTTTTCCGAAACTCAGTTTGGAAAAACTCCCAAGTTACTTGCTCTCGGGGCACAACCGAAGTCAGAGTACTCCACCAATAGTAGGCAGAATCGCGTAGCAAGGAGATAGTACACTTTAGACATTCATCGGGTGTACAAGATAGCTCATCGAGTACCCGGATAGTGTTGTCCAACCAAAATTTAGCTTGCTCGGCATCTTCGCTATCCGTAGCTTTAAATTCAGTAGCCCCATGTTTTCGGATTCTGTCAACTGGGGGCTTATTTGACCTTATTTGGTCAGTTTCCGGAGGTAGTGTAGGTGCGGGGATGGTATTTGTCGGGAATGGAGGTTGTGGAACAGCCGTATTAGTTCGAATGTATTGGTTGAACCAATCATTCATCACGCTATAGAAAGCTTGTCTAGCTTCATCATTCGGGTTACTAGCATTAGGTTGAGAGTCCGCCGGCGCTGTCCCTTGTGCGGGAGCAGGCGCTACACTCTCAAGGTCATCAGCTACCGCTCGGTCGGGATCGGGATCCATTACTATAAATAAACACATTTACAATTGTCAGAAATCACCACACTATCAAATAATCACATAAAATGGCATGTATAGCTAGACCCAACGCATTACGGTAGTCCTAGAATCGACTAAACCGTAGCTCTGATACCAATCAAATGTAACACCCCGAACCCGAGACCGTCACCGGAGTCGAACACGAGGTGTTAACAGACTTTAAACCACTTATAAAAAAATTTCCCAGACACTGCCAATCTGCGTACTAGTCGCTTAAAAAATCATATCTTGAGTTCAGAAACTCGGAATCCAGTTCCGTAAATTTTCCCTGAAACTAGACTCATATGACCATCTACATATTTTTTTCTAGAATTTTTGGTTGGGCCAATTAGTACAGTTTATTAGTCAAAGTCTCCCATGTTACAGGGATCGACTACACTGCCTTTGCGCATTACGACTTGGATATCTCCCTGTACAGGGCTTCAATACTGATGTCGTTTGTTTCTATAGAAACTAGACTCAAAGAGGAATCTATAAATATATGACATGACTCATAATTATCTTCGGTTAATTTATAATGAATTTCCAAAGTCGAAACAGGGAATCTAGAAACCGTTCTGGCCCTGTCTTACGAGAACCTGAATATCTCTTAACATACTGTCCATATGATCGTTTCGTTACTTTCCTATGAAAATAGATTCATCAAGGTTCGTTTACATAATTTATTCACTATTTAATTCCATTCCTACTATTTTTAGTGATTTTCCAAATCTACATCACTGCTGCTGTCAGCATCTGCCTTTAAGGTAGACTTTACCTATTTCATAGTTTCCATGATTCAACTAGCCCTTTTAGCATAAATAGCACAATTTATGATAGTGATTAACCATTCCCATGGCCAATCCTTGTTAAGCATATCCACACCTCTCAATAACCATATCCATACCAAATGATTATAACATTATACTCAAACATATATAAGCCATTTTCGCATGGCTATCCAAAATTATACAAGTCCAAAGGGTCCATGACCCCCAACAAAAAGGGTAGTCCTATACATGCCATTTCGAAGTTCAACCAAAATTGTACCAAAAGGGGGCTTTGATAGTGTGGGCGACTTCGACTTCAAAATCCCGAGTCCGATAGCTGGAGAACCAAAATCTATAAAACAGAGAATCAAGGAGACGGATTAAGCAATTTATGCTTAGTAAGTTTTGAGCAAGGGATTCCAACACAACAAAAGTATAGCATTCATGTAGCTAAACGGATAATTTCATATGCACAATTTTTCAATATCATACTTACTTCACATTACCAACCCTTTTATTCATACACAAAGATCAACTTAGCCAAAGGCCGGTAGCTCATTTATCAACTGAGCGAATACTTATTTGTAAGGGCTCAACTAATTCAAAGCACATACGAAACATACCTTAATGTTGGGATGTTTCAAGCGTATTAACTGAAATTTTTACAGCAAGATCATTCATTCCCAAATCACGTACCTTCGGAATTTAACCGGATATAGCTACTCGTTCAAATGCCTTCGGGACATAGCCCGGTTATAGTAACTCGCACAAATGCCTTCGGGACTTAACCCGGATTTAGTAACTCGCACAAATGCCTTCGGGCTTAGCCCGGAATTAGTATCTCGCACAAATGCCTTCGGATCTTAGTCCGGATATGGTCACTTAGCACAAAGCCTTCGGGACTTAGCCCGGACATCATTCAAATAACCATGCACATTTAACAATAAATCATGGCACATTCGTATTTCATTTTCGTTAGCAAAACTCGAACTCAAGACACTTATCATTCTTGCAATTTCGGCTCAATAGCCACACACAAAGAGCATGATTTTGATTTGCTTAAAACATGATCTAATCAAATCATAATTTAAGCTCTTTTACTCAAGAACTTACCTCGGATGTTGTCGAACGATTCCGATAGCTATTCGACCACTTTTTCCTTCCCTTTATCGGATTTAGTTCCCCTTTGCTCTTGAGCTTAATTAAACAAATAAATTGATTTAATCATTTGAGCATCGAAAAGAGGAACACAAGGCACTTAGCCCATATTTATACATTAGACATTAAAGTCACATATGTACGGAATCATGAATCAAACTCAACATTTTAGCTAATTTTTGGGTCGATAATTTTTCTCATGTGGCTTTAATTGTCGACGCATAGGCCACCACTCGACCTTCTTGCATCAATACGCAACCCAACCCAAGTAGGATGCGTCACTATAAATGACAAACTATTTGCCTGATTCGGGTTACACTAAAATTGGAGCTTCAGTCAAATAAGTTTTCAGTTGATCGAAACTTTTCTGACATTTTCCGTCCATTCGAACTTAACATCCTTTTGAAGTAGCTTCGTCATTGGTGTGGCTATCATCGAGAAACCTTTTACAAATCGTCGGTAATAACCGGCGAGCCCCAAGAAGCTCCGAACTTCGGTAATATTTCTTGGAGGCTTCAAGTTAAGTATGGCTGAAATTTTGCTCGGGTCAACTCGAATACCCGATGCGGATACCACGTGACCCAAGAAGCTAACCTCTCTTAACCAGAACTCACACTTACTGAACTTAGCATATAACTGCTTATCCCGCAAAATTTGCAACACTAATCTCAGGTGCTCAGCATGTTCGGTCTCATCTCTTGAATAGACCAAGATGTCATCAATGAACACAACTACGAACCGATCCAAATATGGTCTGAAGATCCGATTCATCAAATCCATAAATACCGCAGGGGCATTAGTGAGCCCAAACGGCATCACTAAGAATTCGTAGTGACCATATCTCGTTCTGAAGGCAGTTTTGGGTATGTCCGAATCTCGAATTCGCAACTGATAATAGCCCGATCTCAAATCTATTTTTGAGAACACTAAGGCTCCCTTCAGTCGGTCGAACAAATCATCGATACGCGGTAACGGATATTTGTTCTTTATTGTCACTTTATTCAGCTGACGATAGTCAATGCACAACCTCATGGTTCCGTCCTTCTTTTTCACGAACAATACTGGTGCACCCCAAGGTGAGAAACTTGGTCGAGCAAAACCTCTATCCGTCAATTCTTGCAACTGAGCTTTCAACTCTTTTAACTCGGTTGGTGCCATATGATACGGAGCTATCGAAATCGGCGTAGTCCCAGGTACAAGCTCAATACCAAACTCTATCTCCCGAATAGGTGGTAAACCCGGTAATTCTTCAGGAAAAACATCCGGGTATTCACAAACCACCGGCACAGATTCGGGTTTCTTTTCTAATTCTTTGTCATCAAGTACATACGCAAGGTATGCTTCGCACCCTTTTCTTACATATTTCTGGGCCAACATTGAGGATATACAGCTGACAACCCCTTTAAGTCCGTAGACTCAACTCGGATTATCTCGTTATTTGTGCACCTCAAATCAATAGTCTTGCTTTTGCAGTTCACAACTGCATCATGCGCAGTCAGCCAATCCAAACCAAGAATAACATCAAATTCATCAAATGGCAAAAGCATTAAGTCCGCCGAAAACAGGAACCTCGAATTACTAGGGACATTTCTTACACACTTTGTCGACAAGCACGTAACGACCCAAGGGATTTGACACCCGAATTACGAACTCAGTAGACTCAATAGGTAAAGTCTTACTGGATGCTAAGGTTTCACATATGTAAGAATGAGTAGAACCGGGGTCAATCAAAGCAATTACATTAGTATCAAAGAGAGTAAAAGTACCGGTAATAACATCAGGCGAAGAAGCATCCTCGCGGGCACGTATAGCATAAGCTCTAGCAGGCACACAAGCCTCGGATCTGGTCGTAGCATCTCTAGATCCTCTCTGACCACCGCTAGCATTGCCCGTATTCTAGATGGTCTACCTCGAGCAGTGGTAGCACCCGGTTTCCCACTCTGATTTACATTCTGTTCAGACAACCTCGGGCAATCTTTAATGAAGTGGTCAACTGATCCGCACTTGTAACAGGAGCGGTCAGGGAATCTACAACTCCCCGAATGACATTTACCGCAATATCGACATTTCGTTCTGTCTCGACGTTCATTCCCAACACTGGCGACCGAAGTGCCTCGTGTACCCGCAGGGGGTCGATCACGGTCTCGTCTAAAAAGGCCCGAAGTGCCTCTAGACCGGCCCACATCATCTCGAAATTTCTTCGATGCCTGTTGAAGAGACTTTCCCGAAGATCTTTTACGAAACTCTCAAGTTCCCACATCAACTTTTTTTTTCCTTTTCTAAGCTCTTCGGCTTTACAAGCTCGCTCGACAAGTACTACGAACTCTCGTATTTCAAGAACGCCAATGAACATTTTTATATCTTCATTCAGCCCATCCTCGAAGCGTTTACACATGATAGCCTCGGACGAAACACATTCCCGAGCGTACCTACTAAGTCTAACAAATTTTCTCTCGTAATCAGTAACTGACATAGAACCTTGCTTAAGCTCAAGAAATTCCTTCCGTTTTTGATCAACAAATCTCTGACTGATATACTTTTTCCGAAACTCAGTTTGGAAAAACTCCCAAGTTACTTGCTCTCGGGGCACAACCGAAGTCAGAGTACTCCACCAATAGTAGGCAGAATCGCGTAGCAAGGAGATAGTACACTTTAGACATTCATCGGGTGTACAAGATAGCTCATCGAGTACCCGGATAGTGTTGTCCAACCAAAATTTAGCTTGCTCGGCATCTTCGCTATCCGTAGCTTTAAATTCAGTAGCCCCATGTTTTCGGATTCTGTCAACTGGGGGCTTATTTGACCTTATTTGGTCAGTTTCCGGAGGTAGTGTAGGTGCGGGGATGGTATTTGTCGGGAATGGAGGTTGTGGAACAGCCGTATTAGTTCGAATGTATTGGTTGAACCAATCATTCATCACGCTATAGAAAGCTTGTCTAGCTTCATCATTCGGGTTACTAGCATTAGGTTGAGAGTCCGCCGGCGCTGTCCCTTGTGCGGAGCAGGCGCTACACTCTCAAGGTCATCAGCTACCGCTCGGTCGGGATCGGGATCCATTACTATAAATAAACACATTTACAATTGTCAGAAATCACCACACTATCAAATAATCACATAAAATGGCATGTATAGCTAGACCCAACGCATTACGGTAGTCCTAGAATCGACTAAACCGTAGCTCTGATACCAATCAAATGTAACACCCCGAACCCGAGACCGTCACCGGAGTCGAACACGAGGTGTTAACAGACTTTAAACCACTTATAAAAAAATTTCCCAGACACTGCCAATCTGCGTACTAGTCGCTTAAAAAATCATATCTTGAGTTCAGAAACTCGGAATCCAGTTCCGTAAATTTTCCCTGAAACTAGACTCATATGACCATCTACATATTTTTTTCTAGAATTTTTGGTTGGGCCAATTAGTACAGTTTATTAGTCAAAGTCTCCCATGTTACAGGGATCGACTACACTGCCTTTGCGCATTACGACTTGGATATCTCCCTGTACAGGGCTTCAATACTGATGTCGTTTGTTTCTATAGAAACTAGACTCAAAGAGGAATCTATAAATATATGACATGACTCATAATTATCTTCGGTTAATTTATAATGAATTTCCAAAGTCGAAACAGGGAATCTAGAAACCGTTCTGGCCCTGTCTTACGAGAACCTGAATATCTCTTAACATACTGTCCATATGATCGTTTCGTTACTTTCCTATGAAAATAGATTCATCAAGGTTCGTTTACATAATTTATTCACTATTTAATTCCATTCCTACTATTTTTAGTGATTTTCCAAATCTACATCACTGCTGCTGTCAGCATCTGCCTTTAAGGTAGACTTTACCTATTTCATAGTTTCCATGATTCAACTAGCCCTTTTAGCATAAATAGCACAATTTATGATAGTGATTAACCATTCCCATGGCCAATCCTTGTTAAGCATATCCACACCTCTCAATAACCATATCCATACCAAATGATTATAACATTATACTCAAACATATATAAGCCATTTTCGCATGGCTATCCAAAATTATACAAGTCCAAAGGGTCCATGACCCCCAACAAAAAGGGTAGTCCTATACATGCCATTTCGAAGTTCAACCAAAATTGTACCAAAAGGGGGCTTTGATAGTGTGGGCGACTTCGACTTCAAAATCCCGAGTCCGATAGCTGGAGAACCAAAATCTATAAAACAGAGAATCAAGGAGACGGATTAAGCAATTTATGCTTAGTAAGTTTTGAGCAAGGGATTCCAACACAACAAAAGTATAGCATTCATGTAGCTAAACGGATAATTTCATATGCACAATTTTTCAATATCATACTTACTTCACATTACCAACCCTTTTATTCATACACAAAGATCAACTTAGCCAAAGGCCGGTAGCTCATTTATCAACTGAGCGAATACTTATTTGTAAGGGCTCAACTAATTCAAAGCACATACGAAACATACCTTAATGTTGGGATGTTTCAAGCGTATTAACTGAAATTTTTACAGCAAGATCATTCATTCCCAAATCACGTACCTTCGGAATTTAACCGGATATAGCTACTCGTTCAAATGCCTTCGGGACATAGCCCGGTTATAGTAACTCGCACAAATGCCTTCGGGACTTAACCCGGATTTAGTAACTCGCACAAATGCCTTCGGGCTTAGCCCGGAATTAGTATCTCGCACAAATGCCTTCGGATCTTAGTCCGGATATGGTCACTTAGCACAAAGCCTTCGGGACTTAGCCCGGACATCATTCAAATAACCATGCACATTTAACAATAAATCATGGCACATTCGTATTTCATTTTCGTTAGCAAAACTCGAACTCAAGACACTTATCATTCTTGCAATTTCGGCTCAATAGCCACACACAAAGAGCATGATTTTGATTTGCTTAAAACATGATCTAATCAAATCATAATTTAAGCTCTTTTACTCAAGAACTTACCTCGGATGTTGTCGAACGATTCCGATAGCTATTCGACCACTTTTTCCTTCCCTTTATCGGATTTAGTTCCCCTTTGCTCTTGAGCTTAATTAAACAAATAAATTGATTTAATCATTTGAGCATCGAAAAGAGGAACACAAGGCACTTAGCCCATATTTATACATTAGACATTAAAGTCACATATGTACGGAATCATGAATCAAACTCAACATTTTAGCTAATTTTCCCCCTTGGCCGAATTTTCTAAGCCAAGACAAAAGCATCAATATGCTTGCCTCTAACCGAATACATGCAACACCAATCTCCTTCCTATGGTCGAATATGCATGTCTATGTTGGGGCCGATTGCAACACTTAATACATTCTACAAGTATGGTCACTTGTATTGACTAAACACCATTTTGTTTCAAGTTCAAAACTTGGCTAATACACACATATATACACTAGTAAAGCATCCTCTCCCTTTCCATCAATTTAACACATGCATTACTCATTAATATACAAAAATTATATTCGGCCTTAGCACACAACTTGCTAGCCGATTCTTCTCCATCTAGCAACTAATGCACATATGTGCTCACTCAAAAATGCTAAAAAGAAGATTCAAGAATCATCAATCCACCATCACATGCATCATTAACAAGCATCATATTTAGCATGCAATGGCATTAACACAAAATCCACCTAGGCCGAATATCATCCCCATGACATAGCAAAGATTTGAACCATGGGCTAATTAGAATTCAAGCTAGCAACTAAAAACATGCATGAATCTCATGGCACAACCTCAAACATACCTTAATCTAGATACAAGTATGGCCAAACCTCCTCCTAATCCTCTTCCAAACCAAACATGAAGCAAGAACTCCTTCCTCCTTCCTTAGAATTTTCGGCCAAAAGAAGATGAAAAAGGATGAACAAAAATTTTCTTTTCTTTTCTTTAACTCACGGCAATGGGGGGGAAACAACCACACACTTTTTTTTTTCATCATATTCCCTTTCATTATTTTATGCCCATGCTCCTTATTTTATCATACTTCCCATGAAACACTAACTCAACATGTTTATGACATGTTCTTGCCCATCACACTTGGTCTACCATGCTTGTCATGGCCGGCCACTACTAATAGAGGGGCGAAATTGACATGCAAGTCCCCCCTTTTTCAACATGCACTAATAGGTCCTTATGCTTTGACCTATCACATTTCAAAATTTTCTCACATAAGTCCTATTTACTAAAACTCACATGCAATCGACTAAATCGAAGCTTGAAATTTTCACACATTCATAATTACATATTCTAGACCATAAATATCACATTCGAACATTTCGATGACTCGGTTTAGCGTCCCGAAACCACTCCCGACTAGGGTCAATTTTGGGCTGTCACATCAATAGTTCGCATAGTACCTAAGTTCACAACATGCAATATAGTTTCACAAACAAATAGACTTCGCAATGAGAGGTATCATACATGAATAGATTTTCATACTTTAATAAGGTTTATATAAATACATATATGGGTTCACACAATTCACCTAGGTTCACTAAGTAATAAGTTTATCACTACCAGGGGTACACATCTAATTTTTAGAATCGCAACATATAGGGGTCGTAGAAAAGAGAACTTAGCAATAAATTCCACTCGCATATTTTAATAGTAAATCAACGTGACACTATGCATGAATAACATCAATTTGACTCATAACAAAAAGAAAAACAAATATTCTAAGCCATGGTTCACAAAACAATATAACTAAAACTTTAAAAGAAATATTTGATTAAAAGAACCAAAGCATAAAAGTATAAAACCCTCATAAAGTAAACCCCATGCCTATTTTCCCAGGTTCGCCAATATCTAGTCAGGAGTGAGCCTTGCCAAGTCATCTACCTCACCACTACTATTCACGACCTAGTTACCTAGGAAGTAAGCAAGGAGTGGGTGAGTTCATTACGAACTCAGTGAATAATCAGGAATCAACAACAACTCTTGCCCTATTCCCAACTCGCAGGTCCACACCTTATTTAGCCAGATTCCTAATCATTTGTAGTCCCTGTACAGAGGTACAAATATGATAACTACATTCAGTATGTAATACCCAAGAAGTAGATGTTGATAAATTAATATAAATAACATAAATACTTGAAGCAGACGCTCTGTTTTCCTTTGCCTTCTTGACCTTTTCAAGATAGGTAGGGAAGTTTTTCTTCCAGTGTCTGGTCTTACCACAATGGAAGCATTTTCCTTCCTTAGCAATTCCTTATTTAGGTTTCAATCGAACGTTTCCTTTGTTGGGCTTGGCCTTGCCATTGTCCTTAGGCTTTGCCTTATCCTTTCCTTTTCCCTTGTCCTTGTGGACCATCAAAATGGGCTTAGGCCCGACCTTTTTCATGTTACTTTCAGTAGTTCGTAACACACTGAGCAACTATGGAAAAGTCTTATTAATCTTATTCATGTTGAAATTAAGGACCAATTGGCTAAAACTATCCAACAATGATTGTAGGATGACATTGGTGGCCAACTCCACACCTAGAAGGAATCCTAGTTTTTTAAGGCTTTCAATATAGCTTATCATCTTGAGAATGTGAGTTCCCACATGATTTCCCTCCACCATTTTGCATCGAAATAGAACTTTAGAGGTGATACAATTTCCCGAGACTTGGAATGTTCAGAAAATTGCTTGAAGGGAAGGATCGTCTTGAATGGTTCAAACAAGGGTGGAAACCTTAACTTGACGCACTTGAATGCTTTAAGGAACCAAAGTTATGATAGAACTCGACTCGTTTAAACTTGAAAAATACTTGAATTAAACCTTGGTATAATTAAAGTCCCCACACCCCGGGATGGGTTACGGGATGATAAGACAATTGGTGAATGCCACAAACCTTTTGGTTTGATAAGTTTGGACGTTCAGTTAAGAACCAAAGGAGAAACATCTTACAAAGTATGAATTTGATTAATAATGTTCTAACCTTCAAAATTACCAACTTACAAACTATTTATAAACTTTAAAATGACTAAACAAATTCAACATCAAAGATGTTCATACTAGCCATCAATATATTCACATACAAGTATTAAAGTTGGTTTGTGAACATGGATAATACATGTATGGATGAAATTAATGTTAAACACTCCCCTTGGACGTGTATGAATGCTTAACCATGAAGAAGTCTCCAAGTTCCTTGCATGTTCAACCCTTAATTCTCTCTTCATCCTCTTTGGTCGAATGCTATATGCATGACTCATGTTTGAAAGGCCCTTTGCAACGGGAATGGTTAAGGAATCATGAAAGAATAAGATGAGGAATACGAGAGTGGTACAGAAGATATGAAAGGACAAATATGACCTTATTGCAAAGCTTGACACCCATGGTATAATGAATAGAATCTAAGCGATGTATCCGCCAAAGTTAAGTTGAAGAATAAGAGATAAGAAGATTGATAACAGAGTTGTCGAATAAGATTCAGGAAAAATAGGGTTTACTCACTAAGGTTCTTATGAACTTACCTCTATTATTTTAGGTCATAGGTAAGATGAGACGAGGCTACGCCAGGAGGGACAATGCTAGGGTTATTTTACAGAGAATGGCGGGACGGGGTATTATGCATACAGAGCGAATGAACTAGCGTATTTGTGTCTAATAGAAATATTATGAATAAGCTATGAAATTTTCCAATAAGCCTTGTAGCGGAGCCAGTAATATTCCTTAAAGGTAGAGTAAGTAGAGCCATGTAAATAAGTGTGTTATGTATACTTTTAAGTTATCGCCGAGTGAAAGGCATTGTTCAAATGGTTGTAAGTACACATTATACACCCAGACGTAAGTTGTCTAGGTAAAATTACTAAATAAGATGTATTTGTTGAAAGTTGTAAGTTTTTGATAGAGTGGTAACACCCGAGATCCAGACCCGACAAATCAGATATGGTTAAGGGTGTTACAAGTTTGGTATCAGAGCCTAGGTTTAGCCAATTATCAAATTATTAAATATGAAGGCCCTGTATGCATGATACGTCGAACCTGGTGGAGTTCCTCCGATATGTCCAAAAAAATTATTTCATCATGTGATAGATTTATTATAATAGTTTAGTGAAGAGAAATAATGGTGAAAAAAGAAAGGTAAAAGATCGAATCGTTAATATGAATAAGAAGGATGCTACATGATATGATAGAAATGATTCATAGCGTCGCCTTTGACTTGAAATCGGAATGGAAGATCGTGATACATGAGTGAATACAAAAGACCATGAGGTCATGACCCATGACAGTATATGAAATGATGGTATGAATGGATCACAATTGTAAGACCTTGTATATGAAATCACTTAGGCGGGTTTTGTATGAAATTGTGATGGTGCATTCCATACAATGCCTCCTGGCGCATTATGTGGAATGTTTTCTGCAATACCCTATTTGCCACTAGATGGCACACTCTGATTAAATCCTATGGCATTTTATGTGAAGTCCGTTGGGACAAAAAAATGCAATCTCTGTATAAAGCTTGTATGGTATGTTCTATTTGGCTTGTATGGTGTGATCTGTGATGAATGTCTAGTATGATTTGCATACCTATATTTCTTCTGGGATAGGAATAAGTAAAATTGTTTTGTAATAAGTATAGTTAGGGTAAATTATTACTATGCTCAAGGTCAAGGGTTGGGTAAAATTTGTGGGTTAATTGAATAAGTTATTGAAAAGAACCGTGTAGTTTCAAGATGGTAAAGGTCTTCACCACGATGATCTGAAATGGTTAGATATATATATTTGTATCTATGTAAGATTTAAGAATCTGTAATTGAGAGTTGGTCTATAATAAATGGATGAATCAGAGTTATTTGGAATCTGTTGAATCACAGTTGTCTAGGATTTAATAACCTTTCTTGAAATCATAAAAAATCTAGAAATGGGTATTTTGAATATATGTAATCTTGAAGAAAGGAATGTGATACGGCCACACCCCGAGACACTCTTGGACCAGCTCCCTAAGCGTTGCTTGCAAACTCTTGCAAGCTGACTTAGTTCGATTCCAGCTCAATGGAGCTTAATTCAGCTCGATTCTAGCTCATTGAGCTCAATTTTATCCTTTTTAATTAATTTCATTTTAGTTCATTTTAGCTTGCGTCTGTCTTATTTTTGCTGGAACAATTTCATACTAGAATAATTTCATACGTCTAGCTAAGTAGTTAATTTATTTCAGCTCATAAATAAATTATAATCTAAATTTAATAATTGTAGTGTTCAATGTGTCTTAGTTTAATGCATGTTATTAATATGTCTTAGCTTAATACCGATTTTTAATGTGTCTTGGCTGCTGCTAAAATTAATTTGTGTCTTAGTCATTGTTTGATTTTAATGTGTCTTAGCTTAGACAAATTAATTACATGTTCCAAATTAAATAGTTTAGTTTCTGTTGAATTTAATTGTGTTTGAAACTAATTTAATTTGCTAGATTAAAATGGTGCAGCCACATGCATGGACGACAATTAAAGAAGGTGTTTTCCAAACACTTGTTCGGTCATTGCAAAAGCCAAAACCAGCTGCTGATTCTTTTCCCCAAGCTGGCTATCAAGCTCTCCAAAGCAACCTTAAAAGCTTTCACACAAGTTGGAAAATTCCATTCACACTTCAAGGCCATTCGGTTTTGAGTTTTCACACTCAAGGGCTATTCAATTTCATTGGTTCACATTCAAAGCTGTTGAGTACTCCAAGCTATTCATTAAAGTCCAAGACTGTTTAAATATTCAAGGCAGCTCAATTAAAACAAGTTCACCCCCTTGACCGAATTTTATCAAGCCAATTCAGCTCTCAATCACTCCAAATTAATTCCAACTGAATGAAGGCCTTTAGAAGCTATCCATTGGTGTCTCTCATGCTAGGAAACTTCAAGGAACCTTCAAGGAAGCTTCAAAGGATGTTCTAGGAAGTTTCCAAGAAGTTTCAGCTCATTAAAGCTGAAATTTGCTACCCATTCAGCTTCCTAAGTGTTTATCGACTAGCTAGATGTTTAGCTATAAATAGTTTGTTTTGTAATCATTTTGGGGTTAGAAAATTGAGACAATTTAGATAATATACTTTTTATCCTTTTATGGATGTTTATAACATTGTGAGTTTGATTCAACTCCCTTTGTTCTTTTAAGACTTAGCTTAACTTATCTAGCCTAGCTAATGGCGTCACCCTGTTTCTTTTGAACTTATCACTCTTAAACCGAGTGTGGCGTTCACCCTTATACCTTTGGCTAGCGTTCACCCTTATACCTTTGGCTCCTATCTCCTTATAGAGATTGGGTTAAGGTTCTATCATTTTCCATCTCAAGTGTTTTTATAAGTCTCGCGCCAATACTGTATATAGTATTGGTTCATTATTCAACCTTGAGTCTTTCTATTCCATCCACATTCATCGACTTAAATATAACCTTATTTCTTGTTAGCTGAAACCATATATTTATAATATCTAAAATACTTCAAACCCTTTTGTTTAAAGTCTTTCTTAGCCAATTTCAGCTTACTTCAATCCGAACGATACCTCTTTTTTGATCGGGCAATCAAAATGACTCAAATCAACATCAAAGCGAGATCATCTCATTCAGTATCAGATCTATTTAAACTTGAGGAGTACGAACGTTCATGATAGTCTGGGGTAAGTTTCAAAAAAAATTCAAAAAAAAAAACAAATTCGTGCACAAAAAGCATTCATTTGTATTTAGCATTTTGTAATTAAAAAAAGGAAGAGATTTGAAATTTAGAAAAAAAAGAAAAAAAAAAGAAAGAAAGAAGTTTTGAAAGTGCTCAATTTGTTCCCAATCTTCCAAATCCATTTCTGCCCACAATCAACCCCTTGCGCCACACTTTCAGGCCTTATTTTTTTCTTTCAGCCTTCCCATTACCCAAACATCATCTACCCTTGTTAACCTTTTGAAACCGACCCCTAAGCTTGCTTTTAAGTCTAAGTGAGTCTTCTGTGAACTTCGAGAGGAGAATCGAGTGGTAAAAGGCACGAGAGTTGTGAGCTTATTAGAGGGTAGAAAAAGCCAATATATCGAGTGCAAACACGAGTGGAGTGCCATCTAATTTTCCTTTATGAGTGACTAGTGAGGCTTTGTGGTGAGGTTCAAAAAATATGTCTATAAGTTTCGAAAGAAAAGTTGTTGCTGTTGGTGGTTGGTTCGATCCATTTTACCAAGCATCCAACCAAAGAGAAAGGCGACGTATTCATAGAAATCGAGGCTTTAGAGAGTATGAACGTGTTGATGGTGATTTGAAAAGCAACAAGATAGCTATTCTACCATTTCAAGGTCGATCCGGCCTGGAGGCATGCCTTGAGTGGGAAAAGAAAGTAGAATTGATTTTCGAGTGCCACGACTACTCGGAGGGTAAGAAAGTGAAGCTTGCGGCGAATGGGTTCTCCGATTAAGCCATGATTTGGTGGGACCAATTCACCACGAGTCGAATACAAAATGAAGAGCGTGTAACACCCCAAACTCAGCCTAGACGTTATGGTCGAATCTGACGTGTCACATTGAAGTGTGTTTCAAAAATTTAACTCGTTGGTAAAAGTTTGTTTCTAAGCTTAAAATCAACCCCTTTATTAATTAATTAACAAATCAACTAGACAAAATATTTGTCTTGTTATCTGATATTGTTTTAAATAGTTGGTCCAAAATTGTGGAAGCTTGTTAAATTCTATTGTTTAAAACTCGTGTCTTTGAAATCAGTAATTATTTTAAAAAAATTGTCTCCTCCTATCTACCAGTTTAAATCATGTAAGTAAAAGCCAAATTAAAAATTTAAACCAACTCAAAGGGCTTATTACAAAAACAAAACCCAACTTATAATTTAAAATGAAATAAAAGCAAGCATGAACAGCAGCAGTCGTGTGGCCACCTCCGAGTCTCTCGCGGCACTGAATCGTCAGTGGCTGAGGATTACCTGTACAGTTAAAAGGAGAGGGCGAGTTTACGAAATTCAGCGTCTAATCCCCTAACAGACAATCAGTAATCATACAGTATCAGTCTGGGCCTGAGCCCTATACAGTAACAATATAGTGTGGGCCTTAGCCCAATACAGTAATAGTGTAGGCCTTTGTTAAATACAGTAACAGTGTGGGCCTTAGCCCAATACAGTAACCAGTACAGTGCAATAATGCAACCCATCCCAATCCAACCAACAAACCACTCCGTACCACTAACACACCAAGTGGGGATAAAATTGACCCACCCAGCCAACACACCAATATCGCAGCAAAGCTGCTACTAATAGAATCGCAACGAAACTGTCAGTGATAGTATATGTGGCTAAGCCACCAGTACAGTATACTTCCCCAATATCAGTATCCCAGCCCCATGCAGTATGTCATGTCATAGATCTTACGTGAATGCAGAACATCATACTCAGTAACAGTCATATATATATCATAGAACAAATCAGCCATACATATCATAAGGCTATAACGGTCATTTCATCTCTTAGGGGTATAACAGTCATTTTACCCTATGGGGGTATTTCAGTCATTTTACCTTATGGGGGTATTTCAGTCATTTTACCGTTTAGGGGTATTTCAGTCATTTTACACTTTGAGGGTATTTCGATCATTTTACCTTTCGAGGGCATTTCAGTAATTATACCCTTTGAGGGTATTTCGGTCATTTTATCCTTCGAGGGTATTTTGGTTAATTTACCCTTCGAGGGTATTTCGATCATTTTACCCTTCTGGATATTTCGGTCTTTTTACCCTTCAAGGGTATTTCAGTCATTTTCCAATGAATCGCAAGTTGGGCTTACCACTTGAGCGATCGCACGCCCGTGTGGTCTCAAATGCTGTTTTTACGGCTTTTCGGCTTTTTGCCGATCTACGGTTGTAGTGGGGCGATTACACACCTGATTGTGAAAACGCACTAAGATCCATGAGCACCCAAAATCTACATTCATACAAGTTTTCCATTAGTCGCTAAACAATAATGTTAAACTCCTTCTTTTACATCCTTAACCAAAACTAAATTAATACTTGCCTTGCTTGTCAAAAGTGGCTTAGCCCACCTATACCACTGACAAAGGTTGATTGGAATCTTATTGGCGAATATCTGCATTGCAAATGGATTTATTAGACAAGATTGCTTAACCATGTGGTTTAAATCCACTTCATGATAACTTACAGAAATACAACAAGCATTCGGCCTACCCCTAGAATGCTAGCCCACATACCTGTCTTAGATCGAGAGAAGAGAGAAAGATTTCGATGACTTGATACTACTTGATACTCCCTCAATCCTCGAGGAGTTCGAACCGACAGAGAGGAGTGATATACAGTTGAACCACAGACAATAAAGGAAGATAGCTTATCGATCTAAAAAGAAAATAAAAAGAGGTAGAAAACAAAGACAGAAAGAGAATAATATACGGCTAGAAAAGAAGAAGAGAAGAGAAAGAGAGAGAGAGAAGAGAGAAGAGAGAATTCGGCAACAAGAGGAGAGGGGAAGAGGAAAAGAAAGAGCAGAAAAAGAAAGCAACAAACCCGGGAGGTACTTCCCAAACTTGGCAAAATCGAAACCCAAGAGTGAAAAGGCAAGAACGCGAAAATGACCGAAACCAAAACTGACAAAAAGTAACAACTTCAAAAACCGATTACCACAATGCCTACTGATCAAATTCGGCACAAGCAAACCCCCAGTCGAAATCTCTAGCTAGACTTTTCCCAAAACGACACAACTCTCCTCACAAACAACTCCTTGATTTTCTCCTAAAATCTCTCCCTTTATCCCCTCCTTGAATCACTCCACCAATTTCTCCCCCAACTCCCCCAACAAATCCATTCAAACTTCATTCAAACTCCCATTAGCTGTGTTTCAGTCCAACTCCACTACCTACACAGCCCAAGCAGCAAAATAAAAATTCTACTGCACAACCCAGGACTTGAACCTCAGACCCCACAATTACACAACACGCCACATTGCCACTTGACCACAAGCTCTTTTTGTGACATAAAACCAACACTAATATTTATAAGGCCTATATGCCTATGCCCATATTCATTTAAGAGCAAAACTAAAAATTCTGCCAAGGTCAAGACTTGAACCCAGGCTTCTCAAACACTCCCATACACACCCAAATCACTTAGCCATTAAAGCAAACAAACAATTTGTGTCAAAACATGCAAAAATTAAATACTTAGATTTTTGGGGCATTACAACTCTACCCCCTTAACGAAATTTCGACCTCGAAATTTACCTAGTCAGAAAAGATGAGGGTATTGTTGTCGCATTGCCTCTTCGGGTTCCCACGTGGCCTCTTCTGAATTGTGATTACGCCAAAGCACTATGACTAATGGAATAGATTTCTTCCTCAGTACTTTAACCTCACAGTCCAATATCTGCACTGGCTTCTCCTCAAAGGTCAGATCTGGCCTAATCTCGATCTCCTCAACTGGTACTATGTATGTGGGATCAGACCAATAACGCCTTAGCATGGAGACGTGGAACACATCGTGAATCTGGTCTAATTTTGGAGGCAAATCAAGTTGATAAGTGACCAGTCCCACATGCTTCAGTATACGATAAGGCCCAACGAACTTAGGGCTAAGCTTACCCTTCTGTCCAAACCTCAGTATCTTTTTCCATGGACAGACCTTGAGAAATACGGAGTTCCCCACAAAATACTCAATCTCTCGACGTTTAAGATCCGCGTAAGACTTCTGCCTATCAGATGCTTCCTTAAACCGGTCTCGAATAAGTTTTACCTTCTCTTTGGTGTCAGAAACTAACTTTGACCCCAGAACTCGCCGCTCGCCCAACTCAGTCCAACACGTAGGATTTCGACATCTATGACCATATAACGCCTCGTACGGTGCCATTTGAAAACTGGATTGATAACTATTATTATACGCGAACTCTGTTAACAGAAAATAGTCTTCCCAACTACCTCAGAAATCTATTACACAACACCTCAACATATCCTCCAGTACTTGAATCACTCTTTCCAATTGACCACCTGTCTGGGAATGAAACGCAGTACTAAAGTATAGTATTGAACCCAAAGCCTCGTGTAACTTCTTCTATAACCAAGACGTGAAGCATGGATCTCTATTTGAAATAATAGAAACTGGTACCCCATGCAGTCTTACAATCTCAGCCACATACAGTATAGCCAACTTCTGCAAAGAGTAATCAGTACGAACTGATATAAAGTGAGCAGATTTAGTCAATCAGTCAACAATAACCCATACCGAATCTTTCTTGGTAGGCGTTAAGGGCAGCCCACTCACAAAATCCATGGTTACTCTCTCCCACTTCCAAAGAGGAATTTTAATTGGCTGCAGTAACCCTGAAGGTAACTGATGTTCAGCCTTCACTTGCTGACAAGTTAAACACTTGCCCACAAAATCAGTAACTTCATGCTTAAGACCAGGCCACCAATATAACTCACAAAGGTCATGGTACATTTTATTTCCACCAGGATGCAAAGCATAATGACTACTATGCACCTCTCGCAATATAGACTGGCTCAAATGATTATCCCTCGGTACACAGACTCTCCCACAGAAGCACGTACTTCTTCACTATTTAACCCAAAATCTAAAGTTTCCCCATTCTCAACCTGTCGAAAACGAGGAACCAATGACTCATCCAATAACTGTTTACCCTTATTCTATTTATTCCATGTCGGTCTAACTTGCAGCTCAACGAACAAGCTACCATCATAAAAAAAGCTGAGACGAGCAAACATCGCTCTCAAATCAGATAAAGCCCTACGGCTCAGTGCATCAGCTACCACGTTAGCCTTACCATGGTGATACTGAATTGAGCAATCATAATCCTTAAGCAGCTTTACCCATCTTCGCTGCCTAAGATTCAGCTCCTTCTGAGTGAGGAGGTACTTAAGGCTCTTGTGATCTGTGTAGATACTACACTTCTCACCATATAAATAGTGCCTCCAAATTTCAGTGTGAATACCACTGTGGCTAACTCCAAGTCATGAGTAGGGTGATTCACCTCGTGAGGCTTAAGTTGACGAGACGCGTAAGCAACCACCTTACCCTCCTGCATTAGCACACAACCCAAACCAAATGTGTGATGCATCGCTGTAAATAGTGAATTCCTTCCCAGACTCTGGTTGTATTAAGACAGGGGCCTCAGTCAGAACTTTCTTCAATTTCTCAAAACTTCCTTGCTGCATATTAGTCCAGTTAAACGATACCCCTTTACGCAACAAATTAGTCAGAGGCGCGGCAATCAAGGAAAACCCCTCAACAAAATGTCTGTAATACCCTACCAGACCCAGAAAACTTCAAATTTTAGATACGGTCTTAGGTGGTTTCCAATCTAGTACGGCTTCATTTTTTTGAGGATCAACCATAATCCCCTCGGCATACACCACATGACCTAGAAATGTCACTTCTCGTAGCCAGAACTCACATTTGTTGAACTTAGCATACAGTTGTTTCTCCCTTAAAATCTGTAGAACAATTCGGAGATGTGCATCATGCTCATCCTTGATTCTTGAATATACCAAGATATCGTCTATAAGTACCACCACGAACCAATCTAACTAGGGCTGGAATACTCAGTTCATCAGATCCATGAAGGTAGTTGGTGCATTCGTGAGCCCAAACGGCATTACTAGGAAGTTGTAATGACCATAACGAGTCCTAATTGCAGTCTTATACACATCAGCCTCCTTAACTCTCAGCTGATGGTACCTAGAACGAAGATCTATTCTGGAGAAAATCGAAGCTCCTTGCAACTGATCAAATAAATCGTCTATCCTGGGCAAAGGATACTTATTATTGATAGTCAGTTTATTCAATTACCAATAGTCGATACAGATGTGCACGGTTCCATCCTTCTTCTTTACGAACAACACTGGTGCTCCCCACGGAGACATGCTAGGTCGAATGAAACCTCGATCTAACAATTCTTGGATTTGAGTTTTTAATTCCACCAGCTCTTTCGGTGCCATCCTATAAGTGGCGATGGACACCGGAGCTATCCCCGGCAGGAGCTCAATACCAAATTCAACTTCGCGGCTCGAAGGCAACCTAGGGAGCTCATTAGGAAATACATCAGAAAAATCCTTCACCATTCTGATATCTCCAACAGAAAGACCCTCAAAATTAGATACACCAACATAGGCTAGAAATGCCTCACAACCCTTGCAAACCAGCTTTTCGGCCCTTAACGCAGAAATCACATTAGATAGAAAGTCCCTTTGCTCCCCAATCACAGCCACCTCCTCATCCTCAATAGTCTTTAATACCATTCGCTTAATAGCACAATCCAAACTTGCACGGTGTTTTACCAGCCAATCCATCCCCAAAATTAGATTGAATTCACCAAACGGTAGCTCTATTAAATTCGTTAGAAATATAACTCCTTGAACCTCTAGGGCTACATCTCTGAACAACTTGCCTACCCTTACTGATTGTCCTAGTGGACTTAAGACAGTCATCTCATTAACAGTACTCTCACACATGATACCTAAGGTGCTAGACACAGTGCATGCAATGTATGAATGCATAGACCCTATATCAATTAAAGCAGTGTAAGGTACATTATGAATTAGAAACGTACCAATTATAACATCCGGAGCGTCACCATCCTCTTGGCGACAAGCAGCATAGACCAGTGCTGGCTATCTTGCCTCAATGTTACCAACACCTCTGCCTGACGTTCCACGACCTTGTCCCACGCCATTTCCACCTCTAACCTGCCCACGGCTTCTCTGTGGCTGCTAACCAACTCTTGCTGGCTGAACAAAACCCTGACCTGCAGCTTGCATCTGAATCGGCCTCTGAGGACATTTCTTAACTTGATGCTCCATAGGCCCACATCTGAAACATGCCCCAATCTTTTTCTAGCACTCACCCAGATGATGTCTCCCACAATCAGCACAAAGCTGTGGTCTTGCAATAGAAACCCCAACTCAGACTGGCCCATCAAACCTAGCGCTCTTTCTAGGCCTTCTAGAAGAACTCGATAGCTCTAAATCCTTCATGTACCTGCCCCTATCTTTTTCACGGTTCTGGCACTCAGAGCGCTTCACAGCCTCGACGATTTTCGCCTTTTCTATGCAAAATCTCAGTCCCTCTGCGGAGCTATCAAGACTCGCAACTCATCTTGGAGGCCGTCCTCATATCACACACAGCGTTCATATTCAGTCCCCATTATCCCACGAGCATGGCGGCTCAGTTGTAGAAACTCTACCTCATATTCTGCCACAATTTTATTTCCTTGGACCAAACTCAAAAATTCCTTTCTTCGGGCGTCCACATAACTTGCACCCACATACTTTCCTTGGAATGATGCCTTAAAGAAATCCCACGTTAACCGGTCAGCCTGAGTACATTCTCTCACAGTAAGCCACCAGTGATAGGCTTCATCTTACAGTAAAGACACTGCTCATTTTAGCTTTTGCTCAGAAGTGCAGTCCAGGTCATCCATTCTCCTCTCCGTGGCTTCCAACTAGTATTCAACCACATTAGGGGGTACCCTAGAACTACCCTAGAAAATTTTTGCTCCATTTGACCGGAGTCATTCCAAAATCGACCCTCGGCCCCTAACACCAGTACTGGTCCCTGCGACACTTTCCAGAATGCAAAGCATAGCTTGGGATAGTGCATCATTCGCAACCACTCAAGAATGATCCCATCTCAGACATCAGTGAAGTTGGTGTTTTCCTAGTCCCAACATTAGGCATATGGCCTGATGCCGAAGACCCAGCCCTAGCACTTCCTCGGCCTCTACCACGTCCTCGTGTACCCCTTCTACGAGTGCCTCTAATGCTCCTATCAAATAACATATAATCTGATTACAAATTTTTATGTATTAGTTAGTAATTCCAGTAATTATTAACAGATGTGTTATGGAAAGCAATAATCAAAGTTTGTTTTCACAATTCAAAAGTCTCCCTACAGTTTCCTGTTTCCTACAGTCTCAGTTTACTCAAACTAAAGAGTTTCAATACAGTCCTATTATCTACAGTAATCTCTCAGTTTATTTCAGTTCAAACAGTCTACAGTATACAGAAACTTACAGATTCAGCGTTGGAGACTCGGTATGCCACACTTGTAACCCTTCCAAACACTTCAAAAATAGTTTTCCAGAAATTCCAAATATATTTCAAAACTCATTCTACAACCGAGCTTTGCAACCTAGCTCTAATACCACTAAATGTAACACCCCAAACCCGACCTAGACATTATGGTCGAATCTGACGTGTCACATTGAAGTGTTTTGAAAATTTAACTCGTTGGTAAAAGTTTGTTTCTAAGCTTAAACCCCTTTATTAATTAATTAACAAATCAACTAGACAAAACGTTTGTCTTTGATGTGAACTCGCCCATGAAGTTAGATGCTGAACTTATGGAGCTGCCACAGGGGCCAATTACTCGAGCCTGTCTCAAGAGGTTTCAAGAAGCTGTGGCAAGCTACATTGCTCGAGTTTGGATTGAAGGAATGGCTGAACATCAAGTGGCTAGCACAAGTAGCTCGATATGCACTTTTCTACAAGCTGACTTAGCTTGTGCTAGTTCAAGAGAGCTTAATTCGGCACCTAGCTAATTCATTGAGCTAGATTGCAATTTATTTAATTACTTGTATTTAAATTTGCTAGAATAAATTTATTAAGTTAGTTAATTAGTTAAATGTTAGCTAAAAAAATTAATTTGTTCTAATATGTCTAATTTTTGGACATCTTAGGGTCTGTTTGATTTCCAGTAAAATGTTTTCCGTAAAATGATCTCTAGAAAATGTTTTACTTTTTTGTAAAATGATTTACTGGAAAATATTTTCTGGTGTTTGATTGAATCTGTGTAAAATATTTTCTGCTGTTTGGCAGATTTCCTGAAAGTATTTTCTAGAAAATTTATTTTTACATATATTGCAATGATTTATTTATAATAATACTCAATTATTAAGCTACAATATTAATCGTTATAAATTGAAAAAAACTAATATCAAATAAATTATTTGTAATTGTGTTAAAAAAACAAGTATTGAATAACTATAAATTGCTTCGAAACCACAATGAGTACTAGAAATAATATTATCCAAATACATAATTAGTAGTACACCACATAGTAACAACATTGTCCAAGTGCATAATATTACACAACATAAAAGTATCAATATCTTCAACTATGAGAAAAGTTTTGAAACCAAATTTTTCTATGCTTCTTACTTTTAACTAAAAAAGCTTTGGCCACGCCTTCATGACTCACTATGTAACACCCCGAACCCGAGACCGTCACCGGAGTCGAACACGAGGTGTTAACAAACTTTAAAAATTTTCCAGACACTGCCAATCTGCGTAATAGTCTCTTTAAAAATCATATCTTGAGTTCAGAAACTCGGAATCCAGTTCCGTAAATTTTCCCTGAAATTAGACTCATATGTCCATCTACATATTTTTTTCTAGAATTTTTGGTCTGGCCAATTAGTACAGTTTATTAGTCAAAGTCTCCCATGTTACAGGGATCGACTACCCTGACCTTTGCGCATTACGACTTCGATATCTCCCTGTACAGGGCTTCAATACTGATGCCGTTTGTTTCTATAGAAAATAGACTCAGAGAGGAATCTATTCATATATGGCTTGACTCCTAATTGTCTCGAGTTAATTTATAATGAATTTCAAAAGTCGGAACAGGAAATCCAGAAACCGTTCTGGCCCTGTCTCACAAGAACCTGAATATCTCCTAACATACTGTCCGTATGATTGTTTCGTTACTTTCCTATGAAAATAGATTCATCAAGGTTCGTTTAAATAATTTATTCACTATTTACTTTCATTCCTACTATTTTTAGTGAATTTACAAATCTACATCACTGCTGCTGTCAGCATCTGCCTTTAAGGTAGACTTTACCTATTTCATAGTTTCCATGATTCAACTAGCCCTTTTTGCATAAGTAGCACAATTTATGATAGTGATTAACCATTCCCATGGCCAATCCTTGTCAAGCCTATCCACACCTCTCAATAACCATATCCATACCAAATGATTATAACATTACACTCAAACATATATAAGCCATTTTTGCATGGCTATCCAAAATTATACAAGTCCAAAGGGTCCATGACCCACAACAAACGGGTAGTCCTATACATGCCATTTCGAAGTTCAACCAAAATTGTACCAAAAGGGGGGCTTTGATAGTGTGGGCGACTTCGACTTCAAAATCCCGAGTCCGATAGCTGGAGAACCAAAATCTATAAAATAGAGGATCAAAGAAACGGAGTAAGCAATTTATGCTTAGTAAGTTTTGAGCAAGGAATTCCAGCACAGCAAAAGTATAGCATTCATATAGCTAAACGAATAATTTCATATGCACAAATTTTCGATATCATACTTGCTTCACATTACCAACCCTTATGTACATACACAAAAGATCAACTTAGCCAAAGGCCGGTAGCTCGTTTATCAACTGAGCAAATACTTATTTGTAAGGGCTCAACTAAATTCAAGCACATACGAAACATACCTCAATGTTGGGATGTTTCTAGAGTATTTACTGAAATTTTTACAGCAAGATCATTCATTCCCAAATCACGTACCTTCGGAATTTAACCAGATATAGCTACTCGTTCAAATGCCTTCGGGACATAGCCCGGTTATAGTAACTCGCACAATTGCCTTCGGGACTTAACCCGGATTTAGTAACTCGCACAAATGCCTTCGGGCTTAGCCCGGAATTAGTATCTCGCACAAATGCCTTCGGATCTTAGTCCGGATATGGTCACTTAGCACAAAGCCTTCGGGACTTAGCCCGGACATCATTCAAATAACCATGCACATTTAACAATAAATCATGGCACATTCGTATTTCGTTTTCGTTAGGAAAACTCAAACACAAGACATTTATCATTCTTGCAATTTCGGCTCAATAGCCACACAAAGAGCATGATTTTGGTTTGCTTAAAACATGATATAATCAAATCATAATTTAAGCTCTTTCACTCAAGAACTTACCTTGGGTGTTGTCGAACGATTCCGATAGCTATTCGACCACTTTTTCCTTCCCTTTATCGGATTTAGTTCCCCTTTGCTCTTGAGCTTAATTAAACAAATAAATTGATTTAATCATTTGAGCATCGGAAAGAGGAACACAAGGCACTTAGCCCATTTTTATACATTAGACATTAAAGTCACATATGTACGGAATCATGAATCAAACTCAACATTTTAGCTAATTTTTCCCCCTTGGCCGAATTTTCTAAGCCAAGACAAAAGCATCAATATGCTTGCCTCTAACCGAATACATGCAACACCAATCTTCTTCCTATGGCCGAATATGCATGTCTATGTTGGGGCCGATTTCAACACTTAATACATTCTACAAGTATGGTCACTTGTATTGACTAAACACCCTTTTGTTTCAAGTTCAAAACTTGGCTAATACACACATATATACACTAGTAAAGCATCCTCTCCCTTTCGATCAATTTAACACATGCATTACTCATTAATATACAAAAATTATATTCGGCCTTAGCACACAACTTGCTAGCCGATTCTTCTCCATCTAGCAACCAATGCACATATGTGCTCACTCAAAATTGCTAAAAAGAAGATTCAAGAATCATCAATCCACCATCACATGCATCATTAACAAGCTTCATATTTAGCATGCAATGGCATTAACACAAAACCTACCTAGGCCAAATATCATCCCCATGACATAGCAAAGATTTGAACCATGGGCTAATTAGAACTCAAGCTAGCAACTAAAAACATGCATGAATCTCAAGGCACAACCTCAAACATACCTTGATCTAGATACAAGTATGGCCAAACCTCCTCCTAATCCTCTTCCAAACCAAACATGAAGCAAGAACTCCTTCCCCCTTCCTATGAATTTTCGGCCAAATGAAGATGAAAAAGGATAAACAAAATTTTCTCTTTTCTTTTCTTTAACTCACGGCAATGGGGGGGAAACAACTACACACTTTTTTTTTGTTTTCATCATATTCCCTTTCATTATTTTATGCCCATGCTCCTTATTTTATTTTTTCCACCCATGATGCACCAACACAACATGTCTATGACATGTCTTGCCCATCACACTTGGTCTACCATGCTTGTCATGGCCGACCACTACTAGTTAGGGGGGCGAATTTGACATGCAAGTCCCCCCTTTTTATTTCATGCTCTAATAGGTCCTTATGCTTCGACCTATCACATTTCAAAAATGTCGCACATAAGTCCTATTGACTAAATTCACATGCAATCGACTAAATCGAAGCTTGAAATTTTCGCACATTCATAATTACATATTCTAGACAATAAATATCACATTCAAACATTTCGGTGACTCGGTTTAGCGGTCCCGAAACCACTTCCCGACTAGGATCAATTTTGGGCTGTCACAACTCTCCCCCACTTAAGAAATTTTCGTCCCCGAAAATCTTACCGGTAAATAGGTTTGGGTATCGTTCTTTCATCGAGCTCTCGGTTTCCCAAGTAGCTTTCTCGATCCCGTGTTTGAGCCATAACACCTTAACTAACGGAACCCTTTTGTTTCGCAACTCTTTCACTTCACGAGCTAGGATACGAATCGGTTCTTCTTCATAACTCAAGTCAGATTTAATTTCAACTTCTGAGGGATTAATCACATGTGACGGATCGGATCTATAACGTCGAAGCATCGAAACATGAAAGACATCGTGAATCTTTTCAAGTTCAGGGGGAAAAATCAATCTATACGCAACCGGACCAACTCGTTCGGAGATTTCGTACGGCCCAATGAATCTCGGGCTCAACTTGCCCTTACGGCCAAATCTGAGTACCTTTTTCCAAGGCGAAACTTTAAGAAACATTTTATCTCCCACCTGATATTCAATGTCTTTTCGTTTCAAATCCGCATACGATTTTTGACGATCTGTGGCTGCTTTCAGACTTTCACGGATTACCTTTACTTTCTGTTCGGCATCCTTAATCAAATCAACTCCGAAAATTTTACTTTCACCGAGCTCGGTCCAAAACAATGGTGTACGGCATTTACGACCGTACAAAGCCTCGTAAGGTGCCATATTAATACTTGATTGAAAACTATTGTTGTAAGCGAATTCAATCAAAGGTAAATACCGTTCCCATGAACTACTGAACTCGAGGATGCAACATCTCAACATATCCTCAAGTATCTGAATTATCCGCTCAGATTGACCATCGGTTTGGGGGTGAAAAGCAGTGCTAAAATGCAGCTTGGTACCCAAAGCTTCTTGCAATTTCCTCCAAAATCGCGAGGTGAATCTCGGATCTCTATCCGACACGATAGAAATAGGTACCCCGTGTAATCTCACAATCTGAGAAACATACAATTCGGCTAGTTTATCCAATGAAAAATCCGTACGCACGGGGATAAAGTGAGCCGACTTAGTCAGTCTATCAACAACAACCCAAATTGCATCCTTCTTACTTGCTGACAAGGGCAGTCCGGACACAAAGTCCATTGTGACTCGATCCCATTTCCACTCGGGTATCATGATCGGCTGAAGTAATCCTGAAGGCACTTGATGTTCCACTTTCACTTGTTGACATATTAAACATCTCGAAACAAAGTCGGAGATGTCTCGTTTCATACCATGCGACCAAAACCAACGTTTCAAATCGTTGTACATTTTCGTACTCCCCGGGTGAATTGACATTCGGCTACAATGGGCTTCGTTCAGAATCATCGAAATGAGTCCCGAATTCCTTGGAACGCACAAACGACTTCTGAACCTCAAACAATCATCATCATCAATTTGAAACTCCGATTCCTTGTTCGGAACACACTCAGCCCGTTTTGCAACCAATTCATCATCAACCTTCTGGGCTTCACGAATTTGATGAATCAATAATGGTTTGGCTTTTAATTCAGCTACTAACACATTGTCGGGTAGAACAGACAAGTGCACATTCATCGCTCGTAAAGCAAACAATGATTTCCGGCTTAAGGCGTCCGCAACCACATTAGCCTTTCCCGGGTGGTAATCAATGACAAGCTCGTAATCTTTCAACAACTCAAGCCAACGTCTTTGTCACAGATTTAAGTCTCTTTGAGTCATCAAATATTTGAGACTTTTGTGATCCGAAAATACATGGCACTTTTCACCAAATAAGTAATGCCGCCATATTTTTAAAGCAAATACGATGGCAGCTAGTTCAAGATCATGGGTCGGATAATTTTTCTCATGTGGCTTTAATTGTCTCGACGCATAGGCCACCACTCGACCTTCTCGCATCAATACGCAACCCAACCCAAGTAGGGATGCGTCACTATAAATGACAAACTCTTTGCCTGATTCGGGTTGCACTAAAATTGGAGATAAGTTTTTAGTTGATCAAAACTTTTCTGACATTTCTCCGTCCATTCGAACTTAACATCCTTTTGAAGTAGCTTCGTCATTGGTGTGGCTATCATCGAGAAACCTTTGACAAATCGTCGGTAATAACCGGCGAGCCCCAGGAAGCTCCGAACTTCGGTAATATTTCTTGGAGGCTTCCAGTTAAATATGGCTGAAATTTTGCTCAGGTCAACTCGAATACCCGATGCGGATACCACATGACCCAAGAAGCTAACCTCTCTTAACCAGAACTCACACTTATTGAACTTAGCATATAACTGCTTATCCCGCAAAATTTGCAACACTAGTCTCAGGTGCTCAGCATGTTCGGTCTCATCTCTTGAATAGACCAAGATGTCATCAATGAACACAACTACGAACCGATCCAAATATGGTCTGAAGATCCGATTCATCAAATCCATAAATACCGCAGGGGCATTAGTGAGCCCAAACGGCATCACTAAGAACTCGTAGTGACCATATCTCGTTCTGAAGGCAGTTTTGGGTATGTCCGAATCTCGAATTCGCAACTGATAATAGCCCGATCTCAAATCTATTTTTGAGAACACTGAGGCTCCCTTCAGTTGGTCGAACAAATCATCGATACGCGGTAACGGATATTTGTTCTTTATCGTCACTTTATTCAGTTGACGATAGTCAATGCACAACCTCATGGTTCCGTCTTTCTTTTTCACGAACAATACTGGTGCACCCCAATGTGAGAAACTTGGTCGAGCAAAACCTCTATCCGTCAATTCTTGCAACTGAGCTTTCAACTCTTTTAACTCGGTTGGTGACATACGATACGGAGCCATCAAAATTGGCGTAGTCCCAGGTACAAGCTCAATACCAAACTCTATCTCCCGAACAGGTGGTAAACCCGGTAATTCTTCAGGAAAAACATCCGGGTATTCACAAACCACCGGCACAGATTCGGGTTTCTTTTCTAATTCTTTGTCATCAAGTACATACGCAAGGTATGCTTCGCACCCTTTTCTTACATATTTCTGGGCCAACATTGAGGATATTACAGCTGGCAACCCATCCAAGTCCGTAGACTCAACTCGGATTACTTCGTTATTTGCGCACCTCAATTCAATCGTCTTGCTTTTGCAATTCACAATCGCATCATGCACGGTCAACCAATCCAACCCGAGAATAACATCAAATTCATTAAACGGCAAAAGCATCAAGTCCGCCGGAAAACAGGAACCTCGAATTACTAGGGAACATTTCTTACACACTTTGTCGACAAGCACGTAACGACCCAAGGGATTTGACACCCGAATTACGAACTCAGTAGACTCAATAGGTAAAGTCTTACTGGATGCTAAGGTTTCACATATGTAAGAATGAGTAGAACCGGGGTCAATCAAAGCAATTACATTAGTATCAAAGAGAGTAAAAGTACCGGTAATAACATCAGGCGAAGAAGCATCCTCGCGGGCACGTATAGCATAAGCTCTAGCAGGCGCACGAGCCTCGGATCTGGTCGTAGCATCTCTAGATCCTCTCTGACCACCACTAGGATTGCCCGTATTTCCAGATGGTCTACCTCGAGCAGTGGTAGCACCCGGTTTCCCACTCTGATTTACATTCTGTTCAGACAACCTCGGGCAATCTTTAATGAAGTGGTCAACTGATCCGCACTTGTAACAGGAGCGGTCAGGGAATCTACAACTCCCCGAATGCCATTTACCGCAATATCGACATTTCGTTCTGTCTCGACGTTCATTCCCAACACTGGCGACCGAAGTGCCTCGTGTACCCACAGGGGGTCGATCACGATCTCGTCTAAAAAGGCCCGAAGTGCCTCTCGACCAGCCCACATCATCTCGAAATTTCTTCGATGCCTGTTGAAGAGACTTTCCCGAAGATCTTTTACGAAACTCTCCAGTTCCCACATCAACTTTTTGTTTTTCTTTTCTAAGCTCTTCAGCTTTACAAGCTCGCTCGACAAGTACTACGAACTCTCGTATTTCAAGAACGCCAACGAACATTTTTATATCTTCATTCAGCCCATCCTCGAAGCGTTTACACATGATAGCCTCGGACGAAACACATTCCCGAGCGTATTTGCTAAGTCTAACAAATTTTTGCTCGTAATCAGTAACCGACATGGAACCTTGCTTAAGCTCAAGAAATTCCTTCCGTTTTTGATCAACAAATCTCTGACTGATATACTTTTTCCGAAACTCAGTTTGGAAAAACTCCCAAGTTACTTGCTCTTGGGGCACAACAGAAATCAGAGTACTCCACCAATAGTAGGCAGAATCACGTAGCAAGGAGATAGTACACTTTAAGCATTCATCGGGTGTACAAGATAGCTCATTGAGTACCCGGATAGTGTTGTCCAACCAAAATTCAGCTTGCTCGGCATCGTCGCTATCCGTAGCTTTAAATTCAGTAGCCCCATGTTTTCGGATTCTGTCAACTGGGGGCTTATTTGACCTTATTTGGTCAGTTACCGGAGGTATTGTAGGTGCGGGGGTTGTATTAGTCGGGAAGGGAGGTTGTGGAACACCCGTATTAGTTCGAATGTATTGGTTGAACCAATCATTCATCACGCTATAGAAAGCTTGTCTAGCTTCATCATTCGGGTTACTAGCATTAGGTTGAGAGTCCACCGGCGCTGTCCCTTGTGCGGGAGCAGGCGCTACACTCTCAAGATCATCAGCTACCGCTCGGTCGGGATCGGGATCCATTACTATAAATAAACACATTTGCAAATGTCAGAAATCACCACACTATCAAATAATCACATAAAATGGCATGTATAGCTAGACCCAACGCATTACGGTAGTCCTAGAATCGACTAAACCGTAGCTCTGATACCAATCAAATGTAACACCCCAACCCGAGACCGTCACCGGAGTCGAACACGAGGTGTTAACAAACTTTAAAAATTTTCCAGACACTGCCAATCTGCGTAATAGTCTCTTTAAAAATCATATCTTGAGTTCAGAAACTCGGAATCCAGTTCCATAAATTTTCCCTGAAACTAGACTCATATGTCCATCTACATAATTTTTTATAGAATTTTTGGTCGGGCCAATTAGTACAGTTTATTAGTCAAATTCTCCCATGTTACAGGGATCGGCTACCCTGACCTTTGCGCATTACGACTTGGATATCTCCCTGTACAGGGCTTCAATACTGATGCCGTTTGTTTCTATAGAAAATAGACTCAGAGAGGAATCTATACATATATGGCTTGACTCCTAATTGTCTCGAGTTAATTTATAATGAATTTCAAAAGTCGGAACAGGAAATCCAGAAACCGTTCTGGCCCTGTCTCACAAGAACCTGAATATCTCCTAACATACTGTCCGTATGATTGTTTTGTTACTTTCCTATGAAAATAGATTCATCAAGGTTCGTTTACATAATTTATTCACTATTTACTTTCATTCCTACTATTTTAGTGAATTTCAAATCTACATCACTGCTGCTGTCAGCATCTGCCTTTAAGGTAGACTTTACCTATTTCATAGTTTCCATGATTCAACTAGCCCTTTTTGCATAAGTAGCACAATTTATGATAGTGATTAACCATTCCCATGGCCAATCCTTGTCAAGCCTATCCACACCTCTCAATAACCATATCCATACCAAATGATTATAACATTACACTCAAACATATATAAGCCATTTTCGCATGGCTATCCAAAATTATACAAGTCCAAAGGGTCCATGACCCACAACAAACGGGTAGTCCTATACATGCCATTTCGAAGTTCAACCAAAATTGTACCAAAAGGGGGGGCTTTGATAGTGTGGGCGACTTCGACTTCAAAATCCCGAGTCCGATAGCTGGAGAACCAAAATCTATAAAATAGAGGATCAAAGAAACGGAGTAAGCAATTTATGCTTAGTAAGTTTTGAGCAAGGAATTCCAGCACAGCAAAAGTATAGCATTCATATAGCTAAACGAATAATTTCATATGCACAAATTTTCGATATCATACTTGCTTCACATTACCAACCCTTATGTACATACACAAAAGATCAACTTAGCCAAAGGCCGGTAGCTCGTTTATCAACTGAGCGAATACTTATTTGTAAGGGCTCAACTAAATTCAAGCACATACGAAACATACCTCAATGTTGGGATGTTTCTAGAGTATTTACTGAAATTTTTACAGCAAGATCATTCATTCCCAAATCATGTACCTTCGGAATTTAACCGGATATAGCTACTCGTTCAAATGCCTTCGGGACATAGCCCGGTTATAGTAACTCGCACAATTGCCTTCGGGACTTAACCCGGATTTAGTAACTCGCACAAATGCCTTCGGGCTTAGCCCGGAATTAGTATCTCGCACAAATGCCTTCGGATCTTAGTCCGGATATGGTCACTTAGCACAAAGCCTTCGGGACTTAGCCCGGACATCATTCAAATAACCATGCACATTTAACAATAAATCATGGCACATTCGTATTTCGTTTTCGTTAGTAAAACTCAAACACAAGACATTTATCATTCTTGCAATTTCGGCTCAATAGCCACACAAAGAGCATGATTTTGGTTTGCTTAAAACATGATCTAATCAAATCATAATTTAAGCTCTTTTACTCAAGAACTTACCTCGGGTGTTGTCGAACGATTCGGATAGCTATTCGACCACTTTTTCCTTCCCTTTATCGGATTTAGTTCCCCTTTGCTCTTGAGCTTAATTAAACAAATAAATTGATTTAATCATTTGAGCATCGGAAAGAGGAACACAAGGCACTTAGCCCATTTTTATACATTAGACATTAAAGTCACATATGTACGGAATCATGAATCAAACTCAACATTTTAGCTAATTTTTCCCCCTTGGCCGAATTTTCTAAGCCAAGACAAAAGCATCAATATGCTTGCCTCTAACCGAATACATGCAACACCAATCTCCTTCCTATGGCCGAATATGCATGTCTATGTTGGGGCCGATTTCAACACTTAATACATTCTACAAGTATGGTCACTTGTATTGACTAAACACCCTTTTGTTTCAAGTTCAAAACTTGGCTAATACACACATATATACACTAGTAAAGCATCCTCTCCCTTTCCATCAATTTAACACATGCATTGCTCATTAATATACAAAAATTATATTCGGCCTTAGCACACAACTTGCTAGCCGATTCTTCTCCATCTAGCAACGAATGCACATATGTGCTCACTCAAAAATGCTAAAAAGAAGATTCAAGAATCATCAATCCACCATCACATGCATCATTAACAAGCTTCATATTTAGCATGCAATGGCATTAACACAAAACCTACCTAGGCCGAATATCATCCCCATGACATAGCAAAGATTTGAACCATGGGCTAATTAGAACTCAAGCTAGCAACTAAAAACATGCATGAATCTCAAGGCACAACCTCAAACATACCTTGATCTAGATACAAGTATGGCCAAACCTCCTCCTAATCCTCTTCCAAACCAAACATGAAGCAAGAACTCCTTCCTCCTTCCTTTGAATTTTCGGCCAAATGAAGATGAAAAGGGATGAACAAAATTTTCTCTTTTCTTTTCTTTAACTCACGGCAATGGGGGGGGGAACAACTACACACTTTTTTTTTGTTTTCATCATATTCCCTTTCATTATTTTATGCCCATTCTCCTTATTTTAATTTTTTCCACCCATGATGCACCAACACAACATGTCTATGACATGTCTTGCCCATCACACTTGGTCTACCATGCTTGTCATGGCCGGCCACTACTAGTTAGGGGGGAATTTGACATGCAAGTCCCCCCTTTTTATTTCATGCTCTAATAGGTCCTTATGCTTCAACCTATCACATTTCAAAAATGTCGCACATAAGTCCTATTGACTAAATTCACATGCAATCGACTAAATCGAAGCTTGAAATTTTCGCACATTCATAATTACATATTCTAGACAATAAATATCACATTCAAACATTTCGGTGACTCGATTTAGTGGTCCCGAAACCACTTCCCGACTAGGGTCAATTTTGGGCTGTCACACACTAGATAATCAAACACAGAACACAAGAAGTCATCATCAAATCCTTCTTCCTTCATCGAAATCACTTGTTCGTAAAGCTGTGATGTCTTATCGGCAGTAAATTGTTCCAAAGCATTAGCAATTTTGCCAAGTTGTTCACCCACAAATTTAATTTGTTCATCAACGAGACTTTCTTGACCACTTTTTCTTTTACGTTTGGATGTACCAGTTGAAGATACATTTGTTCTTACCTCTTCAGCCTCTTCATTGTCACAGTCTACAGGCATTGAATCTTCATTACCATCATCCAAATCTATGTCAGTAAATGTTCTAGCAAAACTCCCTGTTGCCATATCTTTGCCAACAACCAAAGCCATTTCATCATAATGATCAATGCTTTTATTCAAAAATGGTTCATACTTCTTGTGTGCCTGTTGGATATTATACACAATTAGAATAACAATTAAAATACAATTGAAATATACTTAATATATATACATATATTACCATCACTACTGCATCATATGTCGCTCTATCACATGTGATCATTTTTATGTTATCATCCCATTGAAAACCACTTTCACCTCGAATTTTGCATATAATCTGGAACTAGTTTTTTACTGTCCTCAAATGATTTTCCACATGCTTCGCATCGCATTGGACTTGGAATCTTTCAGAAATGGCGTCGACAACTCGATTAATAGAAACTGCTTTGAAAGTATTAGAAGGCTTATTTCCTTTTCGAGCCTCATTTGCTAGAATTTCAAGGAAAACATGTTCCATCGGTTTTGTCTACCTAAATTGCTTGGAGGTCCCTTCTTTGTTGCCCTTACCCATTCTACATTAAATAATTGTCATTTTCAATAATTTCAATATCCAACAAGCGTAAAACATAATAATAAATTCAATATCCAACAAGGTTAAAACATAATCAATATCTAACAAATTCAAGACATATATCAAAATAAAAAAAACTAAAATTTCAATATCATTATCCAACTAACATTTACAAAAAAAAAATTATACTAAAACATACATAACATAGAAACAATAACCCTAAGCTCTAAATCTACCTAATATTTCTAGCCATATAATCAGCCCACATAGTTTGTGAAATTTCATCTCTCTTAGCAGACCATTCTCTTGCTTCTTGTCTTTCTTCTCGCTCTGTGAGAGTTTGTATTATCGAATCAGACTCAGACGCCTCGTATAATCCTTGGTTAAGTAAATCACTAGGATCAACTCCCATTATATGATTATGAATGATACAACAAGCCAAAACTATATCTACTTGAGTTTGAAAATTCCAAATTGGTTTAGCATCTAATACACGAAACCGTTTCTTCAAAATCCCAAAAACACGTTCAACAGTGATCCGTAATGATGAATGGCGAAGATTAAAGAGTTCCTTTGCATTTTTAGGCCCTTCAGCAGCAAACTCTTTTAAATGATATCGGACACCACAATATGGGGTAATACATCCAATTCGGATGCCATATCCAGCATCAGCAAGATAATATTTACCTACAATTTTACAATACATAATTAATACTAATAAACTATGAGCTTACTAGAACTATTTGTGATAAATATTACCTTCCGGAATTCTTAATCGTCTTGGGCATGAAAGTGAATCACTTAAAATACGAGAATCATGTGCACTACCTTCCCAACCAGCTAGAACATAGGAAAATTTCAAATCAAATGTAATGGCAGCCAATACATTTTGTGTCGTCCCCCCTTTACGGCTACGAAATCTTCCTTGCATGCTAAGTGGACCGGATGCACGAATATGAGTTCCATCTAATGCTCCAATACAATCTTTAAAATAAGGATAAAACCTTGGATTGTTTCTAATTTCACTAGGAGTTGACTCATCAGGTAATCTAATAAGTAGTCTATACAATTTCAAAATAGCTTTCAATACAACCCTAAAGTAATGGTGAACTGTCTGAGTTGATCTATAATATCTAGATCCAATCACTCGAAACCTTACATTATGACCAATTATATGTAAAAATATAACTACTTACTCCCTAATATTGACAAATTTAGATGATTGTAACAAATTATTCGTACTAAGAATATCACATAAATTAAAAAAGGCGATCGGTCTCATCCTTATCACATCAATACAATGCTAGTCACCACTATATAAAATAATATTAATATAATTTTCTCTTTCATAATCATGATTCACACGAGGGATAGAAGCAATTTCCTTCCTGGTTTCTAATTTTTTAATCCAAAGAGCCCCAAAAGCTAAAACTGAAGCCACGACTCCGACAATTGCGATTTGATGTTGATTACGATCCATCTACAAAAATAATGCCACACAAATATATGATCACTACTACAAAAGATGCAAGATTTTCATAAGATCACATAAAGTTACCATGACTAAAAGCGCATACATACACATCAAGCGAATTATAATTGCATAATAAATTTTTTGAAAGTAGCACTTAAAATATATTGATCATAGTTAATACAATACTTCAATAAATGATTTGGTTAATACAATACTTCAATATATTTGATAAGCATATGAAAATGAAAGCATGACAAATGAGTTTTCTTGTAGGAAATTGCAATTGGTGCAAGATTTTGTTATATATTATTAGGTTATCTTTCATGTATAATTAATTAATTAATCACGAATTTGAATGGGAAATTTGAATGAAATTCATTTAAAAATCAATATATTATTAGGTGCAATACTTTAATATTTAACATATTATTTATAAAAAAATATACATTAACAGAAATTTGATTATTTAAGTATTATTTTTTATTGCAAAAACATTATTAAAAATGGTGATGCCTCTTTTTCAAAATATAAAAAAATTTTAAATTATAAATTGCTATCAAGTGTGTTTTCTTTTTTTTATTTCGAAATTTAAACAAAAAAATTTGACAATGTTATAAATTTTTTTTATTTCTATTTTTTATAATTTTTTAAATTAAAAATTGATTACTTTTTATAAAAAATAAATAATGTTTAAGTGCACTGCTATAATTGCTATAATCCCAAATGTCCAGCATGATTTTGTTTGCTCCATTTTCAGCATGAAAAAAGCAAATGCCTCCACTTACTCAAATGTCCAGCATGATTTTGTTACCAAAAAGCATGAAAAGTGTTATTTAATTGTTTCTAAAAATATCAACGAAAAGAATAATCCAAGACCTTTTTAATGTGCATAAAACATCTGATTAACTGAAATCAAACTTTAGCATTCAAATGTTCAATGATAATCCTTCTAAAAAAACTGAAACAGATTGAACAAAGGAAGTTGGCAAAAGCCATGTGGGGATGGCAAACTCAAATTCCAGATCTACTCATACATGTCAGTTTCACCCTTCAAACACAAGCATAAAAGCTCATTCTGATGAAACAAAGGCATCGATGTTACTTAAGGACCTTCCTTTGTAGTCAAACATGCTAGATATCAAATGAACATTCATCACCCCTTTTCTCTAGCATCAAATACTAACAGATCATTAAGTGCTAACAAATACTAACAAATACTAACAGATCAGTAAGTGCTAACGAGAGAATGGCACATATGCCAATTCATACATTAATCATACATTGCTCACTTGCCTAACATTAATCATTACTCATCATGTAATTTAGCCAATCAGTCCACATGCCAATTCCATATGCTATAAATCATGCCAAAATTACCAAAATTCATGACATACGCACATATGTATTTACCTACCATCAACCAAATATAACAGCTCATCACTGCCATTTCCCAAATACGTAAACAAATTACAGTAAAAATGTAAATCAATAATAAACCATACCCAAACACATCCAAAAACCATGCTTAATTCACTTGAACCGAATTATAACAACCACAAATATATATTATACCAAATCATAAATCAAGCACATCACAAACATATAACAACCACAAATGACATGCCATTGGCAGACCAGAATCAAGAAAGAAAACATTCCAAAGATAAAACCTTGGACCAACCTCTTATGAAAAAATCAACCAAGGCCACTAACAGAAGTAAGAATGCTGAGGTAGAGGCTAGGACAGCAAGAACTATACAGCTGGAGGTCAAGCATGGAAAGAAATTAGAACCGTTAGGAGTAACAAAAAAACAAACACAAATCATTAATGGTTTAATTTAATGGATTGAAATTACAATATATCAACACTTGTATTATATGGTGTGAATCATGCTTCAAACAGAAGAAAATTGCAATCTATGATTGAATGCTAATTGTTTGTAGACAAGTAGGGTTGCATAAGGAATCTCAGAAGTCAAAATATAGCAGGATTAGACATGATATCCAAAAAAATCCAAACTAACTTTTGCAGTAGAGGAAAGAAAATTTTTCTAAAAGAAAAAAAAAGTTTTGTAAGCTCATTTGGGGGATGAAATGGGACAGTAGAGACTGGCCACCGTAGTTGAATTTCTTACTAATTCTATCAATTACTGCCATACCAAAAGAAGAGAAAGAAAAAACTTGGAGAAAACCCAGAAATTAAACAAAAAAAACAGTCAAGTTTCCACATGAGAATGGTGGGAAGATATTTATTTAAGACCAACACATGTCATCCTCAAGATGAGTTTCAAAATGGGCCTGCTTTGAAATGAAGATAAAAGAGATTCAACATAAATCTCTTTCAACAATGTCATGTCTTAGCTATTGGTTCATTACACATTTGATCTTTTAAACTCCAAAATAATTAGCAAACTACTGTTGTAAATATCGAAGAAACAAGAATGTTATGGATGCTTAATTTTTGTAGTGAGAGAAAAAAAATACTAATAATTAAGGAATAAAAAAATGCAAATACTAATACAAGAAAACTCAATAATAGAGAGGAAAGAAAATCCATAATATAGATAATTTGCCATTAAGTATAAGTGGAGCATGTTTCTCAACAACCAAACACAAATTTGTGGTACATAACATAGTAGGTTACTTCCATACTGTTGTAGCAAATGCATGTGAAGCAAGCAAAGCAATGCCATAGCCATTACCCAATTGGTTCCAAAGGATAATAAGTAGTAGTACTATTAGTTAAGCCAAGGACCACTGTCCAGCTATGTTAAACTTCATTCACCCTCCAATGCCTCTGCTTTTGTCTTAGTATATCCATGCATTTTTGGTTAGTGACGTCTCCTATTGCTGGTTACTATTCTAGATATGGATGGCTATCCTTTGACCATTGCTACAATCTAAATACAAATTTCGTTATATTTGTATGATACTCGACATGGATACTAATCTCTATTGTATGACAGGGTAAGCTATATATTGGGAAGTAATAATATTGTAGACCCAACAAATTAGACCCTAAATAACTCTATTTAGGATGAAATCAAGGCATCATCTAGAGACCTGTTTTGCCATACAACAATGCAAATCAATACACAGTTTGCAGGTAGGTTCAACAAGGTTGACAATAGCAAGATATGAAATCAACACCTTGCATTACCCAATTTTCGTGCATAAAAACCTAAAACCCTTTTACAATCCAATCAGTGTCAACAATGTAACTTATTACTGAACAACACACTAACATTTTCTTATGAAATGAAACCAGACACAAGTTCGAAATTTTACATGTTGAAATTTCCCAGAAATAAATTGAAAATAAAACTATAAAAAATCAAATAATGTATGTAATAAGGTTACCTGAAATTTCCCATAGATTTGAAGGAAATTGGAGTGGAGATAGTAAAAGAAAATGGTGGTCCGAAATTGAGAACATTTGGATCGGCAATCTGGACAGATACGGAGAAGTGGGAACCGAGGAAACGAAAGAAAACTGTGATAATTGATAGAGAGGAATGAAGGAATGAAGGAATGAAGAAGGAGAGTGGGGGGTTACTGGAAAATTGATAAATAGAAGTAGTTTTCTACCGGAAATGAAGGAAGGAATGAAGGAGGCGATAGAGAGGAGAGCACGGAAAATGTCTTACGAAAATTGAAAGGCTAAGACATTTTCCCTAAAATGTAACCCATTTTCCCGTGTTTTGGAGTTTATTTTCCAAATGGAAAATGTTTTCCGCCAATCAAACGCCGAAAAAGTTGGAAAATAGACCCTTAATTTCCGCCAATCATACTAATAGCTAACAAGCTTGGAGGCTGCTCATATTTGGCCATTGGCTATTGAAATGCTCAAGCTAACTGTCCAACTCTTCAAGTTAGTAACTTAAGATGTTCACATTGCAAGAGGTTCTTTTCACATTGAGTGGTTGATCAGTTTTGTGCATTCACACTTGTGGACCATTGAAGTGCCCAAGTTGTTCATTTAAAATGCAAGACTATTTAGCTCCATAAACAGCTCAATTAAGGTGCATTTAGCCTCTTTGACCGAACCAAGACACCTCATTTAGCTCTTCATCACTTCAATTAATGTCTAGCTGAATGGACTCTATCTAGAAGTTGTCATTCTAGAAACTTTCCAAGGACGTTCTAAGAAGCTTCATGGAAATTTCTAGCTCCTTTTGTTTTAATTTTGTTGACCATTCAGCATCTTTATTTGTCTATTTGGCTACTCTAAGATTAGGCTATAAATATGTGTTAACATTCACTTTGTAGGGACTTTTGAACCTTTTATGAATTCTATTTACTTTGTGAGTTTGTTTTCAACTCTAATTGTTCTCAAAGACTTGTCTGACTTATCAAGTAACCCTTGTAGCGTCAACCCTTCTTTGTTATTCCGAACTTATCACTTCTACCCAAAGTGTGGCGTTCAAGTTATATCGAGGTTCCTATCATCTTTGATAGCGGGACGAGGTCTTATTCATCTACTTACCATCCATTCGACACTATCCCAACTTAAGTATTCACATAAGTCTCGGGTTAACACATCCTTATTGTGTTAGTTCGTTCTTGAATCCTTAGCCAAATTCCATTCATCATTTCTTGAATCATTCCATAACCTCATTGAACCTATTCTAACCTAAATCTCTTCTTTCTTTAACCTTTTCTCGACAAGCTTTCAACTAACTCAATTCACGATCGGGCAAATAGTTAAGACTCAAGTCTTATTTGCAGCGAGTGCGTATCAGTCTTGTTATCTGATATTATTTTAAATAGTTGGTCAAAAATCATAGAAGCTTATTAAATTCTATTATTTAAAACTCATGTATTTAAAATCAGTAATTATTTTTTGATAAAAAACGTCGTCTCCTCCTATCTAGCAGTTTAAATTATGTAAGCAAAAGCCCAATTAAAAATTTAAACCAACTCAAAGGCCTTATTACAAAAACAAAACCCAACTTATACTTTAAAATAAAATAAAAGTAAGCGTGAACAACAATAGTCGTGTGGCCACCTCTGAGTCTCTCGCAGCACCGAATCGCCTAAGGCTAAGGATTACTTGCACAGTTAAAAGGAGAGAATGAGTTTACGAAACTTAGCGTGTAATACCCTAACTGTCAATCAGTAATCATGCAGTATCAGTCTGAGCTTGAGCCCTATACAGTAACAGTACAGTGTGGGCCTTAGCCCAAAACAGTAACAGTGAGGGCCTTAGCCCAATACAGTAACCAGTACAGTGCAATAATGCAACCCATCCCAACCTAGCCAACAAACTACTCCGTACCACCAACACACCACGTAGGGATAAAATTGACCCACCCAACCAACACACCAATATCGCAGCAAAGCTGCCAGTAATAGAATCGCAGCGAAGTTGCTAGTGGCAGTATATGTGGCAAAGCTAGTACAGTATACTTCCCCCATATCAGTATCCCAGCCGCATGCAGTATGTTATGTCATAAATCATACATGAATGCAAAACATCATACTCAGTAACAGTCATATATATATCATAGAACAAATCAGCCATACATATCATAAGGCTATAACGGTCATTTCATCTCCTAGGGGTATATCAATCATTTTACCCTATGGGGGTATTTCAGTCATTTTACCCTTCGGGGGTATTTCAATCATTTTACCCTTCGGGGGTATTTTAGTCATTTTACCCTTCGAGGGTATTTTGATCATGTTACCCTTCGAGGGTATTTCGATCATTTTATTCTTCAAGGGTATTTCGATCATTTTACCTTTCGTGGGTATTTTGGTCATTTTACCCTTTGAGGGTATTTCGGTCCTTTTACCCTTCGGGGGTATTTCAGTCATTTTACCCTTCAAGGGTATTTCTGTCATTTGCCCACGGATCACAATTTAGGCTTACCACTCGAGCGATCGCATGCCCGTGTGGTCTCAAATGTCATTTTTATGGCTTTTCGGCTTTTCACTGATCTACAGTTACAGTGGGGCGATTACACACCTGATTATGAAAACGCTCCAAGACCCACGAGCACCCAAAATCTACATTCATACAAGTTTTCCATTAGTCGCTAAATAATAAGGTTAAACTCCTTCTTTTACACCCTTAACCAAAACTAAATTAATATTTGCTCTGCCAGTCAAAAGTGGCTTAGCCCACCTATACCACTGACGAAGGTTGACTAGAATTATCTGCATTGCAAACATATGTATTAGACAAGATTGCTTAATCATGTGGTTTAAATCCACTTCATGATAACTTACAGAAATACTACAAGCATTCGGCCTACCCCTAGAATGTTAGCCCACATACCTGTCTTAGATTGAGAGAAGAGAGAAAGGTTTCAACAACTTGATACTACTTGATACTCCCTCAATCTCGAGGATTTCAAACAAACAGAGAAGAGTGATATACAGTTGAACCACAGACAATAAAGGAAGATAACTTATCGATTTAAAAAGAAAATAAAAAGAGGTAGAAAATAAAGACAAAAAGAGAATGATATACGGCTAGAAAAGAATAGGAGAAAAAGAAAGAGAGAAAGAGAAGAGAGAATTCGACAACAAGAGGAGAGGGGAAGAGGAAAGAAAGAGCAAAAAAAGAAAGCAACAAACCCGAGAGGTACTTCTTAAACTTGGCAAAATCGGCACCCAAAAGCGAAAAGGCAAGAACGCGAAAATGACCAAAACTAAAACTCATAGAAAGATAGCAACTACGAAAATCGATTACCATAGTGCCTACTGAGCAAATTCAGCACAAGAAAACCCCCAGCCAAAACCTCTAGCTAGAGTTTTCCCAAAACGACACAACTCTCCTCACAAACAACTCCTTAATTTTCTCCTAATCATTGAATCACTCCAATTTCTCCTGCAGCTCCCCTAACAACTCCATTCAAAATCCCCTTACCTGTGTTTCAGTCCAACTCCACTACCTACATAGCCCAAGCAGCAAAATAAATATTCTTCTGCACAACCCAGGACTTGAACCTCAGACCTCACAGTTACACAACACGCCACCTTGCCATTTGACCACAAACTCTTTTTGTGACATAAAACCAACACTAATATTTATAAGGCCTATATGTCTATGAACAGATTCATTTAAGAGCAAAACTAAAAATTCTGCTAAGGCCAAGACTTGAATCCAGACTTCTCAAACACTCCCACACACATCCAAATTACTTAGCCATTAAGGCAAACAAGCAATTTGTGTCAAAACATGCAAAAATTAAAGACTTAGATTTTTAGGGCGTTACAGAGTGGCCGATATCAACTTGGTCTGAAATGAAAGCCGTGATGCGTAAGTGATTCCTCGTATCTTCCTACCATCGGGAGTGAATTTCTTCAAGCTAAAGGACAAAAATGAGATTATCGAAGGAGTCCTATGTGCAAAAGGAACGAAAAGATTCATTTAGAATAGATTCACGTTTGGATTCCTATTCTTGATGGGATTCAGGTTGGAAAAGAGGTAACCGCAAGTTTGAAGCCTTTCAAGGTGACAAACAAGAAAGTAGAAAGATCTTTTCAAGTGCATCAAGGCATTCATCCATGGAAGAACACTTACAAAGAGGAGAACGTGTCTCGTATGCATCAAAATACTCATCCACGGAGGATCATTCACGAAGAGTTGATTGTGACTCATATGTAGATGCTTTCCCTTCCTTTGAGTGAAAAGCTTGTTGTTCTAATTCTTTTGTATTACCTTCATCTTGTAATGAAAGGAAGCGAGAAAAAAAATTAAACGAAAAGAGAGACAAGAAATATTGATGCGAGAGAATGAGCGAATCCTAAACGAAATTAAGAGAAGAAAAAAAAGAAATTGAAAAAAAAAGAGAGTGAGATAAAGCAAAACAAGATTGAAAAAGAAAACGAGTGCGAGCAAGAAAAGCAAATTAAAAATAGAGCGAGAATGTGAAAGAAACAAGTGGCAATGAGTTTTCAAAAATAAAAGAAATTGTGGAAAAAGAGAAAGAGTTTGAAAATGAGTTAGAAAAAGAAACGAATGAAAAAGATGCAAGTGAGAAAGAAAAGGCGAGGAGTGTTTTTACCAACCAATATGCAAATTGTCCTCGTATTATTTCTTCTTTTCAGGTTTCTAAAGATTCATTTGACAAGCTTCAACTTCATTATCTTCCTGAAGAGAGGCGGTTCAAGTTGTTCAGCAAAGGTAAGATCGTAGATGACCTTAGTCCACCAGCGCTTAAAGGTAAACAAGGTAAAGGTTCTTTGTTATGCAAGTCTCAACAAATTCACTCGCGTGTTATTGATGAGAAAGCTGAAAACTTAGTTTTTGAAAGAACTCCTCACCATAATTTGGCTGATTGTCATATTCTAATTGATGAAGATTTTGTTTTACATAGTGGTACGAAGCATTTTCCTATTGATGAGTATGGCGTCGGAAAGATTTTAGGTAAAGTAAGAATAAACCAGCACACACAAATTTTGATCTTTTGTGATAAAAATTTGCCATGTAAAATGCCTAGTTTGTTTGTTTGTGATGATAAAATGAAGTCTCTAAATTGTTATACGAATACCACTAGTTTGTGTAAGTCTGTTCGAATGAGATTTACGATGTATGATTGTTTGAATATGTGCATGCTCAAATTCTCTTTGTTTCACTTGTGTAAATTTTTGGTGATTAAGAAATTCGTGCATTTTGGAATGAGTGAACAATCTCGTGTGTTCAACCCTGGATTTCACTATTCTAGTTCACCATTGAGAGAGAGCCAGCAACCTAAATTTTGTGTGAATAAGTATGTGCACAATGTCTGCTTAATTGGTGTTTGGCCTTTAATTAAGAAAACAAAACTTGTGCAAGTTGATTATAACTTTTAATTGATCTCTGTTCATTCTACATTGCCAGTTATCAAATTTTTTATTCATCATGAAAAGGTATGACCATCGATGTTTTTGAATCACAACAATAAAAGTTGAATATAGTTGAGAAAGTTGCTGGTGACATAGTCCTCAAAAGACCTCTATATTTTGTTTTGGTTAACTGCTATTCTCTATTTGTGGTTGACAATTTTATTGTAAATGGAGGCCTGAAGTGTTGTTTACTTGATGTGTTCGACGTTGAAACACCTATTGAAGACGTCGGGTTAATTCAACATATACAAAATTTAGACATGTGTGATAGAGATCATTCACATAAAAAGCTTGTTTTGTTTGATTGTGATGGTTATGTGGAGTCTTTAAATTTTTGTGTGAAATCCTCTTGTATAAGCAAGCCTTTGCAGAGGAAATGTGACAGGTTTGACTATTTGAATGTTTGTATGCTCACATCTTCTTTGTTTCGCATATGTGAGTTGTTGATGAAAGAAAAGCCTTTACTGCTTTTAACAAAGAATGACCAAAATCATGTGTTTAAACCCGAAGCAAGTCATCTTAAGTTGTTACTAAGAAAATGTGAGCACCGTAATTTCATTTTAAATAAATGTGTTGAACCTTTTCATCTGCTCCGAATTTTATCATTTTGTTCGAAAACAAAAGAAGTAAATTTTGTTGGATTGTAAAGTCAAACATGAATCTTTGACTCCAAAAGTTGTTCTAAATTATGGTTTAAAAGATTTGACCGTGTATTACAAGATTATACTATTCAACTGCTACATGTTCTTTCTAAGTTGCTGGTCATGACACTTTCGGGTCAGATTGGAGAGGTAAGAGGAAATATTATTTTTGATCCTAGAGAACATTATTCTTTATCACTTTTCAAAGGATTTGAGTCATGGACTTTTGTTGTCCAAAAGTATAACTCTCGAATGCTCCATGATTCAGGTTTGGTTCCATCAAGGAACAAGGTGGCACTTTGGAAAGGTTCCCTCCGAAAGAGGGAGGGTGTGCAAACAACCTCTTTTGTGTTCAAGGTATGTGTCAATTTTAGGTTATCGGGAGCAACATTGCCAGCTTCATCAACCAAGGGGGCTATGACAGTGAAAGATTTTTTGCGAGAAGGTGGCCCGATTTAAGGAAAAATCACTTTAAAGAGGGAGGGGATTATACGGCCACACAACGAGCACACTCTTGGACCAGCTCCCTAAGCATTGCTTGCAAACTCTTGCAAGCTGACTTAGTTCAATTCCAGCTCAATAAAGCTCAATTCAACTCGATTCTAGCTCATTGAGCTTAATTTTATCCTTTTTAATTAATTTCATTTTAGTTCATTTTAGCTTGCATCTATCTTATTTTTGTTGGAATAATTTCATGCTGGAATAATTTCATGTGTCTAGCAAAGTAGTTAATTTATTTCAGCTCATAAAAAAATTATAATCTAAATTTAATAATTGTAGTGTTTAATGTGTCTTAGTTTAATGCATGTTATTAATATGTCTTAGCTTAATACCGATTTTTAATGTGTCTTGGCTGCTGCTGAAATTAATTTGTGTCTTAGTCATTGTTTGATTTTAATGTGTCTTAGCTTAGACAAATTAATTAGTTTAGTTGCTGTTGAATTTAATTGTGTCTAAAACTAATTTAATTTGCTGGATTAAAATGGTGCAGCCACATGCATGGACAACAATTAAAAAAGGTGTGCTACTGATAGCCCTTCCCCAAACACCTATTCGGTCATTGCAAAAGCCAAAACCAAGTGTTGATTCTTTTCCCCAAGCTGGCTATCAAGCTCTCCAAAGTAGCCTTAAAAGCTTTCACACAAGCTGGAAAATGCCATTCACACTTCAAGGCCATTTGGTTTTGAGTTTTCACACTCAAGGGCTGTTCAATTTTTTTGGTTCACATTCAAAGGCTGTCGAGTACTCCAAGCTGCTCATTAAAGTCGAAGATTGTCCAAATATTCAAGGTAGCTCAATTAAAACATGTTCACCCCCTTGGCCAAATTTTATCAAGCCAATTTAGCTCCCAATCACTCCAAATTAAGTCTAGCTGAATGAAGGCCTATAGAAGCTGTCCATTGGCGTCTCTCATGCTAGGAAACTTTAAGGAACCTTCAAGGAAGCTTTAAAGGATGTTCTAGGAAGTTTCCAAGAAGTTTCAGCTCATTAAAGCTGAATATTTGCTGCCCATTCAGCTCTCTAAGTGTTTATTCGACTAGCTAAATGTTTACCTATAAATAGTTTGTTTTGTAATCATTTTGGGGTTAGACAATTTAGACAATATACTTTTTATCCCTTTATGGATGTTTATAACATTGTGAGTTTGATTGAACTCTCTTTGCTCTTTTAAGACTCAGCTTGATTTATCTAGCCTAGCCAGTGGCGTCACCCTATTTCTTTTGAACTTATCACTCCTAAATCGAGTGTGGCGTGCACCCTTATACCTTTGGTTCCTATCTCCTTATAGATAATGGGTCAAGGTTCTATCTTTTGCCATCTAAAGTGTTTTTATAAGTCTCAGGTAAATACTGTATATAGTATTAGTTCATTCTTCAACCTTGAGCCTTTCTATTCCATCCACATTCATCGACTTACATATAACCTTATTTCTTGTTAGCTGAAACCATATATTTATCATATCTAAAATACTTCAAACCCTTTTTTAAAGCCTATTCTTAGCCAATTTTAGCTTACTTTAATCCGAACGATACCTCAATTTTACGTTCGGGCAATCAAAACGATTCGTATCAACACCGAAGCGAGATAGTATTAGAATGGGGAATTCATCTCATGGTTTAAGCAGTATTTTGTCTGTGTGGTATAGAATCAGGGTATGTCTGACAGTATAACAACCCATTTTTTAGTGGTATCGGAAACAATGTTATCAAAATCATAATTTTGACGAGTGAGTTTGCAATGTAACACCCCAAATTTTGGGCCTAGAAGAAATATGTTTTGAATAAGGGAAAAGTTAGGAGACTACACATAAATATTTTGTTGTGCAAGGAAGTGACATAAATGAATGTCTGCTTCAGTGGTTAAATGATTTAGGAGTGTTTGGAAGTGTCTGAGAAGTCAGGGCTTCAAGCTTTGGCTTATGCAAAATTTTTATTTTAAGTGAATAAAATCCTTGGATGTAGATAGTATGTTCTTAAATTATTGTGGTTAAAATATGATACAAAGGAGTTGTTGGTCTAGTGGTAAGGGGCGTGTGGAGTGTACATGGGGTCTAAGGTTTGAGTGGTGGCGCATCAAAAAAGGGAGTATTTATTTTGCAACCTAATTCATGTGGGTGGTAGAGTTGGATTGAAATACTGCTAAATGGAGTTTGAACTGGTCATAGAGAGAATTGAATAGGTGCATTTGGAGAGATTTCAGGAGAGAATATTAGGATTTGGGGAGGTTTTTGTTGTGGAGAGCAATATATCATCTCATTTGTTCCTTGTTATCGATGGGAGATATATTGGGATTTGGGTTTTCATTGCTTTCTCCAACCTGCATTGCTTCCATTTCTAGGTGGTGGTGGTCGAGTTTGAGTGGCACATTGCCTGGGAACCAAGGGTGCGATGATTATTGATTTTCGTAATAAGAGTGTTCGAAACAAAGGGAATCTGAAAATCACATCAGGTGTGTAATCATCCATTGCAACCGTAGATTGGCAAAAAGTTGAAAAGCTGCAAACACGGCGTTTGAGACCACACGGGAGTGCGACCGCTCGAGTGGTAAGCCCAAATTGCGATTCATGGGAAAATGATCAAAATATCCTAGAAGGTTAAAATGATCGAAATACCCTGTAGGGTAAAATAACCGAAATACCCCCCATAGGGTAGAATAACTGTTATACCCCTAGGAGTCGAAATGTATGTATGACCGATTTGCTCTATGATATATGTATGATTGTAACTTGAGTATGACATACTGCATACACGTATGATTTATGACATGACATATTACATGGGGATTGGGATTCTGATATAGGGGAGGTACACTGTACTGGTGGCTTTGCCACATATACTATTACTAGCAGCTTCGCTGCGATACTATTACTAGCAACTCTGCTACAATATTGGTGTGTTGGCTGGATGGGTCGATTTTATCCCCACATGGTGTGTTGGTGGTACGGAGTGGTGTGTTGGCTGGATTGGGATGGGTTGCATTACTACACTATACTGTTGCGGGAAAGGGCTTAGGCCCACACTGAATTGGACTGTTACCGTAACGGGCTCATGCTCAAACTGCATTTATCTACTGTTTAACTAACTATTTGCTTGTTAAGGGATTACACAATGAGTTTCGTAAACTCACCCCTCTGTTTAACTGTACAGGTCAGCCCGAGTTGTAGGTGGGTCAGTGTTGCGAGGGACTCGGAGGTGGCCACACAATTGCATTTGTGCTACACTTGCTTTTACTTAAATTTGAAATTTGTTTTGGGTTTTGTTTATGTAATAAGGCCATTTATGATTGTTTAAATTTTGAATTGGGCTTTTACTTTCTTATTTTAAACTGCTAGCGTAGGAGAAGACGAATTTTCAAAATAATTACTATTTTTAAAGACACGCAATTTAAACACTAGAGTTTTCAAAAGCTTCCACGATTTTAGATCAACCTATAATAACAATGGTAGTTAACAAGGCAAACGTTTTGACTTGATGATTTGTTAAATAATAAAGACGTTTTTAAACTTAGGAACGAACTCAATGTGACACGCTAGATTCGACCATAACTCCTAGGCCGGGTTTGGGGTGTTACAAGTTAATATTATTATTTAATATTTATGAGTTAAGTATTATGATATAGTGATTTTTTTGATAATTCTTTTAATTGGATAATTAGTTAAGTACAAGTGAGTTGTCCCAAAAGTCAAGTGGTTTTGAAAAATGAGGTATCGGGACCTCATTTCTGTAAACCAAGCTCGTAAATATTATTAAATATTTACGAAGTTGTTATAAAGATGTATTTAATTTTGGTTCAGAAATTTTAACGTTTGAATAATTAATTAAGGAATAAGGACTAACTTGTAAAAGAGATAAAAGTTAATCGCTATTGATTTTTATTAGTTCAAATGCATAATTAATGTTTGTTTAAGGTCTAAAGTGGCAATTTACCTCCTTTAGAATATGGGTGGATGGTGAATTCTTATTATTTGTGAAATTATACGTTATTTTACTGTAAAATTAAATTAAATAGTTAAGTAAATATTATAAATCATTATAAAACATAAAAAGGGAAAAATGCATTATCATCTTTATTTTGCCCCTTCACCACTGATTCTCCATGCATGAGTAAACCAAGCTTTTGTCCAAGCTTGTTCTTCAAATTTGGTAAGCCGATTTTAATTCATTTATTGTAATTTTTATGTTTTTGAGATTGTTGCAGCTAGGTCCAACTAACCCGTAACTCTGATTTCAAAATTGCTAAAGATTTCAAAACTTTTCATTAATGAATCTTAGATTTTCTTGATAGAAAATGGTAGATTTGGAAACCATGAAATGTTTAAGGACTATTTTATAAAGTGACTTTTGTTAATTTTGAACATAAGGACTAAATTGTTAATATCTTAAAATTAATACAAAATTTCTGTGACTTTTTATAATAGGTGGCTGTAATTAAATGCATTTGAAATTGGTTTAAAGTTTGAAGTCCAAATTTGAAAGTGATGATAAGCTGTATTTTATGGACTAAATTGAATAAAATGTAAAAGTTCAGGAAAATTGTGTAAAATGAAATTAAAAGATTATAAGCATGAATTTGAGTATTATTATGATATTGGTACTGATATTTTGAATCTTAATTATTATATAAATTAAGTTGTTGACGTAAGCAAGAAATGGAAAATTGTCGAATAGTCTCTGTTAGCTAAACTACTATGGTTTTGTCATTAACTTAATACAGTATAAATAATTTTAAATTGTTTTTGAATAATATTTGAATGTATATTAATTTTTTATTAATATTTTGAATTGTATATGAATTATTTCATAAATTGAGGATTTAATTTAATTAAAATTGATTTATACGAAATGGAAACGTTAAGGTTAAATCTCGATGAACTTAGTAAAAGTCTCGTACACGAGGGTACAAGTTGATTTGTAATGGTACCGAGCTCTAGCATTTGTTGAGGATTCGAAGATACATGTGACATAGGTTTAGCCTGAACTGGTAACCTTACATGTATATACGACCCTGACCAGGCTATGTACTGTGTCGTTAATGGTTTAGCCTAGAAGGGTAACCTGACACAGATGTATATGATTAGCTTAGATGAGAGTTAGATGTTATTTGCAACTATGTATTGAGTTCTTTTACAGAGTTTCATGGGGTTAAAAAAAACTATAAATGAAAAGGTGATGATATATGAAATGTTGGCAAAGTAATGTATATGATTTGGATATAGAATATAAGATGGTTTGAAATGAAAATATAAACAATTATGGTTGTATATGTGATTGGGCTCAAAAATTTATATGTGATGTGAACCAGCCTCTTTTGATTGAGTTGAGTTGCTTTTGTTGCCCTATCGTCTAACGAAGAAGTTTTGTTCGTCTTGTGCCAAGAAGTATATTTATTTTGGGAAGTTAGTTGTGGTTCAAATTAGGTTCAAGGGAGTTGAATATGTGCTAAGGTTCGAGTACAAAAGAAAGGATTAGCTTTGAAAAAAAATAACAATTCGGTTTTAATGGAAAATGGATTGTTACGCTAAAAAATAAGAAAGAACCAACACTATGAGTAAGTGTTGACCCGAATCTTATATGTTCTGAAGGTGAAAAATGGACGATGTTGAAGAACCTCAACCCACTATCTATCGGAGATAGTAACCTCGGCATAAGTTGAACGCTACACTTCGGTAAAAAGTGATAAGTTCGGTTTGCAAAGAACATGGTTGACGCCACTAACCAAGTAGATAAGACAACAGAGTCTTTGGACGAAATTGAGAGAAGAAATCTCACAAAATATTCAACATAATATCAAATTTGACAAAAAGTTTTTCTAAAACAAGTTGTTTACAACCTATTTATAGTCCAAAGAGACCTAGCCGAATAGAAAAAAAAACCCAGCTTAAATGAGCTATTTAATAAGCTAAACTAACTTAACAAGTAAGTTCAATCCATTGGAGAACTCTAAGACTTGGGATCGGCAATAGGCAGCAGCTTAAATGCTCCAATTCAGTTGATAATTGAGCTAATTACTTAATCTGGAAGAGTTCATTGATGGAACAGCTCAAAACCTTAATTTGCTTCAATAAATCGGCCTTGAAAAGCCAAATGGACAGCAACATGCATTGATGACGTTTTTGGGCACACAAATAGCCCTTGGGTGTGAACTTATGGATGCAATCAGTCACAAGGTGTGAAAGGATAGTTTTGAGCAGCCACCAAGTGTGAAAAGAATATGTGAGCTGAATGGCCATGTGTGAACACTCCTTTGTCCATTGCAATGCACGAATAGACCCTTGGGAAGAGAAATGAGCTGCTGAATTTAAGGGGTGCATTTTCTTCCATTTAATGCCGTCCATGAACCAAGCTGATTCTAGCTGAATGGACACCTACAATCAGCCATTAACAATCGGTCATGACACTTTAAATGAACCCAATTAAGTTGTCTTGGCTTAAGACATTTTAAATGGTTGTAGAACAAAGACAAATTAAATTAGCTCAAGACAGCTTAAATTGTTGTTGTAATTTAGACAAATTAATTAACTTAACTTATTAATGCTGAAAATAGTAAGACACATTAAATGACTTAAAGACACAATTAACACCTAGTTAAATTAATTAATTAGCTTAAACTAAATTAACTAAAATTTATTCCAGCAAAATAAAATGCACAACTAAAGAAGACTGAAATGAGTTTATTGAGCTAGGGTTGAGTTGAATTGAGCTCAACCAGCTGCAATTGAACTAATTCAACTCGCAAATGATTGCGAGCAACACTTTGCATTCATGTAGACAACCTCCTTCGTGCTAGTCAAAAACCCTAGTCTGTGTTTTAGAGCTTGTAACGTTTGTTCATTCCTTTTTCCTCTTTTATGTTTTGCCAAACTAGTTTGCATTACACTTGCCTTACTAGAGGCTACATAACATCGTTCATGTTTCGTGATCTGCTAGTTCAATGCATCTTGCAATGAAGACATTGCCATGAATTCACTTCTTTTTTTTCTAAACATATGGTTCTTTTCCAAAGTAAAGTGGGGAATGACTCAGCACGAAGCAAAACACTTTATTTCTTACACAAACATGCAAAGTCAGACCTTTGACTAGTCAGGTAAACTTACCTTGAACCAGATATGTACAACACACACAAAGTATGAAGGAACTCACCAGATGATGTAATAGAGACTAAACAACAGGTCCCTTGCCCTTGTCTCGACAGCTTTCGGGAGTTTCTTGAGCTATAACATACATAGTTAACTTAATTAGGAAACCCAGAATTTTGAAGTTTCCTTTTTTAAATCATTAGTTTTTCCATAAAGCATGAAGCTTAAAGTCTTGTAAGTAATCACAAAAATAGCTAGAGTTTCAACATTACTTACCAGGTTTCATAATGGTAAAGTTTGCTGATTATGGCAAACTTTAACCCTTCAAGCTGGCATTGGCTCTGTCATTTTCCTAGAACACATAGAGAGAATTGATAAAAGGAAGTATTAATTGCCAGAGAAAATATAGAACTTGTTTATGAAGCTAAAGTTGCTTTATATGGGTGAACACGGAAGGAAGACTTAGTGGACAAACTTATTTACCTCTAACAATTTTCCTTCGGTACCCGTGACTAATAGTTTTCTCTTGGTCACACAACAAAATTGGGCCTAGAAGTTTTGAGGGTAAATTAGGAATTTTGGCTAGGAATGGATTAAGAAATTTTGAATTGTGGTAACCCAAAATTATTTTCATCTATAACTTTTTTAAAATTAAATCAATTTTTAAAAATAATGCTGAAAATAATTTCAATGTTAAAATACTGACTATTTTGTAAAAGGGTTCAATATAGGAGTAGTTAAAAAGTAATTTTACCAAAGTTTTAAAAATACCCTGTTCCCCCTCCATCTTTATAAAACCCACGTTAGTTTCTTCTCCTTATTTTTGTTGTCATCCCTTGTTCTCCCCAAGCTTCTCCCTCTCAATTTTATGTTACAAACTTCATTCTTTTAATTTCTATCATCACTAGAGCCATAAATGTCCATAAAATTTCAAGAAAAACACCCAAAACACCATTGGTTTTGTCATACCTCAAGCTTGTGGGTTTTTTGAGTTTTCAACCAAAAGCTTGTTTCTCTTCCATCAAATGTAACATTTCAATTTCTTATTATTTGTTCATGTTATATGGTCTTTTAAACTAATTTTTAACCATTAAATCACATGTTTTGAATAAAAGCCAAAAATTGGGTTGTTAATGGTGGATTTCAGGATGTTGCGTAAAAATGTGGTTTCAAAGTGTTATTTTAATTATTTTTGACATTATTAGAAGGTTTCTAAATATTCCTTAAATTTTCAGTAAAGAATTACAACGTTTTATTGATTTTTTGTGAAAGTTGCCATTATATGGCAAAATTTTGGATCCATGAATCTGCATAGGTTTGAGTAGTTTCAAGGTTGGGAATTTTTATTAGATGTATAAATAGATTATTGGAATCAATTATAGGTAATGGGAATAAGTAAGGATTAAAATATTTGAGTTTCAAATTTGTTAGTTGAAATTTTAGTTTCATGAGGAATATAGCTTAGGCTTTCATTTTTGGTTGGTTTCAATGAGTCTTTGGCTCTAATTAATTTTCCATAATGTGTGGTTATTATGTGTGAAGCATTGGAACCAGTGGAGCCTTCTATGAGCAAGGCGAAAGCCAAGAAAAAACTAGTTTAAACATTCAACAATTAGGCGAAAGCATGATTAGTAAGTGTTTGGAATCGCTACCCATAGACACGATTAATAGTGTTAATTGGGAGCTTAGGAATAGCCTAAACCCCTATCCTAAGTTTCGAGTGTAAGCTTTCTATTTGCCTTGCTTTATTTTGGCAATTATGTGATTATGTGAATAATTGTGGATTGATTATTATGATGCGATATTGTGATATGAGGCATGTGTGATGACTATTGTGAATTATGTTGTGTTGTGGGCAAGATATACATGCTAAATGACAATGATAATGATATGCTAATAATGCAAATATGTAGGGAAAGCGAGCAGAATTTCAGTAAGTATATATGGGTTGAATTGTGGAATGTGATATTATTTTGACGAGTAATTTGTAAGAATACTTGTACGTGAGATATGATGTACTGATTTTAATGCACACATATGTGGTTGGATATGTGACGGCTCAATAAGCATTATTATGGCAGTTAAAGTGTAATTAAATGTGAATATGAGAAGCATGCATTGTGTACAAGTTTGTGATGTAAATTGATGAATATGAACAGAGATGATATGTGTTAAATCAGCAAATAAAAAGGTGTAATTATAGATATTTTGGCCTTGTGATTTCTTGAAACCGTTTGATATAGCTGTCATGCCATAGGATTGTGAGTACTCACTCTTGTGTTGTGTGATTTGGGCATTGAGGCCTTAAGACAGTTTGAAAAGATAAGGGAATGTGAGCTAAGCTCTATTCACTGAGATATGTTGGTGTGTTGGAGAGTGTTAGCTATGTGTTACACTTTTGGGGTATGTTCGACTCTACGAGTCATTTGGTGTGTTGTAGATCCGTGTATCCATTGTGTGGTGATAAAACTCACTTTTATGTTTCATAGCTTCAAGTGCCAAATTATCGTTCAAATATGATATTATATATTGTGATAATACGATGAAAGACGAATGCATAAACATGTGAATAATATGCTAAATGAGTTGATTTAAGTTACATGAAAATGTTAGTATGTTCTCATGGTAAATTGTGTATGTAATTGTAGTTTGGGTCATTATAGTTTAACTTGTGAATGCATGTGAATATATAAGCTAGACTTGTGAGTTATTAAAGCATGTATACATTGTTTAGTCTTGATGAATTATTGTAAAATGAGTTATTTGAATATGAGTTGACTGTAGTCGTACGTGAGAGTATATTTTAGTTTATGCTTAATGAAGCATTTGTAACGCCCCAAAATTTTAATTTTAGTTATTGTGAATGTGTGACACAAAATATTTGTCTGCTTTAGTGGTTATGTGTTCTGGGTGTGTTTGGGAGGTCCCAAGTTCAAGCCAGGACTTGGGCAAGTTTTGGTCTTTTTATGAATAAGCCCTGTCTTTGGTCAGTATGCTTTTAAGTAAAAGTTGGAAAATAATTAACAGAATGGGCCTACTGGTCTGGTGGATAAGTGGAGTGTTGGTGTGAAGGAGGTCCTGCATTCGAATCTTGGCGTGGGCATTATTTTTGCTCGTGCGTCCAGGAGAGTTTGAGATGGACTAAAAATCTAAGTAGTAGATTTAGTGGGGAGAGAAATAAGGGATTGGGGTGGTTATGAAATATCTGTTCATCTTTTTTTTTACTTTCCCAAAACCCCTCCACCCTCTTGTCGTTTTTCTCTTCAATGCTGCCGAATTTCTACTCTCTTTTACCCTTCATCTTCTTGATTTTTCTTTTCCCACTCTGCCTTGTGTCGCTCCACGTTTGTCTGCAACCGTTCGGTAAGTTTTAGGTAAGTGATTTGTCTCCATTTTTAACTTTCTTCTGAATTGTTTTGTTTATGCCAATTAGGGGAGGATTCAGGGGCTCATAATCACCAATCGGAGTCTTAGTTTGTATGTGAATTATTGTTCATCGGTTGAAGGTAAGGTTTAGTTGCTTATGGGTTAAAACCTCGATACGAGTTCAATTTGGAATCACGTTATGTCAGATTAAATTAGTGTTATTTGTTCAATTATAGGCTTTGGAGTGCTCGGGGACTGTTTTAGCATCAAACAAAACCAGGTGTGTACCTGAAATGCAGAAAATGGGATTCGGTGAAAAGCTTAAATTGCTTACTGTTTAGATTGCAACAGTAAGCTAACTTTGAAAAATCACCATAAATTGTGGAAATCAAATTAGAGAATGAAAATAATATGGAATTAAAGCTTATTGAGTCTAGTTTCTCATAGAAGCAACGATTTAGGTAATGGAATTGTAAATCGTGAGATATAATAAGTTTTGTGAGACAAGGTTAGAATGAATTTGGGTTCCCCTATTATGACTTTGGAAAATCATCAAAAATTGTAGAAAAATAATTAGGGGTTAAAATTTACATGTTTAAATTATTAATGAGTGTATTTACAATAGAAAGAAATGAAAACATTATCCAAATTTTTTACTAAGAGATAATTAATTTTTAGCAAAGAAAGGTCAAACTTGTCAAACAACAGAACAGGGGTAAGATTGAAGATTTTACTATAATTATTGGCTGAACCAAAAATTATGAAAATTTTATGGTAGAAAGTTATTTGAGTCTAGTTTCAAAGGCATCAAGTGGACCTTAATTTCGAATTCTTGTAGCTCAAGATATAAATAATTTAGTAACAGTGACTCAAGTAGACAGATTTGAAGGAACATATAAGTAAATAGTGAAAACATATATGAATATTTAGCTAGCACGTGTTACATTAAAAATGGACCACGCGACCAAGGCCAATTTGGGCCGAGTGGGCCACACGGGCTTGTGGGCCCACACGGGTAGAACACATGGGCGTGTGGGCCCATTTTCATTGAATTGATTGCTAAGGTTGCACGGGTCTTCCAAGTCGACTGTGAACCTACTATAGGGTCGGTAAGCATCACTTAGACCCCCAATTGTACGAACTGACTGTTTGATTTATATATGTGTTAAGCATGATGATATTATGCTTGTATACTGAACTGGTTATATGTACTGATGCCCTGAGATAGCATGTCATGGCTTGTGATAGGAGGATGCGCGCGGACCAAGATCGAGTTGCCAAGTCACGGAAAACTCCTATGAAAACGCTAGACGCTTGGATCTGAAACGAAACAGAAAATTAAACTTAGAACTAACAGATCTGAAATGAAACACCTAAAACAAGAAAGAATCAGCCAAGAATCAAACACTTATTAATATTGTTGATTGGAAACAAAGAAACAAACTTTTACTTTCAAGAAAAGACTCCCCCAAGCCGAATCTACAAAGGAGAACACAAAATAGAGAAATAAATTCAAAACCCAGCAAACCGAATTGAATCAAAATTAGGAGGCTTGGGCGGCAAGATCTATTGAAGAGTATGACTAAGGGACGTTTCGTTATTGCCAAGAATGGTGCCGAACAGATTCATGAAGATTGGAATGGCTGAAAACACAACAAAAGAAATTAAATCAAGTTAATCAACCAATCGGCATAAACAGAAACAACTAAAGAAGAAAGAACAGCAAAAAAGATAATAAAGTCCTAAGATGCCTTGAAATCAAGAAAGATTTTGGGTAAAATCTTCAAGATTGCTCTCCATAGAAACTAAGATTTCTAATTCCTCCATTTTTGAACAATCATTCATTAGATTGGGAAAGTTCAACGCTTTCAGAATGCTAAATGTTACCTTATTTTCTTGAACTCGCATGGTGAGTTTACCTTTTTGTACATCTATGAATGTTCTTCCCGTGCAAAAGAAAGGTCTTCCAAGGATGATTGGAACTTTCTTATCTACTTCAAAATCTAATACAATGAAATAAGTAGGAAAAATAAATTTATCAACTCTTACCAAAACATCCTTGACCTTCCCTTCAGGATATGCTAACGATCGATCCACCAGTTGAAGTGTCACAGTAGTGGGTCTTACTTTACCTATTCCCAACAACTTAAAAATGGATTTGGGCATCAAGTTGATGCTTACTCCTAAGTCACACAAAGCTTTACCATAATATGATTCACCAATGTTATAAGGTATCGTAAATCTTCCAGGATCCTTCAGTTTCGAAGGTAGCTTGTTCTGTAAGAACGCACTGCACTTTTTCGTCAAAGCAATACTCTTATACTCACTAAGTCATTTCTTCTTGGATAGAATATCCTTCATAAACTTCACGTAGTTGGGCATCTATTTTAATGCCTCCACCAATGGAATGTTGATGTGTAATTGCTTTAAAACATCCAAGAACATCTTGAATTGTTCCTCTTGTTTCTACTTATTCTGCTGAAGTATTTGAGGATATAAAACTCTAGATTGATAAGGACAACTTTTTTGAGAAGATAAATATGCAAAAACAAGGTGTTAGCTTCATAGATTTTTCAATATTTGATTTTTCTGTTGTAGGGACTTCAACTGTTGGTTGCCTTCGCTTATTTTCAGTGGGCTCATCTTCAACCACAACCTCCATAGTTTCCAAAATCTTACCACTTTGTAACTCGACTACTTTGCAATGTTCCTTACTAGTATTCCTCAGAATTTTTGTATCGATCGTCAAGGCATCTTATGGTCTACTATGACGCTCAATAGCTAACTGACTCATTTGGTTCTCCAAAATTTTCAGCGTAGCTACTTGAATTTGGATCGTTGTTGCTTGACTTTTGATCAAGGTGTTGTTTTTCACTATGTATGCTTTTAACAAGTCCTCCAAAATGTTTGATGACTCAGCTTGAGGTGGTTTTGGGGCTTGTTGGTTAAACCCTTGGGTTTGGTTAGGCTTATGCTGCATCTGATTGTTATTCAGTTCATTTTCTTGGTTACTCTAGGAAAATTTTTGATGATTCCGCCATGAAGGATTGTAGAAGTTAGACTATGGTCCTTGTCCACTTTTATTATGATACTAGTTCCTTAGATAATAAAGTGAGTCAGGATTTGAAGGGAAATTCCCAAAGGAATGACCATCCCTGCAGTATATGCAAGAAACAACATCATACTAACTTGGTGATTGAGCTACAAAATTATTCAAACCATTAGTGGTAAACTGTTTTAACATAGAGGAAATAGAAGATACGTAAGCAGAGAGTGAAGCTAGTGCGTCCAATTCATGCACTCCTGCTACTCTTCTTCCTAAAACTGCTCGATTTGTCGACCATTGGTATTGTTGCTAGTGATCCTTTTGATGATCTCGTCATCCTCGTTATAAGACTTATATAAAATTGCACCATATGAAGAAGTATCCATCATTATCATGTGTCTGAGTTGAGACCGTTATCTGATGGCACAATGTATTGTCTGTTGGTAAGATCCCTATCATCAATAATAAGGATTGGGTTGTGCACTTGTTTGACTCCATTGCCTTGTCCATCATTTTGATTTCCAAGGTCCATCTCGACTTGTCTTTGAGCAAATCTCTACGTCTTCTTTGTCTAAATGTCGACTCAATTTCAGGGTCTACAGGTAATAGATCGATGCTTTTATCTATGCTCATAAACATTTGATAAATAAATTACAAATAAAGAATAAATTAGTAATTTTAGAAATAAATAAAAGACCAAAATTAAAAAATAATTTCACAAAGAATGATTAAGGCAACAGTCCCTAGCAACGACGCCAAAAACTTGTAACGTGGTTTGTGCAAGTGTACACAATCATTCAAGTAATAAATAAGTAAAATGAGTTATCACCTCCACAAAGGCTATATAAGCTTAACTGATTAATTGTAAAATTATAAATTCACAATTTGGTATGAAAAACACAATAATTTTTGGATAGTGATCATTAAATTAACTAAATGCAAAGAGTGATCCCTAATGCCATTTTAATATAGATGCAATTTATCTAAATGCATAAATGAATGACTTTTGCAACAAAAATAATCAACATTAAATGGGATAGGATAATTATATTAATGAACTTAATTTACTTTATCATGTTTAACAATGTTCGAAAATACTTCCATAGCAACTCATCTTTCATGAGTTTGGAAATCAAATTAAGTCCTTTCAAAGTCTTTTACTTAGTTAAATATGCATTTTACTGATCATATGAACTAAGGGTTTCTTAGTATTTATGTGAGGTCACAGGGACATTTACGTTTGCAATAGTTTACTCACATAAACCAAAAAACTATGCAAGATAATAGAGCTAACTAAAGATATTATGATCCTCAACTTAGTTCGGTTTAATGATCTAAATTGAACATTACACTTTTCAATTATGTGTCTACTAGTCGTCGTCTAGTTAAGATCGCTCAACTAATCTGAGTGTATGAATGAAATGCATCACGATACTAATTTAAAACATGATTGACTGAGACCCAAACATATTTAACATGAATAAAATAAATCTAATTGAATTAAGATAATCATCCTAGCAAATAGGATTTAAAGTACCATAGATGATGTCAAAAATAATAAACTCAAAGCAAACATAATTAAAATAAATAACAAGAGGAAGGAGTAAACTCTATTAAGTTCAACAGCCTTTCGGATCTATTCTAACTGATACGCTTCTCTATTTTGCTCGATGCTTCTTTTGTTAAGGAGTTCCTAATGTGGCTTGCCAAAAATTGATTTTGATAAAGCATATATTGGCTAAAGGATGGGAAAGGAGATGGGTGACTATGCAAGGGGAAGGAAAAGGGAAATGGAATTTAGAGAAAATGCTAATGATAGAAGAGAAATGAGTTATGAGGGATGATTTGAGAAGTGATAGGTGCATGGTATTTATAGGTGAAGGTAAGGGGTAGATTTTGCTAAAAATAGATTTCAAATTCCTTCTTTTTTCTATCACACATGGCCGACCACATTTCAAGCAGAACGGGATGGCTTAGTCTCCTCATTTTGTATTAAAACCAAGCATATTAATAGCCATAGGGTGGACGGTTTCAACAAAAAATTTGTTGGGTTGATTTCTATTTATTTTCCAACAGTAAAGACCTTCAATTACATACCCCAAAGCTTGCTTTTGGGTAGCCATCTACTTGTGTCAAAACTGGGCTTTAATTTCCCCTTGTTGAATAGTTTCTCAGTCCAATAATTTACCAGACATGTCCATCTTTTAGCACATCTTTTACCGGGTCAAGTTATCAACCTCAAGACCCAAGTTGCATGCTCTTGCCGTCCACATAAATTAATATGAAATAATATAAAATACGTACAAAAATCATGTAATTAAGCACAATTTTACATACTTTATAAATTCATGCCCAATATTACTAATTAAGTAAAATTCACTTGTTTTAATAGCAATTACTCTAGATGAGCATATTTATTAAGCAAAACAGTTGTAAAAATATATAGAAAAGCCATATATAATTTTGAGTTCACATGTATCTACTTAACTTTCAATATGTAAGGCCAGACGCCTATAGTCGTATAGTTTAGGACCAAAGAAAAGGGGTAAATACAAATTAATGTTTTTGGCTTGGATTTTGCATGATGGTTCATCGAGAAGTGTTTTGTGTCTCAAATATATGTACTAAGTATGAAATAAATAAGGTTAGCTTTTTGGCTCTAGGTGTATACCAAACAATTCCTTAGGTCATCCCTATGTATCTCCATATTCACAAATTTAATCAACCAAATAATCACAAATTCAATAATCTATTATACGTTCTAGCATGTTCATTTTCCTGTATTTCTTATATCATATGGTACATTCAATTGCTCTATGCCTATTTATAGTGTAATATATAGAACTTAGCAGTCTAATAATAACAAATTTAAAATCATCTACTATCATGCCAAATTTATAGTAAATACAATCAACCTATATACATGCTCCTAACCAATCATTTGTATTTCTACAAGCTTAAGCACACAATCAACAATAAAAGTCAAAGAAAAGTGTGAAAATTAAAACAAATCTCCTATGTTACCCCCACACTATAGAAAACACATTATCCTCACTATGTAGCTTTGGAAAGGTAAGGAAATAAGTTACCTGATTAATCATGGTACTTCCATAGGCTATAGGTGGGTGCTTCCTCCTTTGATCGTTAGAAGTTTGATTATTGTGCTTCTTCATGTGAGGTTCCTACACAGAAAATTCTAAAACAACATAGAGAAGTAAACAAGAATCTATTGTTAATCCTACTCCTAAAAACAAAAATTAAAGATTATCCTAATTTAAAACAATTCTTATACACAAAAATTAGAGGTTCAATCATCCTCCTTAAAATCCTTCTCCTCGTTCCCCTCTTCTTCTACCTCATCACTTTCTTCCTCTTTACTTTCCTACATTGCACTTTCTTGATGGATTTGCATTGAGCCAAACATGTTCGACAGATAATTTGGAACTCTCATGTTGTTTTGTTGTGCAAATTCTTAAAGAACTGGGCTTGTTTCCTACATCCATCGTATCATCCCGTCTATTTTAACTTCGCTACTCTTGCTTCTTTTTCTTGTCATCATCTTTTTTTTCTTTTCAATGAGAGGGGACATCCATCTTTTCCTTTCTCGTCTTGCTCCAGTCTATAATCTATTTCTGGTTGAGTTCTACATACTGAATGTACATAGAATCACTGATTAAACTCTTTTTTGGGCACATAAACTGCTCATTCTCTTCCATAAGGACCTCTGTGCTTCTACAAAATGTCGTCACAAGATGGCGAAAGAAAATCCCAATCTTCTTGCCACTGACAGAGCCATTGTCCTATGCATATGTGTTTTTCTGTAAAATACCATACAGTAAAATATCTTCGAATGTACTGAAACTAGAAACGGTTAAACCCTTATACCAAAGTTTTAAACCCTAATAAGTTTCAAATTCTCTCTATTTTTTTTCAAAATCTTTAAATCTTTATACCTCAAAACCCCTTTTATTCTTCTTCTTATGTTGCTGCAAATTTTCTCTTCTTCTTGTAATCTTATTTGGTACAGGAACTAAGAATATAACATTGAGAAAGCAAACCATAACAAAGAACTTTATGGAATCCAAAGAAATTAATCGAGGTTAAGGGTTCCTAACTCATTTTACTATTTCATTGGATACATTGCTTGATAGTTTGTTTGTTTTTAGAGTATGACTACATTGAATATGTCATATAAAAAGTCTTGAAAAATAAACACACAAGAACCACTAGCAATCTCAAATTCTTTAAAATTTTTAATTCATAATGCTAAAAAATATTTTCTTAAACTACAAGGTAAAACATTTATTCAGGAAAGAGGATTTGAAAAATCAATGGTTCTTAGAAATGAAACTTGGTCTCTAGTCCGGTGCCCTAGATGGGCATTTCAGTATAATCCCAAAAGAAAACGTTGTTATCCCTCTCATACAAGAATTTTATGCCGCCCTTAGGGACAAAGAAACTCGGAGACCACATGCGGTCATGTGGAAAACGATAATAGTAGGAGGAAAGGATGTTCTATTTCCCTGAAAAAGATTTGTAAATTTTACGATGCCCCATACTATGAATCTAATTTTTGTAAATGATATTGATTTAATAGAATTTAAAGATATTGATATGGAAATCATCGCCAAATATTTAACGAAACTTCAAGTAGAATGGAACCTCTGCCCAGATACCTGACTTCCAATTACTTTGAATCAAGCCATAATTTTCCCGATCGCTAAAATGTGGATGGAATTTATTTGTACTATAATTACGCCTGCTCTTATTTTTTTTAATGTCAATACTTTTCCAGCAATTTTATTGTCTGGAATTTTGTAGAAGAAACATATATGCATTGAGGAATGGATCCATCAAAGTATGAAGAGATGTGTTAGTGTCCAGAAGGTCGGGGTTTTCTTTCCCCACCTCGTGACGACACTTTGCAAGAACGCATAGGTTCCAATAGAAGTAAACAAGCAATTCATGAGGGCGAGAAATAGTTTGATAGGTGATTCCATTTATACTCAATATGTTGGGCTCAATCAGAAAGAAATCAAAGATTGGAACCAGAGAAGAAAAAAAAGATGGACATTCTCATATCTCTGAAAAAGAAACCAAGAAAAAAGCAAGGAATGGAAAGAACATTCAAAAGTAGAATGGATGATCAAATGGATGCAGGAATTAGGACTGATAATTAAGGAGTGCACTCGACAAAATAATCTCAAAGAACCAAATTACCTATCAAGAATATATCCATCGAAATCATTCCATACTAACTTTGAGAAACAGAGAAGCGAAGACAATGAAGGGAACAGTAATGAAGAAGAGGAGAATAAAGAGGCCACTGAGCAAGAACTCTAAGAGAGGGAGGATGACGTTTACGAGGCGACATTCCAGCCATTATACCTTATGTCAAAAGGACCAATCATCCACAGGCCAACCTAACATACACAATTGTCGGGAAGGAGCTCTGCTCGAGGACATGTGTGGGGGAAAGGGAAGGCACCGATAGAGAGGGGGTAGATGCCCTATTTTGATGATTATGACGATGAATGATTTTTTATCTTTTGATTGTAAACAATTAATTTTGGATAATTTTTAGTTTATTGATTTAGAAGTAAGATTGATAGTAGACTTTTATATTTGTTTTTTTTTTCTTTTTGAAGTTTTCTATATAGGAACCCCACATGGAATAAGCAAAACAATTTTGAGCTTATAACGAACAAGGATAGAAGCACATACCATTAGACCATTGCAATGTCACGATCAATCAGGTAACTTCTTTCCTTATCTATTCAGGGTTGCACATTAGGGACAATATGCTATCTAAAGTGTGAGGGTAACATAGGAAAGCTGTTTAATATTTTTTATGTTTTTCCTTTAATTTTTATTGTCAATTGTGTGCTTGATCTTTTAGAAATAAAGTGATTAGTTAGGAGCATGTAAATAGGTTGATCGTGTTTACTATAAATTTGGCATAATAGTGAATGATTTTAAAATTTTGATCATTAAACTACCAAGTTATACATATTACATTGTAAATAGGCATTGAGTAATTGAATATAACAAATGATATAGAAAATACAGTAAAACAAGCATGCTAGTATGTATGATAAATTGTTTAATTTGTGATTATTTGATTGATTAAATTTGTGAATATTGAGATACCTATGAATGACCTAAAGCATTGTTTGGTATACACCTAGAGCAAAAAAGTTAACCCAGTTTATTCATTCTTAGTACCTATATTTGAGCCAAAAAACACTTCTTGATAAACCTTCATACAAAACCCGAGCCACAAACATTAATTTGTATTTACCCAGTTTCTTTGGTCCTAAACTACATGACTATATATGTCTGACCATATGTATTGAGGGTTAAGTAAATACATCATCACATTGGATTTTGTAAAAATAAAGTGAAATAGGAAGAATCAGTGTGATATAGTGATAATAGGTTAGCCAATATGTGCAAAAAAAAAAAGAAAAATTCACAAAAGCAAGAAAAATGAGTAGAAAAAGTACTTGAAAAGTAAAAGCATTCATGAGTGAGATGTATTGTAACAGCCCGTTTTTAGTGAAATCAGAACAGTTGTTTTGGGACCACAAATTCAAATTCAAAAAAATTATTTTATTATTATTTTATGGTCTACTGCATGATAGAAATATCATATAAAAATTTCATTAACAAAAATTTTACTGTTTACATGCTCAATTTGAAAAAAAGGACTAAATCGCGTAAAGAGCAAAAGTTATGTTCTAATAGCTAAAGGTGTCTACTAGGTATAGCATTTTAAATTAGAGGTCCTTAAATGATAATTAGACCATTAAATTTGATAGTGGATGTACATGGCTTGACATTAGTGTCATTTTGAAAGTTAATTAATGTTAATTTTGTAAATAAGTAATAAATGATAAAATAAATAAAACCAAATTTGCTATCATCTTTATCCATATTTTTTTCAACCGAATATTGAAGGAAGAAAGCCATTTTTTCCTCTTTAGGGTTCGACAAGATTGTTTCCATTAATTAGGTATGTGTTTTGTTCCCTTTTTTATAATTTCTATGTTTCCGGGATCGTTGTAGCTTAATCTAGCTAGCCCGAGGACTAATTTGTGAAACTATTAATGTATTTGAGTTTTCCCATTGATGAACATGTTAGGGTTTTTAATTTTTATGGTATAAAATGAATGGTTGTTGTTAGACAAACAACTTTTGTAAAGGAATTTTTTATGAAATTATCAATTAAGGATTAAACTGAAAAATGTAATAAATTGTGGTAAAATTATGAATTTTTAAAAAATTTGAGTTGTTATAAGCATATATATAATTCGGCTATGATGGGCTGTAATGAAATTATGCAAATTTCCATTTTTATGAGATAGGGACTAAATTGTAAAGAATTAAATGTATAGGGGCAAAATGGTAATTTTTCCAAAAATTTGTGTTGGAATAAATTGAATGTGAATTATATTGAATTGAGTTAATTCAATTGTATAGGTCCAGTTAGACCTCATACGGAGTTAGATTGGGGCAAAGAAAAAATGTCAGATTAGTCATTTCCGTATCTATGTACGCTCGTCGAGGTAAGTTCGTGTAATTAAATTGTACATTTATATGTTTTAAATTGAATTATATGTTTGTGAAGCATGTAATCATCATATATAAATATCAATCGCATATCCAACGACGTAAGACGATTACCAAGCCCCGTTTGAACCTTAGAAATTTGTAGGATACAAATGACATGTCATTAGGGTTATCGATTTCAGCTCTTATGAGCTTACTGTTATTCAGCTGGTATGAGCTTACTGTTATTAAGCTCGGAGGAGCTTAACATTATTCAGCTTGAAGGAGCTTACCGTTTACAGCTTATATAAGCATACATGTACAAGAATTGACGGATTACAGTTCAGTACACCTCATGTGTACTACCTACGTATCCAACGATATTCTAAATGGTTCAATGAGCATTGTTCTATTACAATATTGCATGAGTTCAATACGAACTACCAAAGGTATTTACATGAGATATATGAAAATGATTTGTACATGATATATAGATACATGATGTAGAAATTATATGTACATGGAAGTTTGATTATTATTGAGCTCATACATGTTTCTTGATATTTATATGAATTACATGACTAGCATGGTTGATGAGGATATGTTTTTAGGCTTTTTGCCAAATTGACTTTGGATATGCTTTGTATGCTTACCTTAAATGTGACTCAATGGTAAGTTAAATTCTATGTTATACGAACTTACTAAGCTTAAATGCTTACTCTATTTTACTTTTCGTGTTTTATAGTGATTTGGAAGCTCGTTTGGGTTGGAAGCTTGTCGGAGCTATACAACACTATCCATCACCTCTTTTAATACTTTCGGTTATTTAATTTCAGTTATAATGGCATGTATAGGTTAATTTGGCCAATGTTGGCATATAAGTGTTTTGTTGAGATTAACCACTTATATGGCTTGTGTTTGGTATATTTTGATGTGTATATATATGTGGTCTTATCATATTTGATGTGTGTTTGATACGGTAGAATGAAGGAAAGTAAGATGTAGTTTTAATATGCGTATAAGATATGTTATATACCTTGGTGTGATATAGTGCTTTGTTATGGAAAACTTATAGATATATTGATGTTCGTTAGAATTGCTATTTTGGGTACCAAATAGGTGAGCTTGATAAGTGACCTACATGATAGGTTTTGGTACAATTATGCTTATATGTATTTGGTCACTTAGGTAAATTTGGATACATGGTTGACATGTTTGCATATTGTCATTTGAGGTGCTTAAGGGCATATTGGTTGTATGTGATGAATTTACATGTTTAAGGCTTGATTTTGGCTTGTTTTGGATGCCTAATTATGACTTGTGTATATGCAAAATGTTGAATGTAGGTGGATGCCAAATTGGGTGAGAAATATAGCTTATAAAATAGCCTATGTTTGTCCACACGGGTAGAGACACGGGCATGTGTCTCAGTCGTGTGTGACACATGGCCAAGTGACACGGCCGTGTGTCCCCTGTATCTTTTATAAAGTGTAAGTCAATAGGCTCACATAGCCTAGCACAATGCCATGTGGCATAAGCCAGTGAGTTAAACAGGTACAGACACAGGCTGGGACACGACTGTGTGTCACTATTTCGAATGCCCATATGGCCTAAGACACGGGCATGTCTCTTGGCCGTGTGACCCCTGCAGCTTTGAAAATTTTAAATGTTTCTGAAATATTTTCTGAGTTTCCAATTTAGTCTCGATTTGTTTTTAAAGTGTATTTTGAGCCTCAAAGGCTCGTATTAGGAACAATATGCATGATTATTATTGGTTTCTAACATGAATGCTATATGTTATGAAATGTTTGAATTTTTCTATCTGTTTAAATTGTACACTGTGGTAATACTCTGTAACCCTATTTCAGCGACAAATTCGGGTTAGGGTTATTACATGTATTGAAAAACAAAAAGGTGACAAAGTCCAAAAGTAGAAAAAGTCATTCAATAAGTGCACCAAAACTATTGAGCTAGCCATAGTTATTGCATTATGTTGTGGCTTCCTATGTAGAGAAATAAGAAAGGTCAGAGAAGGAGAAATAAGGTGGTGAGTGGGAAAGGGTTACTGAGGGAGAAGAATATGGAGCAATACAATGTGCGAAACTATTTTCGTGCTTGAAATCATTTTGATGCTTCTTGTTCTTGAACTCTATAACAATGTGAACTAGATAAACTTATTCAAGAATTTACATTATATTAAGCAATCTCAATAAAGATTGTCACGCTCTAGAATTTATTTATTAAATTGTGCAAATTTGTATCACAAATAAGAAAAAGGCTTAGTGGTTTGGTGTGTTAATTAATTCCTAGAGGTCCCATGTTTAAATTCCCCTACACTCCAATTTATTTATTTTTCTCATCCTAGCCACAATTGTTGACCATACTAGAAGGTCAACATTCCTCCTTGTCGTCCAAGCCTTTCCATAAAAGGGAGAGATTCTACTTCCTTTTATTAAGTCAAACTTTCCTTCCAAAGCCCCTTTTTACTGTCCTCTTTGTGCAAAATCCCCCTTTTCACTCCCTTTGTCCCGAAATTTACCCAAAATGAGTTGTTGACTACCCATGGCCGGCCCTAGCTCTCCCTAAATTGCATTTTTTTTGTTTTGTTACTCTTTTTTTTCTCTCCTTTCCTCCTTTCCGTCCACCACTTTCTCCTCCACTATTTTTGGCCTTTTCTATTTTTTTCAACACTTTTGAATCCACTTTTCTTCAAATTTCGTCCCCTTCTCCACCATACTCAGCCGTCGTACCTTTTCCCTTTCCCACCGCCACTGTTATGGCACCACCGCTATAACTGTCGTTGGCTACCGTGGATTTTTCCCTATGTTTCTTCTTTTCTCCTCCTCTTTCTAAAAATCCTCTCTTAAAGTCTTGAATCTAATTTTTCATTATTAAAAATAATATTTCAAATCATTATTTTATCTAAACTCTCCTTTTTGATCGATGCTTCGAGATGTTGTTACCAAGCCCTTTTCTCTCTGTTTAATCGTAAGTATGAAGAATTATCATAACCATTATACTTTCATATTATTATTTTTTATTTAATAAGGATATAACTATTCGATTTCGTGCCTTACTGAGGAGTATTCCTAAATTCTGAAATATGTGCATCAACTGTAGAAAGCGGTGATAGTTGACAATCTTTTTGCATAAGTAGTGTCGAATCAGTGTTATTTTATTAAGGGAATCGTATGGCACTCAAAGAGCTAGTAGAGCTTAAGGCACAGTTACAAGAACTTCTGGATAAAGGATTTATTAGATCGAGTGGGTTGCCTTTTGGAGCTCTAGTTTTGTTTGTTAAGAAGAAGGATGGGTCCATGAGGTTATACATCGGTTATCGATAATTGAATAAGATTACCATAAAGAACCAATACCCCTCACCGAGAATCCGTGATCTATTCGATTAGTTTAGGGGTGCAAAAGTATTCACCAAGATTTACTTGAGCTTCAGTTACTATTAGTTGAAGGTGAAAGAAACAGACATTTATGGATCTTAAGAATCAGGTATTTCAACCTTATCTCGATCAATTTGTTATGGTTTTCATCGATAACATATTGATATAATCTATAAGAGAAGCATTTGTGAATAGTTCTGCAGATTCTCTAAGAGAAGCAATTGTATGCTAAGCTAAGTAAGTGTGAGTTCAGGCTACATGAGGTGATGTTTCTAAGACATGTGGTATCGGCTGAGGGTATCTTTGTTAACCCAAAGAAAATTGAGGCAATTTTGGACTGGAAGCAACCTAAGAGCATCAATGAAATGAAAAGTTTCTTAGGATTGATTGGTTATTACAGAAATTTTGTGGAAGGGTTTTCCTTGATCGCAACCTCATTGACCAAGCTATTGAGGAAAACTACCCCTTTTATGTGGATTGATAAACAACAAGAGAGTTTTGATAAAATTAAGCCCGTGTTGACCCAAGCTCTTGTTTTCATTTAGCCTAAATCTAGGAAGGATTATGTAGTATTCAGCGATGCATTTCAAACCAGTCTTGGATGGGTTTTGAAGCAAGACAATAAGGTTGTGGCTTATGCCTTAAGACAACTTCAGCCTCACGAATGTAATTATTTGATCCATGATCTTGAACTTGTTGTTGTGGTTTTTGCTCTCAAGATTTGGATGCTTTACCTTTATGGTGAGAGTGTATTATATACACAGGTCATAAGAGTCTTAAATATCTCATCGCCAAAAAGTAGTTGAACTTGAGACAAAGAAGGTGGATCGAACTATTAAAGGACTATGATTGTACCATTGAGTACCTGGTAAGGAAAATATGGTTACCAACGCCACCGAGTAGGAAGTCAATGATCGGTTTGAAGGTGTGTTTGCAAAGCTGAATTTGACTGATCATGAAGGTTTACTCCGGAGTTGCAAGTATTGCCTACCTTAGTGGATGAGATCCAATCGAAGCAATTTACTAATAAATCTCTTGTAACTCATTTAAGACAGGTTGAGGAAGGTAAGGCTACCGATTTTAGCATTAATGGTCCTGGAATTTTGTGTTTCCATGAGAGGTATTTTGTGCCGATGATCGAGAGTTGAAGAATCTATACTTCGAGAAGTTCATAGTAGCCCATATTTTATCCATCTTGGAGGGAATAAGATGTATCGAGAATTGAGAAAGTTGTATCAGTGCTAGGACTTAATTGATATATGACTAAATATGAGTAAGTGTTTGATGTGCTAGTAGGTCAAGGCCGAGCACCAATTTCCTTTGGGAATGCTACAGCCTATTCAGATCCCTCAATGGAAATGGGAGCGTGTGACCCTGGATTTTGTTAGTGGGTTGCCTTTGACACCTACTGAGAAAGATTTAGTTTCAGTTATAATGGACCGACTGACCAAGTCAACCCATTTTCTACGTGTTCATACTGATTATTCCCTACATAAGTTGGCTAGGTTGTATATTTTAGAGATTTTGAGACTTCACGGTGTATCGTTTCCATTATTTCTGATTAGGACCCTCGATTCATATCTCGATTTTGGAAAAAATTGCATAAGGCTTTGGGGACGTGATTGAACTTTAGTACGACTTTTCATCCACTATCTGATGGGCAATCTTAACAAGTTATACAGATTCTAGAGGACATGTTGAGGGGTTGTGTGATAGACTTCACCGACATATGGGAGGAACACTTGTTGTTGGTTGAGTTTGCATATAAAAATAGTTTTCAATCGAGCATTCAAAGGGCTCCTTATGAAGCACTGTATGGTCACAAATGTCATACACCTCTATGTTGGGCTGAGTTAGGAGAAAATAAGGTATTGGGTCCAAATTTGGTGCAAGACATTTAGAATGTGGTGAAGCTAATTCGAAATCGCTTGAGAGAAGCATCTGATCAATAGAAGTCTTACGCTGACTTAAGGTGAAGAGACATTGAGTTCAGTGTTGGGACCAAGTCCTCCTAAAGGTTTCACCATGGAAGAAAGTATTAAGATTTGGATACAAAGGAAAGTTGATTCCGAGGTTCATTGGGCCATATAGAGTTCTTAAGAGGATTGGACCAATGGCTTATCAATTAGAATTACCTTCGAAACTAGATTGCATACATGATGTATTACATGTGTCTATGTTGAAGAGTTATGGTTCTGATCCTTCGCATGTGATTATGATTTGTGAGATTGAGAGGAGACCCGATTTGACTTATGACGAAGTGCCAATATAGATTTTAGACCGCAAGGTCAAGAAATTGAGGAAGAAGTAGATTCCTCTAGTGAAAGTCTTCTTACAAAATCACGGTGATAGCGAAGCCACATGGGAAACCAAAGAGACAATGTGTCGAAAATATCTTCACTCATTTAGATCAGGTAAATTTCAACGATGAAATTTTCTTTAAAGGGGGTAGAGTTGTCAGGCCCTATAAGTTAGTTATTAAATTGTGCAAAATTGTACCATAAGGAAGAAAAATGCCTAGTGGTTTGGTGTGTTAATTAATTACTAGAGGTCCCATGTTCAAATTCCTTTACACTTCATTTTATTTATTTTTCTCATCTTAGCTGCAATTGTTGACAATTCTAGAAGATGAACACTCCCCCTTGCCATTCTCCTTCCTTTTGTTGAGTCAAAATTTCCTTCCAAATCCCCATTTTACTTTCCTTTTCATGCAAAATCCCACTTTTCACTCCCTTTATCCCCAAAGATACCAAAAATGAGTTATGTTATACCCATGGCCAGCCCTGGCTCTCTCTAAACCTTATTTTTTCATGTTGTTACTCCCTCTTTTTCCCTCCTCTCCTCTCCTCTTTTGCCCTCCACCACCTTCTCTTCCACCATTTTTGACTTTATTTTTTTCAACACTTTTGAAGCCATTTTTCTTCAAATCTATTCCCATCCTCAACCACACTAAGATGTCACACCACTTCCCTTCCCCACCGCCATCGTAGTCGCCATTAGCCACCGTCGATTTTTCCCTTTTTCTTCTTTTCTTATCCTCTTTTTGAAAATCCTCTTGTAAATTCCCGAATTTGATTTTGAATTATTAAAAATCATCTTTCGAATTATTATATATAAACTCTTCTATTTTCTGATTATAGGACCTAATTCCCCTCTTTGCTCACTTTTTCGAGATTTTGTTGCCAAGCCTTTTTCTCCCCGTTTAATTATAATTATGAACAATTATCGTAACAATTATACTTTCGTAGTTTTATTTTTTATGTAACAAGGATCTAGATATTCAATTCCATGCCTTATTGAAGAGTATTCGTAAATCTCGGAATACGCGCATCAATAGTAGAAATGGGTGATAGTTGACGATCTTTTTGCATAAATAGTGCTAAATTAGTGTTATTTTATTAAGGGAATGTTATTCTTTTGTTAGATCAATACTAACACATATTTTGATTTAACATTGTGACTCAAGGAAATCAGATTCATCTCTTTCGAAGTGGAATCGAGATCTAATCCATCAAGTCTAAGGTGTGGGGATTGAATTGATATTATTCGATATTAATCATTAAATTAAAAATAGTGAAAATATTTATTTTAACTGTATTACATATGGGTATTTTATATTTAATATATGTGACTATGAGAATACAAGTGTATTCATAAAGATCGATAAAAATCGATAAGCGAGGATAACAAGTAAATCCCAAAATTTTGTGATATGTGATGTGGTTGGTTTATTGGTTGATTTGTGATGTATGATAATATATAATTTCCATCATTCATGCCATGTGATTTATGGCTCATAAAAATATGATATACTAACTTATATGAAAATAATATTTGTTACTAAATTTTGATATAAGGATTTGTATGTTGATTATGCCCTACTATGATGTTCTGATTTGCAAGATAAAGCATGCTATTGTGAAATTATGTGTAAAAACAATGAAATGTGGTTTGTTTGTTAAGCATGCCATACTCTGATAATCTGATTCGCATGTAAAGCATGCTACTGAAAAATCTACTCTTTTGCCATAACACATGTATGGTGTAGGAAAAGGGTACAGAGGAAGTATCTGGCAGTAGATCTGCATTTCTGGTCGCTTGTCCACAATATTATGTATCTGGCAATAAATCTGCCATATCTGGTGGTTCGACCACATTTTGGTGTGTTATTGGTCGGATGAGTTCTGGGGAACTCTTTATGGTGTGTAGCAGAGTTTAGTAGGATTTAATTTGTAATATTTGTGCTTTATTCTGAAAAATGTTGCATTGATTTTGTCACTACACAATCTGCCATATCTGATTTTATAATTGAGTAAGTTATTTACGTCATGGACTGATTAATATGATGTTGTGATGAATTATTTTGTGAAATAATTTTTATTTGAGACATATACTGAGCCTTTTAAGCTCATCGCTTCAAACTTTGATTTTCAGATAATCAAGTCTAGGATGGGCTTGGCTATGGAGGTACTCTTGGTTATTTTTTGGAAAACTTTGCAAGTAGTTTTATTGGAAATTTTGGTTTGTGTTCATGCTATATGGACTTTAATATGTTTACGAAATCGATGATCTCCAAAGCATCAATATCAAACTTACGATATTCAAAATGAAAAATAACGTAGCAATGAGATTTCTGGTCCCATGTTTTAGTTGAATCTTGACATTTTTATTTTAAACATAAAATTAGATTTCTAACATAATTAAATAACACAACCTTTAGTTTTCGTGAAGGGATTTTTAAGAGATAATTTCTAAAATGTATTATTGGGCCATCGTCACGGCCAATGTAATCTTCAAGATTTGGCCATAACGTCCATGTCGAGTCTAGAGGGTTACAACGACTGTTTGTATTCTAATTGGATAATGAAAGTACCTCTATAATTTATTTATGGACTCATATATTTCAAAACCTTAACCCTTGTGTACTTTATAATATAATGAACTTAGGTGTTTGATATTAAAAGTGGTAAGTCATTTATATTTCATGTTAGGATTATGTGTACATATGAAAATATCTAGTTACAAACGTTGAATTCAATCATTGTACTATACTTGCTCAAAAGTCGTCTTTTACTTTTTTTGTTTTTATTTTGATTTGCTTGAGGACAAACAATAACTTAAGTGTTGGGGAGTTTGATCTGTCATAATTCGGTGTACTAGATTAAACTAGTTTTCGTACTTGAGAAGCTTGAATTCAAGCATTTTCATCATATTTCAGTTGTGTTTTCTTAGTTTAGTTTAAATCCAAAAAAAGAGTGTATTTTGAGTCTTTTATTGACCTTAAGGGCCGAATGAGGCCTAAAAGTGAGCTAATGTACTTAGTGAATGTACAAAAGACCATTCAAGGACATAGAAACTCCATACTGGTCACCATGTTGCAACACAGGGAGTTTGATGTAACAAAATAAGGGGCAGACTACAAGAATCTTTAGCCTTCCTTTGGTTTTGCGACGCAACCAATGGATGTCGAGACAGACCCCTAAAGTTACCCTAAACCTAAGCATACTACCTTCAATGTAGAGATACAGGAACTAGGGTGTCGCAACATTGGCCTTGTGCAAGAAACAGTTACAAGCCAGCGGAGCTTTGGTCTGCACAATGAAAAGTTAACACAAGAACGACAACTAACCTAAGGTTGAGGATGGCGACAACCCTAAATCTATAAATAGGCTCTTAGAACACTTGTTCAGGACAACTGTTAGACTTTGAGATTTTCTATGTAATTTTAGTTTTAGGTTTTTTTTCCTTTTTTCGGCTTTAGGTTTTTTTTCTAGTTCTTTCTATGTTTTTTGGAGAACTTGATTAGTAGATGTAATTTTCTACACTTTAATTATCAAATAAAAAATAGGATTCTCTAAACTCTATTCTTCTCTTATTATTTATGCATATCTTCGATATCAAGTTTACGATTTTTATTGCCATGAGAAATTAATTCTCTTATGGGGGATTAGCGAGTGGAGATGTGATTAACTTATTACTATGTAGGGTTTCCTTAGAGGGTCAGTTATTTTGGAGAGGAAGTGTTTAAACCCTACGTTTGATGACCCCAGGAAGTCATTTAGGTGGGAATTAACCCAAAATTGGTATGGCTTATCCGTAAACACCTTAGCCCCAAACTGGTCTAGACTGAGAGGCTGAGAGATAAGTAGTTCTTGTCGACTCATTAGTTTAGTGGAGGATTGAGTGATCCTTATAGGATAATGACTAGTAGATTGAGTAGAAACCCAAAATAGGAATTAGTTATGATCACCGAATCTAGCTAAATACCCATGCTTAGATTTGATTAAGTTAGAATTCATTCACCCGTAGTTCACTTTATTTTTGGTATTGCTATTTTTCATATTATAAAAACCCAAAACATTCCCCTTATGTCTAGTCATAATATAATTTTTTTAAAGTACTAATTAGATTTATTTACGTTTAGATTAAAGTTAATTTAGTACTCACCCCCTTGGGTATGATCCTCGGAGTACTCACCTACTTCGTTGTAAAATGTATATTACAACCTGACCCGTATACTTGCGGGCATCACCTCAATTCCATATCTTTAGTTGCAGTATTCATACTCTGGACATTGGTAGTCCGAAGCCAGTTAGCACCCAAGTAACTTAAGGAGTTGAAGATACGACTTCAGGAGCTACTGGTTAAAGGTTTCATTCGACCAAGCATATCACCTTGCAGTTCTCTAGTGTTTTTTGTAAAGAAGAAGGATCGAAGCATGAGAATTTGCATCGATTATAGTAGTTAAATAAACTGACTAACAAAAACAAGTACCCATTGCAGCGAACCGATGAATTGTTTCAACAGCTGTGAGGTGTTACTATGTTCTCAAAGATCGACTTGCGATCTGTTTATTACCAAATCAAGGTGAAAGAATCCAATGACTGGAGACTAATTTTAGGGAGAGGTATGGGTACTACAATTTTTAGGGATGTCCTTTGCATTGAGAAATGCACCTATTACTTTCATGGACCTAATGAAACGAGTATTTCATGACTACATGAATAGGTGTGTGGTTGTGTTCATTGATGACATCCTAGTGTAATCACGAACTAAGAAAGAGCATGACACCCATCTACAAACTTTTTTGTAGATTTTGCAAAAGAAGCAATTATTCTCGAAGTACAGTAAGTGCGAGTTTTAGCTAAAAGAAAATGCATTTTTGGGGAACATTATTTTAGCTAAAGGGGTTCGTGTAGACCTAAAGAAGATCGAAGTCATTCTGGAATCGAGATCGCCGAGAAACATGACTGAAGTGCGAAGCTTTTTAGGGATCATAGGGTACTATCAAAGTTGAGAATAAATTCTCTTTATTTTTTGACAGAATAATAATCTATCAAAGTTGTCTTAATAGCTCTACCGATGCCATCTATTTATAAGAAGAGAAGATAGAACCCTTGTTGAGTTGTAGTGGTTTATTTCAAATAGAAAAACAACATCCTACTTACAATAGGACTAAAATGGACAACACACCCTAGTATTAGTACTAGGTTTGTCGTCCCCTTCATGTCCATTAGCGATTTTTAGGCCTCTCTTACATCGAATCCAATTACGAGTACTTCCTGGGCCTTGTTGACCCAGTACTCTGTAATTTGATCCAAACCGATTCTATTTTTCTATTTCCTAAAATAAACTTTAATATAAAACAATTTTCTCATCCATATTTTACCTCTAACAAAATTTTGACAATTTTACCCCCGATAAAATTTTAACGATTTTGCCCCTAGTAAAATTTGGAGAAAATATGTTCAATATTTCACAACTCAACATGTCCACTATGACCAAATGGTTTATTATCATTTTTGGGCTTCAAAAAATTCCAAAAATCTCATTATTCTGATCATTTTTAAGTAATTAATATAGGATTGCAAATAGATCATTTTCATTTCCATTTTCATTTTCATTTTTTGAAACCTACATTCATTTACAAATGATTCTATTTCTCCATTTCGGAGAAAACCATACTCATTCTTGAATGTTTCTCATTTCACTTTTCCAATTCATTTCGTTCATTTCTATTCAAACACACAATTCATTTCTGGTTTGAATAAGCTATAGGAGGGACTGATTGGACATTTTTAGTTGAGGTTCATCTTTTAGCCTATTAGTTATAAACTCGTTTAGTCATGAAGTCATTCCACTATAGTATTGTGACTGAGCTCTCCCCAATGACATGTCATTACAAAAGCAACTACTTAGTGCTCCTCCAATGACCTTGTCATAAGCGTGTTACCCTCATAGGATACTCTTGATCTCTTTGGGATAATATTTGTTCTCCCAATATGATCCTATTTTATCTCATGGTGATACGATCTCGACCAAGAATGCCCGTGGTTCAGCATACAAAACGAGGCTTGCCATCCTTGCAAGCTCGACCCAGTTCAAACAAAGCTCGAGAAGCTCATTTTTAGCTCAATCAAACTACCTTCCATGCGGTTCAGCTCATTCGAGCTCAAGTCAGCTCACACGAGCTCAATTCAACTCATTGAGCTCGTTATTAGATTTTTTAGCCCATTAATTTACTTGTTGGAATAAATTAATTATTTAAAATAAATTTGAAAGTATTATTACAGCTCATTAATATGTTCTTAGCTATTACAAGTTTTTATTATGTCTTAGTCAATGCCGAATTTAATTTTTCTTGTTAAGATAACAATAAATTTTCCATAAGTTAATTATTATGTTAACTAGTGTGTCTAAAATTATATTAATGCATGTTCAGCTATATTTTTTGTGAATTAATTTTGGTTCATCTGTTATTGTAGGTGAGCTGAATTTGGGGTGCATTTAATCAAGATTCATGCACATTAGGTTCAATGAATTGGACGGTACATGCATGGCCATCTTCAAAGAATCTTAAGCGGATTTTTCACTTCCCCAAGCACCTATTCGGCCAAGGAGTGGCTACCAAATTAAAAACACATTAATGAAGGAGCAAAATGGATGAACAACAAGTTACAATGAATGCAAGAATGCATGCATGTCTAGTTACATGTATTTTGCTGATACTTTGAATCTCTTAGGTGACCATTCAACCAAGAGGCATCTATTTGAGGTGTCCTTCAAGCTTTGGCCGAATTTAGACAAAGCCATTCACCTCTCTATAGCCAAATTCATCCAGCTGAATTTTTCTTCATCATTAAGCTACCCATTGGTGTCCCAAGTGGTTGAATATGGACAGGGCCATTAGCCTCCCTCAAGCATTCACCTTTCCTAGTTTATTGCTCAATCTAGAAGCTGACTTTCCACACCTTCAAGGCTGTTAACGTCCTTCTTTATTGCTAGTATCTTTTCAGCCAAGAATTGCATTTTAATGAGCTCATTTAAGCTTAATTGGTTGAACCTAGCTGCTGCCATGCACCATTGATCTTTCTAGGTTCATTTGACCATTCTAGAAGCTGTCTTTTGGACTCCATTTAGCCCAATCTTGCTAAGGATTTTAATGGTTTTTATTCTGGAATTTTCTAGCTTTTTCTAGCTGAATTTTACTTAGTTTTTAAGACTTATTTGTGACCATTTGGCTAGCTAGTGTATAGGCTATAAATAGTTGATTATTTTCATTGTAAAACGACTTTTTGCCAAATTTATTAATGAACTATTGTTCTTGTGAGGTTCTCTCTCTCATATTTCGTGTGAGTCTCCAATTGACTTATCTAGCGTGCTAGTGGCGTCAACCGAACTCCTTCCGAACTTATCACCAATCTTGGTGTGGCGTTCATCCAGCTTTTTATACCTTGGATTCCTACTTTGCTAAGTAACGGGTCGAGGTCTATCGTTCTATTTCCATTATCACCTTAAGCAATATAAGTCTTAGGATGACACTCTCTATAGTGTTGGATCATTCTTGACGCTTAAGTCCAAATTTCCATTTCATCTATCCATCAAATTATCTATCATATTTTATTGTTAGTCGAACTTATCAATATCAAACTTAACCTATTTTTAAACCTTTTCCATCACTTTAGTTCATATTTAGCCGATTACAAACCAACTATTATTTTAGAGCGATACTTCCTCATCGACGATCGAGCAATTAAAACAACTCGACTCAACCTACTGAGTCGGTTCACATCATTTGGTATCAGAGCTACTAAAACGAGGAGCGTTGTCGTTCATATAAAGCCAAGAAGTAGGTTCGTAACTGAAAAAAAGTAAAAAAAATTCAAGTTGTAATTTATTTTTTTTCTCTTTGTATTTCAGCATATTGTAATTGAAGAGTAAAAAAATTACAAAAATTCAAAAAAAATACGAGTATTAAAAAAAGAGAAAGAAGTGAAAGTCTTGCGAGTTTTATTTTGTTTTCATTTATCGTTATTCCCGATCATCCATTCATTTCATTTCTTGTTATTCCCGATCATCCATTCATTCTACGATTCCTTCTTCCCCTAAAACGCCACACATACTTTGATTTTATTTTCTTTGTTCAGCCTATCCTACCCCATTCATTTTATTCCTTGTTAACCATTTTGAATCTGACCCTCTAAGCCGTAATAAGTTTACTTGAGACGAAATACAAATTTACGAGAGTGAGACGAGCAGTAAAAGGCAAGAGAGCGTGAGTTCATTCGAGAGAAGAAAAGCCAAAGCGAGCGTAAACACGAGTGGAGTAAAATTTTCTATCCGAGTGACTTGCGAGATTTTATGGTGAGGTATCTAATTTTCTGTTATTATTCTTTTAACATTTCTTCTTTCAGTGAATAATCATGTCTCGAGAAGAATTCTCCACCGATGAATTTCAATACTTGGTGAACGAGATGGGCCGAATGTTAGAGGAAAAACTAAGTCTATTACAAAGATGGTTGGACCGAGTGGAGGAAAAGGCCTGACGGAAATAAAATTCACCAAGTCGAGAAACGGAGTCGAGATCATCACGGTGATACACGTCCAAAGACTACTTGCTAAGAGATTCTTATCGAGATTCTTATTTGTCAAGGAATTCAAAATGCTATAGCTTCGAGCTTGCAACTTTTTGATATGACGAACAAGAAAGCACGAGCTATTCCTCGTATACTTCAAAGAAGTCCTTCCTAAAAGATTGTTCCTGAAGAAATGGGTAAGAAGCCGACGAAAATTTTTTGTCTTTCTTTAAGCCAAATCATTATATTTTTTATTCTTTTGCATCATCCTCACGTTTTAATAAAAACAAAAAAGAAGAAAAAGAAAAATAAAGTGAAAAAGAAATAGAAAACGACAAAGAAATTGCAAAATAAATTGCAAAAGAAAAAAAATCGAAAAAGTGAGAGAAAAAGAGAACGAAGAAAAGAAAATTGAAAAAGAAATTGAGATTGAGGAAAAAATTGAAAAAGAAAAAGGTGTTGAAAAAGAAATGAGAGAAAATGAAGATAGTGAGCGCGAACAAGAAAAAGAGATGATATTTTAACTAACCCACACGATAGTTGCTCTTTTTATATTCCTTCATTTCAGGTTCTGAGAAATCCCTGTGATGAGTATCAACTTCAATATCTTCCTGACGAGCGACGTTTTTGCATGACTGAGAAAGGCAAGGATGAAGTTGAAATCAAACCACACGAGCCCGAAGGTAAGATAGGTAAGGAACACCTAGCACTTGAATTTCCACTATCTTCCTTGATTGTGGGTAAACATAATGTCGAAAACTTCATCTTTGTAAAAGCTCCGTGCCAAAAAATGGTTGATTTTCCTTCATTGATTAGTGTTGTAATCTCAAATGGTGGTGAGACGAGCTTTTCCAACACAAATCTTTGTGTTGACAAGTTTAAAGGTAAAGTCGTGTTTAACCGGCAAATGCGAAACTCCATTATGCGTAACAACGAATTTTCATATAAACATCTCAATTTAATTAATTTTGGTGATTATGTGAACCCGTTACTACTTTTCTTGAAATCCTCGAGTTTTTACAAATCTAGTTTGAAGGATGTAAAGAGATTTGAACGTTTGTTTCAGTGGACACAAAAATCCTTTTGGGTTGAAAAGTTTGATTTACTAAACTCTTCGCTACAGTTTGGCATAAGTAATCAAACTCATGTCTTTAAACTTGGAATATGTTTTGGTACGATTTGTGGAAAAATCAAGCATCTCAAACTTCATGCGAATAATTTCTATTTAATTGATACTTGGTTTTTGAATAAGGTAACAACATTTGAAAATTTTGTTTTCAATTTATATTCGTTCCTTAAACAATTTCTATGGTTGTACATGAAGTTTGCGTTCCATTTGACAAAGGTTAACTCAACCACGAAGCTTCGACTACACTATGCCCCCAAGGAGCGAAGGTTTGTGTTGATCAAACAAGGTAAAATTGATCTTTGTTTTCCTACTTTAAAAGGTAAGACCCCTGAACTTTTTGAAACATCCTTGTTCTCTTCGGGTGGTAACAAAAATCATCCTGTTGCTTTGGTTCTTGTAAATCACTTAGATTGTGACTTGCTTGACTGTTCTATCTTGTTCATTGATGATCTATCTACTTTGGTTGTTGATAAAAAGATTCTTGTTTCTGATAAATTTTATGATGCATGTGTGAGTGAATCTATAGTCAATCATCTAATGCTCGGTATGATTGTGCAACTCCGTTAACTGTGTGAATCTTTTCAAATACCTGCTTGTGACGATTACGTCTACCATTTGATTTATTACTCGCGATTTAATCATGACTTGTGGAAACAATTTGAGACATTTGAATGCCTTAAAACATGTTCATATTTGTATTGAACATTTGACGAGGCATCGACAAGTAAATTAGTTTGTTTTCCTGATTGTAAACATGGTGATTTGCATCTGTCCATTCACATGCATTATACTTGTTTTGTGTTAATTATGCTCGAACTGCAAATTTGTTTGCATTGCTTCTTGCTAACTCATGGCTATAAATTTCAGATGACTCATTTTCCATTTGCCCCATTCGTCCAAAGAAAGCCCTGTAAGATGAGCTATGATCGAGTGAACCAACGGCTCGACTTGAGGACAAGTCATTCTGAAGAAGGGGGAATGATACGATCCCAGCCAAGAATCCCCGTGGTTCAACTTACAAAGCGAGGCTCAACATCCTTGCAAGCTTGACCCAGCTCAAACAAAGCTCGAGAAGCTCATTTTTAGCTCAATCAAACAATTTTCCATGCAGTTCAGCGCATTCGAGCTCAAGTCAACTCCCACGAGCTCAGTTTAGCTCATTGAGCTCGTTATTAGATTTTTTAGCGCACTAAATTTACTTGCTAGAATAAATTAATTTTTTAAAATAAATTAGAAAGTATTATTACAGCTCATTAATATGTTCTTAGATATTACAAGTTTTTATTATGTCTTAGTCAATGCCGAATTTAATTTTTCTTGTTAAGATAATAATAAATTTGTCATAAGTTAATTATTATGTTAATTAGAGTGTCTAAAATTACATTAATGCATGTTCAGCTGAATTTTTTGTGAATTAATTTTGGTTCATTTGTTCTTGTAGGTGAGCTGAATTTGGGGTGCATTTAATCAAGATTCATGCACATTCGGTTCAATGAATTGGACGGTACATGCATGGCCATCTTCAAAGAATCTTAAGCTAATTGTTCACTGCCCCAAGCACCTATTCGGCCAAGGAGTGGCTACCAAATTAAAAGCACATTAATGAAGGAGCTAAATGCATGAGCAACAAGTTACAATGAATGCAAGAATGCATGCATGTCTAGTTACATGAATTTTGCTGATACTTTGAATCTCCTAGGTGACCATTCAACCAAGAGGCATCTCTTGGAGGTGTCTTTCAAGCTTTGGCCGAATTTAGACAAAGCCATTCACCTCCCTACAGCAAAATTCATCCAGCTGAATTTTTCTTCATCATTAAGCTGCCCATTGGCATCCCAAGTGGTTGAATATGGACATGGCCATTAGCCTCCCTCAAGCATTCACCTTTCCAAGTTTATTTCTCAATCTAGAAGCTGACTTTTCACACCTTCAAGGCTATTAACGTCCTCCTTTATTGCTGGTATATTTTCATCCTAGAATTACATTTTAATGTTCTCATCTAAGCTCAATTGCCCGAACCTAGCTGCTGCCATGCACCATTGATCTTTCCAGGTTTAATTGACCATTCTAGAAGCTGTCTTTTGGACTCTATTCAGCCCAATCTTGCTAAGGATTTTAATGGTTTTTATTCTGGAATTTTCTAGCTTTTTCTGGCTGGATTTTACTTGGTTTTTAAGACTTATTTGTGACCATTCGACTAGCTAGTGTATAGGCTATAGATAGTTGTTTATTTTCTTTGTAAAATGACTTTTTGCCAAATTTATTAATGAACTATTGTTCTTATGAGGTTCTCTCTCTCATATTTCATGTGAGTCTCGAATTGATTTATCTTGCGTGCTAGTGGCGTCAACCGAACTCCTTCCGAACTTATCACCAATCTTGGTGTGGCGTTCGTCCAACTTTTTATACCTTGGATTCCTACTTTGCTAAGTAACGAGTCAAGGTCCATACTTCTATTTCCATCAATCCCCTTAAGCAATATAAGTCTTGGGATGACACTCTTTATAGTGTTGGATCATTCTTGATGCTTAAGTCTGAATTTCCATTTCATCTATCCATCAAATTATCTATCCATTTAAACTATCCATCAAATTATCTATCATATTTTATTGTTAGCAGAACCTATTCATATCAAACTTAACCTATTTTTGAACCTTTTCCATCACTTTACTTCATATTTAGCCGATTACAAACCAACTATTATTTCGGAGTGATACTTCCTCATCGATGATCAGGCAATTAAGATGACTCGACTCAACCTACTGAGCCGGTTCGCATCACATGGTAATAATTATATCTTTCTTCATGAAAAGTCAATCACTTTCAAATAGTGATCAAGTCATCCATCATAAAGACGGACGACTCGTGGCCACGTTTGCTTTTCATCAACCATGTAATGCTAATGAGAGGATATCATTTACCCATGTTTTGGGATATGAATTTCACTATTGTGTATGACATTACATACTAGAGAATTCATACGCACTAACTTTCAGTTCCATATTTATTTGAACTCAGGCGTTACTTAAATCAAAGTGTAATAGTCACGCATACATAGTCCGCCATCCATTCAGGATTTAGGTATGCCACACTATGAACAACACAAGTGAATAAATCCATAAATGGATTAAAAATCTATTATGTCACATATATATCTTTATCTTTTAGGAGTCATCCACTCTGATGCCAAAGACAAGCCATCTCCCCTACTAGACTTGATAGATGACATATTAGTCTTTTAGTCGGTTTGTTCATTTCTGATTAGACTAAGGACATGTTTAGGTTTGCCTACTAATACAAGTTGTCTTTTAATATTACGTTCAGACCACGTAATCTTGATTAGTATTAGTTAAACATTTTTACAACCAATGCACAACATTTGCTTCCATTTTTCTTTGCATGTAAAAACCATGTGAGGACAATTATACAAAGTATTAATTTAAGTTTTAAAAATTTTTATCAACCAATCTATTTAAAAAAATTCAAGGGCATGTAACCATTTAGGCTATAGTTCTCTAGACAGAAACAAAAGACATTTCTAACAGTAATAAGATGCTCCAACACGAGAGAGCGGCCCAACTTTAAACAATTTAACTGATCCTTGGCAGCCTCATTGTCTAGCTGTTGTCTATGGGCACAAACCAAATTGGGAGGAATAGACCATTAGGTTGGAAACCCAAATTCACACTTTAGACTACACCTCACCCGGATAGATTTCTTTTTGTTGAGGTGAAGGTTGGACGCTCAGTTTTTTATAATGGGCTCACGCCCCTGACGAGTACTGAAGTATGCCAACCCACCAAGGACCTACAAGAAGTCACCTTCAATTGGTAAATTAATTGGAAAATTCTGAGAATGGGTGGATCGCACCTCATATTATAGTTAATAAAGTAGGCCACCAAGGTCCACATAGATAAGCTTACGAGTTGCCCTGGTGTGACCCCATACTCGTTAAGGCAGAGCAAAAGAAATTATGAAAGGGTAGATGGAACTCGATTTCCAATAGATAGAGAGTGAGGAGGATACCATCAGAATGGTCGTTTACTCGACACTCACATTGGATGAGGCTGAAATCGTAGGCGATGTTGATAAGTTAGAAGTATTATCTGAATAGAAAGTTAAGTGGTAAGTGTGCAGGTAAAGTCTGATACGGTAAAGTATGAATCATTCTGGTGTGTGAATAAATCTGGGCGAGTGGATAATAAGTAAACCAGACTAGCGGATCACAATATGAAAATAAGTATCTAATGATGTGGCTAAGATCCATGACATGATGTGATACGAAAACACTTTTTGTGATGCCTCTAGTAGACAAATACTGGATTGGTAGATCACAACATGAGGATGTGTAATTCCATGTGGTTGAGGCCCGTGGCATGATATGAAAAAATAAATAATCATGGTGATGCCTTCAATAATATGAAGAATTGGACTGGCAAATCACGATATGAATATATGTATAAGTCCATTAAGGAGTAACCCATGGCACCTTCTGTGAAAGTCTGTCGGGACAGTAAATACGTGATTTTGTATATTGCTATGTGGTGTGATCTGCTGAGCTTGTATGTCGTATTTTGTATGACCTTAGTAGCCAGTTTTATATCATCTCATTGGCGTATTTAGTGATGCTTGTGTGGTAGAATCTGGTTATCCACCCTTGTGGTAAGTTCTGGATAAGTTTTGAGAGTTCTCTGATAGATAAGTCTATGATAAGGATACAACACGTCTAAATTTATTTAGGTTTGATTAGTTCTGTGATGGAATTGCCTAGTTCCAAAGTAGAAGACAAAATGATTAAGAATGGATGGTGGGGATGGCTAGTGAGCACCGTGCCTAGGGAGTGTATATATAAGGCTTAAGTGGAGGCAGGATTTTCTAAATTCTGTTGAAAAAATTTTCTCCTCTCCATAGCATCACCTTCTTCAGTTGTCTTGAATAAGAAACGGGATGCAGGTGAAGGAAGCTCTACATATAGTAGCAAGGGCATCAGTTTAAGGCGGGTAATGAAGAATAGGAGAACTAATAAGATTCCTAATCTTCCTCTGTGTTTAGGAACTAAAGAAAGAAGTATAACAAGACTATCAAAGCTTTTGTATAGTTTAAGATTTTGAGTGTGTAAGATTTTACCACCATTGGTTTAATCAAAACATGGTTGTCATGCTTAGCCGCCAGGATAAAGGAGAATTTGGCATTCAGACAAACTAAGTTGTTAAGAATAAGAAAGCAATAAGAGTTTCTATACTCCTTTCCTGGGATGTTGTGTGGATAGCATGAATATGCATTAATTCTACAATGAGTTCCATGATGATGCATGACCTCTGTTACAAAAGAATGTTTTTCTATTGAATGATAAGTGAGTTATAATTATCTACCAACAAGATGTTATGAATTTCTCTATATTGTATGTTTGTTTATAGTAAGACCTAGAAGGCGATGAGTGGAGGGTTTAAACGAAGTTAAGATGGAAGAAAGGGGTGATTTTGTTAGATATTGCCATGCAATGTTGCTAAGTGCGCCCGTGATGTGCGAAGCTCTAGGCCTTGCGGAGGAGACACTGCGATGTTCAAGCATAAAAGTTAGGACGACTGATAAAGGGATGGTTGGATTGCAATGATAAAAGTAAATAAAATATCACGGCTAGTGTGACACCCCTAAAGTGACCCTAGTCGGAAAGTGGTTTCGGGACCACTAAACCGAGTCATAAAGATAATTAACCGTCATAGTTGATGCTCATTATATGTACATATGCATGTGTGAAAATTTCATGTTTGAATTTTGTTAATAGTAAGTGAATTTTATCAAATAGGACTTATGTGAGAAAATTTGGAAATGTGCTAGGCAAATGTAAAGTGGCCTAATAATGCATGTTGTGAAATGATGGGTTTGCATGTCAAATTACCCAAAATTAAAGCATAGTGGCCGGCCATGCTATGGGTGGAAACATGTTGCAAACATGTTGTGTTAGTGAGTTATGTTAGAAAGAATAAAAAAAAAAAGGGGTTAGGATTAAAGTAATGCAAAAAGGTGGAGTGATGAAAAAAAAATGGTCTCATCCATGCCCCCCCTTTTTGCCGTGAATGGAAGAAAGGAAACAAAGAAAAAAAAAGTGTTCATCCTTGAACATCTTTGGCCGAATGTTCTAAGGAGGAAAGGAAACAAGTTGTGTTCTTTGGTTCTTCTTGGCCGGATTGAGAGGAGGAGGGAAGAAGCTAGGCATTCGGTCTTCTACTTGCTTAATTAAGGTAAGTTTTACGTAAATTCTTTGAGATTTTATGAAATTCTAGTTGATGGATAGGTCTTTGATTGAGCCCATGTGTGAATTTTGATCCTTGTGGTGATTTGGGCATGCGGTTAAGGTAGGAAACTTAGAAGATGATTTCTATTCCTTATGTTTTATGAGTTGGGAGCTTAAATTGAAGATGAATAAGGGGAATATGTGTATAGAGGTTTTAGTAGTATGGAAATTCGGTTATGAGAGTGTGTGTGTGGTCACTTGCCGAATGTGGGTGTCAAGGTTAGTAGGTTGGCTTAATTCTTGTATTAGAAATCTATTTGAGAAATTAGATAGGCTTTGAATGGTTGAAGTAATGAAATTAGAAACTCATGAACTTGATTTAAATATTTTAAATTTATGGTAGTTAAATGGAATAGAAAGGATCTATTCGGCCATGGAGGTTAAACACATTGTTAAATTGTTGAATATATGCTTTGGTTGTTAATGAATATTCGGTCTTGGTATGAATCTCATTAATAACATTTAGTTATTAGATTTGGTATAAAATACTTATTGAAATGGTGGAATTGGATGACTTACTTATGGATTTTAGTTATGAGAGTCTTTTGTAAGTAGAGCTAGAGGGTTTAAAGGGTGGTGTTTTAAAATAAACATGTATATGGACCCTATGTATGTACCTTGTAATGTTATTGTAAACTTTTGGTTTAACTTGTGTCATATTAATTGCTAAAATACTAGCTTGTGTGGAAAATTTTGTGTATGTTTTTATGTGCCGAATGTGAGTTAAAAGATTATATATGTTCGATCTAGCCTAAGTTAGGCTTGACTTGTAACATAGTAATGATTGACTGAACGTATATGTGTGAGATAGTGAGGATAATTGTATTTCTTGCTTTGATTAAGTGAAGTATATGAAGTTGATATACTTAATTTACTCAATTAAGCTCAAGAGCTTAGAGGACCAAAGTTGGATAAAGGAAAGGAAAAAGTGATCGAATAGCCGCCGAAATCGTTCAACAACATCCGAGGTAAGTTTTAAGTGTTTAAACGTTGAGTAAATTCAATTATAATAGGACATGATGAGTTGATTTAATAAGATAAGATGTGGCCATGATATGTTCTAAGCTCAAATGGTAAGTTCTTAAGTGTTTGAGCTTGGGAACTTAAGGGTAATTTGAAATAGTCTGCTTCGGACAGCAGCAGTAACGTGATTTTAGAAAATCACCATAAATTCATGGATTTGAATTAGAGGCTGAATGAGACATGAAATTAAAGCTTAATGAGTCTGATTTCTTATAAAAGAAACCGTGTAAGCAAAGGAATTTCCGATAATGAGATACTTAAAGTTGTGTGAGACAGCGCAGAATGACACTGTAATCCTCTGTTCTGTTTTTAGAAAATCATTATAAATTGTACAAAAATGGTTATAAGATAAAATTTATATGCTTAGACTCCTTAATGAGTCTAGTTTCAAATGAAATCAAATACAACACATTTTGAATTCTGTAAAATGATAATTTTGATTCGTAGTGAAGAGTGGTCAGATTAGTCAAACAGTGAAACAGGGGAAACTTTAAGAAAAATCTGGTATTGATTGGCCAAACCAAAAATTCTGGAAATTTTATGGGTGGAAGATATACGAGTCTATATTCAGGAAAAATTAACGGAAAGTGATTTGGAGTTTTGTAGCTCCAGTTATAAATAATTTAGTGACTATTGCTCAGGAAAAACAGCTTGTGCTGAATTTGAGATTATGTTGTGAACCTTGATAAACTTGTTTTAGTTGCTCACAAGCTATTGATTAAACCCATACGTGAATTCTAAATTGTGATATTGGAAAATGATAGATGTAGATTCAGCCAAGAAAGTGTATATATGTGATAAGGCCTAATGGCCGATGTGATGAATGTGAAAGTGTATATGTGTGATAAGGCCTAATAGCCGATGTGATGAATGTGAAAGTGTATATATGTGATAAGGCCTAATGGTCGATGTGATGAATGTGAAAGTGTATATATATGTGATAAGGCCTAATAGCCGATGTGATGAATGTGAAAGTGTATATGTGTGATAAGGCCTAATAGCCGATGTGATGAATGTGAAAGTGTATATGTGTGATAAGGCCTAATAGCCGATGTGATGAATGTGAAAGTGTATATATGTAATAAGGCCTAATGGCCGATGTGATGAATGTGAAAGTGTATATATGTGATAAGGCCTAGTGGCCGATGTGATGAATGTGAAAGTGTATATATGTGACAGGGCCGAGTGGCCAACGTGATGGATGTGAAAGTGCATAAATGTGATAAGTCCCGAAGGGCATTTGTGTCAGTACTATATCCGGGTTAAAACCCCGCAGGCTTTATGCGAGAATATTATAACTGATTAATGTCCGTAAGCTTTGTGCTCGTACTATATCCGAGCTCTAAAGACCCGATGACTACGTGTGGGAATTTTGTCCGGGTAAGACCCGATAACTTCGTGTGGAGATTATGTCCGGGTAAGACTTCGTAATAAGAATTGCTTATAAATATATTCAATGCGAAAGGTTAAACAGGTATGTACTCCAAGTTCATATGTGAGCTTGATTTGCACTAAATCATAAGGTAGTTATGTGATGCATACGAGAGCAATCTATGAGACTATTCCTATGATTATGTGACATCGGATCAGTGTGAGGGGTGATGTGAAATCATACGATATATCTATGTCACATGAGCTCACTTTTATGTGAAAGTTTATCTGCCTATTGTATATGATGAGATGTGCGTATTCGGTAAAGGGATGGTATGCCCGAAGGAAGAGTGAAATAAAAATACGAACAACTATGTTATAATTTGATTGTTATCTGTTGACACTGCTTAAAACTTACTAAGCATTGTAATGCTTACTCCGTTTACTCTGTTTCCTCTGTTTTATAGATCTCATTGCGAAGCTACAGGCTCGGGGATCGTCAGCAACTAGTCACACTATCACTATCCACTGTTTGGTACTGCTATGTTTTGGATTATCTTATGGCATGTATAAAATAGACTAGTGGCGGAGGAATATTTTGGTTAATGTATATAGCCATGCGAAAATGGCTTATATATGTTTGAGCATAATGTTATAATCATTTGGTATGGAATGGTTAATCACTATCATAATTTGTGCTATTTATGCTAAAAGGGCTAGTTGAATCATGGAAACTATGAAATAGGTGAAGTCTACCTTAAAGGCAGATGCTGGCAGCAGCAGTGATGTAGATTTGGAAAATCACTAAAATAGTAGGATTGGAATTAAATAATGAATAAATTATTTAAACGAACCTTAATGAATCTATTTTCATAGGAAAGTAACGAAACGATCATATGGACAGTATGTTAAGAGATATTCAGGTTCTCGTGAGATAGGGCCAGAACGGTTTCTGGACTCCCTGTCCAGATTTTGGAAATTCATTAAAAATTAACCAGAGATAATTAGGAGTCATGCCATATATGTATAGATTCCTCTCTGAGTCTAGTTTCTACAGAAACAAACGGCATCAGTATTGAAGCTCTGTGCAGGGAGATATCCAAGTCGTAATGCGCAAAGGTCAGTGTAGTCGATCCCTGTAACATGGGAGACTTTGACTAATAAACTGTACTAATTGGCCCAACCAAAAATTCTAGAAAAAAATATGTAGATGGGCATATGAGTCTAGTTTCGGGGAAAAATCACGAAACTGATTTTCGAGTTGTGAAAGTCAAGATATGATTTTTAAGGTGACAGTGATGCAGTTAGCCAACTGCCTGGAAAAATTTTAAAATGGACTGCAATAGTAAGCGAATTTAGCCTGTGAACCCCTCGTGTCCGACTCCGGCAACGGTCTCGGGTATGGGGTGTTACAGCTAGGCCATGGGACCGATCGGAGGTTATACTCCTAAAAATGAGTAAGACAATAGTTGAAAGATGCTATGACAACATGATAAATATTAGTAAGACCATAGTTGAAAAATGCTATAGTATCATGATAAAAGTGAGCAAGACCATAGCTAAAAAATGCTATGTCATCAAGTGAAACACGTTAGAATGGATAAATAGGACTAAGACAATGGTTGAAAGATGATATGGCATCCTTTGATAGTCTGTCGGGGACAATAAACATAGGATAGTCCACCGAGGCAATAAATATGGGATAGCCCATCAAAACGATAACCACGGGGCAGTTTGCCAAGATACAAGTTGTGGTAACATCCACCAAGACAATTAGCTTGGAAAGTAAGAGTGAAAGACCATAACTTGGTTATGGCAGCATGAAGACTCGAGTAGTAAGGTGAACTCGAAAATTTCTGAAGTGTAGATTCTTGGCTCAATAATGGAGGTTGGTAAAGACCGCTGAATGGAATGTATTCTAAGACAGATTGAACTAGAGAATGTACTTCACCGAGGACCATGACTTAAGGGTTAGCGAACAAAAGAGGCCATTAAGGGCGGTTATGTCCATCGAGGTTATGTGGCGTTAAGTCGCTTGGGCTAGCACAATAAGCATCTGTCAAGGACTAATCTGGGTAAGTAGTCCACCAGGAAATAGGGAGGGTAAAATTTTTGAAACACAAGGAAATAAAGGTTGGAAAACCAACTACCAACATGGGGTCTCCCATCCAAGGTGCTGATGGAAAGAAATTTGGATGAGGTGCATTTAGATCCGTGTTCGTAGAGAATCTTTAGATGAGGTGCATTTAGATCCGTGTTCGTAGAGAATCTTTACTCTAAAGGGACTTGGTGTAGACTATAGACAAAGAAGAAGTCAATCAGCTGTGGGTTGCAAGAAAAGAGGGGAAGGCAAAGGCCTCATTGATGTAATTTGTTTAATGCGAGGATTGACCAGGGAGAAGAAAATTTCTTTTAAAACTTCAATCCCTTAACTTTGAAATTTGATATATGTCCGCTATGTAGAATCTCACTAAGTTCTCCTGAACTTATAAGTTTTCTACTTGAATGCAGATTAGTTAAATATTTAGAAATCGAGAGGGACCAAGCCAGACTCCATTAGGGGTTAGGCGAAATGCAAAACCTATGTATATATATAGAGGGGCACCCGTAGAGGCTTTATCTTAGGTTTTTAGTTTTCATTCTACATTTTGGAGTCTTGGTCAAGAAATTTTGTAATTTATCGATGAAAATGAAGCTTTAAGGTTTTTTATTACTAGTGAATATAAGTTGACTATGTATGTAAATTAAATTAGAAATGAAATTTCGTTAAGTCATTTACGTTATTGTGACATCCAATACTCAGACTTGGCGAATGGATCAGGTGGAGGGTGTTATAGATTCAATCAATTTTTCATTCTATTTTGAGTTACTAAAATTCCTTTTGAGTTTTCCTTTTCAAGAATTTATCTTTTGTTTTCTTTTAGAAGAAGTTTTAGCAATTTTTTAGATTTTGGGTACCATCTTTAAGCTTTTTCTGGCCAGGAATACTTTCTTTGAGGAAAGAGTTGAGTCATAAACATTTGAAAAAGTTGTGGATTCATCTTGTTTTCAAGACTCGTTAGGACTTCTACACATCACTTCCCTTCTTTTTCCATCTTTCTTCTTTCTTTCCTTTTAGTTGTTGTTCTATTATTGTTTAGGACTTTCTAATAGTTGATTTATTTCATTTTAGGTCATAAACCATGAAAAAAAAATACTTTCTTCCATCGTAGTTCATCAAGAATATTTTAAAAATAAGAGTTGTTTTCTTTTCTTATTGTTTTGAATTCTTTTGTTACAAACAATTTTTACTTTTGCTTAATTCCTCTTTCAAACAAATTATTTTGTCATCTTGTTTCCAATATGGTTGGGGGCTTCCTTGAAGTTCAAGAACATTTACTTTTGACGCAAGAAACCCTAGTTTAATCATTATTGGACTCTTTTCTAGTTGTGTAACACCCCAAACCCGGTCTAAACGTTATGATCGAATCTGGCGATGTCACATTGTAACACTCCTTACCTGTATTCGACGCCGGAATAGGGTACGAGGCATTACTAGAAGACATACATTTAAATACACATTAAACTGAGTTACAAAATTTCATCTGAATTAAAACTTTTAAATTATTAACGTTTTTTTATAATTCTTTACAACATATCCTCAAAATATTATATTCATAACAAATAGGGCCTAACAGACCCGATATTTACACATATAATTCAAAGCTTCATTTCCATTTCACTCAATTCACAATTTCTCATGTTCCCAATTCAAATCAATTTCTCAATCCAATATAAATATTTCAATCATCCAAGAATATAATTCAAGTTACACGAACTTACCAGGCTAAATTGCAGACATACCAAAATTCAGGGACATTTTGATAATTTCTATTTTCCTTGAATTTCCACTCAATCTTGATATAAATTAATATTTCATTCAATTTATTAATTTAAATAATAAAACAATTCATTTCATGCAATTTGGTCAATTTTTGACATTTTTACAAATTTACCCTTAAAATATTACTTTTATTCAATTTAGTCTCTGAACCTAAAACATGCAAATTAGCCATTTTTAATGAAAACTCATGCTAGTTGAATAATCATATATTTTCCTCTTCCTACTCTCCATTCCACATCCTTAATGTATATAACATGCTTATATGTAACATTATTTATAATTTCACTATTTATTTATTTGTTCATTTCAAAGCTGTCCACTTGCGTCATTGTCACCAAATTATTTATATCTTCAGCTACAGAACTTTGAATTAAGAGCCGCAAATTTTTTGTGAAACTAGACTCACATATATTCTTACCATAAACTTTTCAAAATTTTCGGTTTAGCCAATAGGTACATTTTATTCTTTCAATTTATCCTTATTCTACTGTCTCACAGTTTTGACCCTTCATCACTAAAAATTAATTATCTCCTCGTACAAGATTCAGATAATGTTCTCATCTGTTTCTATTGAAAATAGACTCAACAATATTTTAAACATATTAATTTAAGCCCATAATCATTTTTCTCCAATTTTTTATGATTTTTCAAAGTTAGAATAGGGGAACCCGAAATCATTCTGACCTTATCTCACAAAATTTATTATAACTCATGATTTACAATACCATTGCTTACATCATTTCTTCTATGAGAAACTAGACTCAATAAGATTTAATTAAAATTTGTTTTTCATCCTCTAATTCAATTTTCATGATATATGGTGATTTTTCAAAGTTAGACTACTGTTGCTGTCCAAAACTGTTTTAGTGCAAAATGTTGATTACTAGGTGTATAACTCCCTTATTCCCTTTCTCTATAATATTTCCCATCACTTTCACTTATTTTTCTTCACTAATATATCAAGAACATAAGATCTTATGTAAGAAAACTCTACTATAACATTATTTCCATGATTTTTCAATAATATTAAACATAAAAATATATTGAAATCTTGATATTGTTACCTTATGCTATTGATTTCAATCTTTAACTAGATTTTCTCTCTCCTCGAGCTTCTATTTCTTGAATCTAACTTGATATTCTAGCTTCCCATTGTCCCCTTGTTACTTTTCTCTCTTGGAAGCTATAAAAATTCTTTTGATTTCTAAGTGAAAATGGTAAATTTTTGGTGGAAGGACCAAACTGTAAAGAAAGCAAAACTTTCTTTCTTTTCCTCTCTTCTCACGTTGGTTGCATGGAAGAAGATGCAGATTCTTCATCTTTCCTTTTATATATATACTAAATAGAATAATAATAAAATAATAAATATCATTTAAAAATCAAATTAAAATATTAATAAACTAATATTTATTTAATTAATTAATCTAAAATATCATAAACATCATCATTGCCTTCTAGATTTCTCTCTCTTCTAATTGACCATTTTGCCCTTCATCATCTTTAAAAATTTCATTCTTGAGTCATCATTTAATTTGGTAAAATTATGATTTAGTCCGTCAAAATTCTTTACCTTTTCAGTTTGGTCCTAATTCATCCATTTTTCTTAGTTTCTAGATTATTCCACCCTTAAAATATTTACACTATTAGTCTAATTTTTTTGTATTTACACTTTAACCCCTCAAATTTTGAGTATTTACTCTTGGGCAACAAAACTTTTCTCACTTTTACGATTTAATCCTTTCTTGAATTAATATGTCATAATATAATTCCCAATGTTGCCATAACTCAAAATTTCCCTTTTTGTCACTTTATTTCCTTATTTTGCTATAAAGGATACCTACTTTCTTACTGTCATAATTTTCGGGGTATTACAGTAGTAATTTTCGAGATATTACAGTAGTAATTTTCAGGATATTACATTTCTCTCCCCCTTAAAATAAATTTCATCCTCGAAATTTCCTTGTTTTGTTTTGATCATGAACTTCATCATTTCTATATTGTTTCAATTATCCTTTTCTATCCATTCTTATCACTAACATTTCTAGTTTTTATATCATTTTGTACTTTCTTTTCAATAATATTCTTCTTTTTACTTAATCGAGCTCTTATTTTGTAACACCCCGAACTCGAAACCGACACCGGAGTCGAACACGAGGTGTTAACTGACTTTAACCCCTTATAAAATCTATTTTCCAGACACTGCCCAATCTGTGTACTAGTTGTTTTAAAAATCATATCTTGAGTTTCGTAACTCGAAAATCAGTTCCGTAATTTTTCCCAGAAACTAGACTCATGTGCCCATCTATGTATTTTTTTCTAGAATTTTTGGTCGGGCCAATTAGTACAGTTTATTAGTCAAAGTCTCCCAAGTTGCAGGGGTCGACTACACTGACCTTTGCCCATTACGACTTGGATATCTCCCTGCACGGGGCTTCAATACTGATGCCGTTTGTTTCTATGAAAACTAGACTCAGATAGGAATCTGTACATGTATGGTACGACCCCTAATTATCTCTGGTTAATTTATAATAAATTTCCAAACTCGGAGCAGGGAATCCAGAAACCGTTCTGGCCCTGTCCCACAAAAATCTGATTATCTCTTAATATACTGCCCATATGATCTTTTCGTTACTTCCTCATGAAAACAGACTCATCGAGCTTCGATTACATAATTTATTCATCAATTAATTCCACTCCTACTATTTTTAGTGATTTTTCAATCTCATGACACTGCTGCTGCCAGCATCTGTTACGAAAGTAACTAGGTCCATTTCATGCCTACCCTTGATCCAACTCATTCGAACATTCGTGCCATTTTCGCATGGCTTAAAGTTTACATGCCAAAGTTCAAACACAACGTAATAGCTTATACATGCCAAAATGTTCCTCTAAGCCAACTAAAAAGAAAGTACCAAAACTTGCTATCCGGTGTGATGACTTCGATGACGGCCCGACCCCGCAAAAATAGATGAGTCCAAGCAACCTATAATGGGTGACAAGGAAACATCGAGTGAGTTTATAACTCAGTAAGTCATAAGCAATGCACTACCATCTATCAATAACATTATCACAAGAGGAAACAAAATGGAACGAGGCAATTTACTCCATCCATACCGAACCATACCATAGTTCCTCCAACCTATCGATTCAATTTCATATCAATTCATGCATTCACATTCTATATACTCATCAATAGGACATTGAAGCATTTTCATAAATCGATTTATTTTCGTTACAATCAAACGACTAAACGGCCTTTCACCCATCCTACGATAAATTTTATGTACTTGACTTCAAGTATATTTGTCACATAGGTTCGAACTTACCGAGCTCAACACCAAGTATAAGCATAGCACCTATTAGCCACGTACTCAAGACACTTACCCGATCCGCTGTCCGCGATCGACTCAATAGTGTCGCACACATAGTGTCCATAATGATTCACGAATGTATATTGAGCCCGCACACTCAGTGCTATATAATCAAATCGCACACTTAGTGCTACATAGTCAAACTCGCACACTTAGTGCCGCATGGTCAATTCACACACTTAGTGCATCATATTCAATTCGCACACTTAGTGCAACATAGTCGAATCGCACACTTAGTGCTGTACAATTTAATCCCGCGCACTTAGCGCCAATCTCATGGTCATAAATGGTCATCCCGCACGTTTAGTGCCGAGATCAACAACTCAGTACATCTTACCTCTTTTCTTTCATTCAACAATTTCATCATCACATACGTACATGCATATATATATGTATATTTATTCATTCCATTCGGCATCAATACATACACATTATGACCATTTGAAATAATACCAACTACATGCTTAATGACTTACCTCGTGTTGGGTAAGACGGTTCCAACTCGGCTACTCGATAACCTTTTCTTTGCCTTTGCTCGATTCACCTCCTTTAACTCCTTGAGCTAAATCAATAATTTAACTAGTTTAACCACCTTGTTAAAAATTTACAATCCAATTTCACATGTATATGTATGTTAGTATATTCGGCTAATAACCTCATGCAACTACCAAAGCCGAATCAACTCAATATACTTATGAATATATATATATCATCATCGAAATCACCTAAGCTTAGACATCAATTTTTTTATTCCAAGCAAGTTGCCGAATGCAACCTCACTAAATTTTCATGGATTCAAGTCATGGATTCAATATACCATTACCATGAAATCAACAACCAAAAATTCATAGACAATTTAGGAAAATCACATTACAAATCTCAAATTCAAACAAAGACCATGGCCGAAATGCACATATAACCACATAACAAAAATATTGAACCTTTGGTTGCCTAACTAGCTTAACATCCATCAAATTTTAAATCAAGAAACTCACCTCATCTACAATCAACCCTCAATACCCTAAAGCATCAAAAACGTCATCAAAGAAATACAACCATCCATGGCCGAATGTCATCTTCTTAACTTTACAAAAAAAAACATTTGCCATGAGCTAGCTTCTATACTTGGTGGCCACTCCAAATATACAAAGATTTTCAATGGTAGAGCATTAACATACCTTAATCCACTTAAAGGACCACCTTGGCCGAATCTTGCTTCCTCTTCTTCCTCTAGTTAGAACAATTGCAAAAGAAAGAAAACATGAACACTCCTTCTTCCCTCCTTATTAAGCATTCAAACTCCCTCATTTTTCATGCCACAACATCAAACACTCCTCCTAGGCACAAGCAATGGCCGAATTCTTTCCAAGTTTTTTCTCCCCTTCTTTTTCTTGGTTTTTCGGCTAGGAGATGGCAAGTATGACACCCATTTTTTTTTGTTCCCTTTTCTATTATTATCCCCATCATTTGTTCACCAAAAGAAAACATATTAAATTAGAATGAGTGGAGCATCATCACTCCTTGGCCGGCCACCATGTATTTTATGGGCAATTTGACATGCAAAGCCATGCTTCCTCACCCTATTATTAATTACTCCTTATAATTCATCTATCATCTTTTCTAACTTCGTCAACTAGGTCCTTTTTGAATTAATTCACAATCCTAATGCTAATATTAAGCATTTAATTTCTCATATATTCACTGTCACACAAAAATTTATGCAATTAAAACACAAAAATAAATTTTTGGCTCGGTAATGTGGTCTCGAAACCACATTCCGACCAGGGTCTAATTTGGGTTGTCACAACTCTCCCCCACATAAGAAATTTTCGTCCCCGAAAATCTTACCGGTAAATAAATTTGGATATCGATCCTTCATAGAGTCCTCAAGTTCCCAAGTGGCTTCTTCAATTCCGTGTTTATGCCACAGTACTTTCACTAATGAGATTTTCCTGTTTCGTAGTTCTTTTACTTCATGTGCTAAAATACGAACTGGTTCTTCTTCGTAACTTAAATTAGATTGAATCTCGATCTCCGATGGAGGAATTATGTGCGATGGATCGGACCTATATCGTCGAAGCATCGAGACATGAAAAACGTTGTGAATCTTTTCGAGCTCAGGGGGCAAAATTAATCGGTATGCAACGGGTCCAACTCGTTCGGATACTTCGTACGGACCGATGAACCTCGGACTCAATTTGCCCTTACGACCAAATCTAAGCACCTTCTTCCAGGGTGAAACTTTGAGAAATACTTTGTCTCCAACCTGATATTCAATGTCTTTTCTTTCCAAATCCGCATACGATTTCTGACGATCTGTGGCTACCTTCAGACTTTCACGGATTACCTTTACTTTCTGTTCGGCATCTTTAATCAAATCAACTCCGAAAATTTTACTTTCACCGAGCTCGGTCCAAAACAATGGTGTACGGCATTTACGACCGTACAAAGCCTCGTAAGGTGCCATCTTAATACTTGATTGGAAACTATTGTTGTAAGCGAATTCGATCAAAGGTACATACCGTTCCCATGAACCACTAAACTCAAGGATGCAGCATCTCAGCATATCCTCGAGTATCTGAATTATCCGCTCGGATTGACCATCGGTTTGGGGATGAAAAGCGGTGCTAAAATGCAGCTGGGTACCCAAAGCTTCTTGCAATTTCTTCCAGAATCGCGAGGTGAATCTCGGATCTCTATCCGACACGATAGAAATAGGTACTCCATGTAATCTCACAATCTGAGAAACATACAATTCGGCTAGTTTATCCAATGAAAAATCCGTACGCACGGGGATAAAGTGAGCCGACTTAGTCAGCCTATCAACAACAACCCAAATCGCATCCTTCTTACTTGCGGACAATGGCAGTCCGGACACAAAGTCCATTGTGACTCGGTCCCATTTCCACTCGGGTATCATGATCGGCTGAAGTAACCCTGAAGGCACTTGATGTTCCGCTTTCACTTGTTGACATATTAAACATCTCGAAACAAAGTCGGAGATGTCTCGCTTCATACCATGCCACCAAAACCGACGTTTCAAGTCGTTGTACATTTTCGTGCTCCCCGGGTGAATTGACATTCGGCTACAATGGGCTTCGTTCAGGATCATCGGAATGAGTTCTGAATTCCTTGGAACGCACAAACGACTTCTAAACCTCAAACAAGCATCATCATCAATCTGAAACTCCGATTCCTTGTTCGGAACACACTCAGCTCGTTTTGCAACCAATTCATCATCGACTTTCTGAGCTTCACGAATTTGATGAGTCAATAATGGTTTGGCTTTTAATTCAGCTACTAACACATTGTCAGGTAGAACAGACAAGTGTACATTCATCGCTCGCAAAGTAAACAGTGATTTCCGGCTTAAGGCGTCCGCAACCACATTAGCCTTTCCCGGGTGGTAATCAATGACAAGCTCGTAATCTTTCAACAACTCAAGCCAACGTCTTTGTCGCAGATTCAAGTTTCGTTGAGTCATCAAATATTTGAGACTTTTGTGATCCGAAAACACATGGCACTTCTCACCAAACAAATAATGTCGCCATATTTTCAATGCAAACACAATGGCGGCTAGTTCGAGATCATGGGTCGGATAATTTCTCTCGTGTGGCTTCAATTGTCTCGACGCATAGGCCACAACTCGACCTTCTTGCATCAATACGCAACCCAACCCAAGTAGGGATGCGTCACTATAAACGACAAACTCTTTACCCGATTCGGGTTGCACCAAAATTGGAGCTTCAGTCAAATGAGTTTTCAGTTGATCAAAGCTTTTCTGACATTTCTCCGTCCATTCGAAATTAACATCCTTTTGAAGCAACTTCGTCATTGGTGTGGCTATCATCGAGAAACCTTTGACAAATCGTCGGTAATAACCGGCGAGCCCTAGAAAGCTCCGGACTTCGGTAACATTTCTCGGAGGCTTCTAGTTAAGTATGGCTGAAATTTTGCTCGGGTCAACCCGAATACCCGATGCGAATACCACATGACCCAAGAAGCTAACCTCTCTTAACCAGAACTCACACTTACTGAACTTAGCATATAACTGCTTATCCCGCAAAATTTGCAACACTAGCCTCAGATGCTCAGCATGTTCGGTCTCATCTCTTGAATAGACCAAGATGTCATCAATAAACACAACTACGAACCGATCCAAATACGGCCTGAAGATCTGATTCATCAAATCCATAAACACCGCAGGGGCATTAGTGAGCCCAAACGGCATCACTAAGAACTCGTAGTGACCGTACCTCGTTCTGAAAGCAGTTTTGGGTACGTCCGAATCTCGAATCCGCAACTGATAATAACCCGATCTCAAATCTATCTTTGAAAACACCGATGCTCCCTTTAATTGATCGAACAGATCATCAATACGCGGTAACGGATACTTATTCTTTATCGTCACTTTATTCAGTTGACGATAGTCAATGCACAACCTCATGGTTCCATCCTTCTTTTTCACGAACAATACTGGTGCACCCCAAGGTGAGAAACTCGGTCGAGCGAAACCTCTATCCGTCAATTCTTGCAACTGAGCTTTCAACTCTTTTAACTCGGTTAGTGCCATACGATACGGAGCGATCGAAATTGGCGTAGTTCCAGGTACAAGCTCAATACCAAACTCTACTTCCCGAACAGGTGGCAAACCCGGTAACTCTTCAGGAAAAAACATCCGGGTATTCACAAACCACCGGCACCGATTCGGGTTTCTTTTCTAACTCCTTGTCATCAAGTACATACGCGAGGTATGCTTCGCACCCTTTCCTTACATATTTCTGGGCCAACATTACTGATATTACAGCTGGCAACCCCCTTAAGTCCGCAGACTCAACTCGGATTATTTCGTTATTCGCGCACCTCAAATCGATAGTCTTGCTTTTGCAATTCACAACCGTATCATGCGCGGTTAACCAATCCAAACCAAGAATAACATCAAACTCGTCGAACGGCAAAAGCATCAAATCGGCCGGAAAACAGGATTCTCGGATTATTAGAGGGCATCTCTTACACACTTTATCAACAAGTACGCATTGACCCAAAGGGTTTGACACTCGAATTACTAGCTCAGTAGACTCAACAGGTAGAGTCTTACTGGATGCTAAGGTTTCGCATACATATGAATGAGTAGAGCCAGGGTCAATCAATGCAATCACATTAGTATCAAAGAGAGTGAAGGTACCAGTGATGACGTCGGGGGAGGATGCCTCCTCTCGTGCGCGAATGGCGTATGCTCTAGCAGGAGTACGGTTCTCGGCGCGATCGGCCGTATCAGAGGCCCCCCTCTGACTACCACCCCTGCCTCCTAAAATTCTCGGTGGTCTACCTCTAGATGTCACTCCACTAGGTCTTGCACCTTGAATCTTATTCTTCTCATCCAACTCCGTGCAATCTCTAATGAAGTGGTCCTTCGAACCGCATCCGTAACAGGCCCTATTAGTAGACTTGCCCCAACATTCACCTAGGTGTCGTCTTCCACATTGGGGACATTCAGGTTTCTCGTGACGATTATTGCCCACACTAGCTACCGAAGTAGCTCGGGAGCCCATCGATGGTCTTGCCCTGATGGAAATTCCCGCAGTCGCCCTCGACCTATTAATGTCCTCCCTGAACTTCTTTACAGCTGAGAACGGAGCTTTACCCGTCAATCTTTTACGATAATCTCTAGCTTCAAATTCAGCCTTCCTCTTCTCCTTTCCAAGTTCTTCCGCCTTGCAGGCTCGTTCGACTAGTGTTACGAATTCTTTTATTTCCAAAATACCCATTAGTAGCTTTAAATCTTCATTCAATCCTTCCTCGAATCTTTTGCACATAGCAACCTCATCAGCTACACACTCCCGGGCATACCTACTGAGTCTTACGAATTCATGTTTGTATTCAGATACAGTCATACGGCCTTGCTTGAGTTCCAAGAACTCCTTACGCTTCTGATCAACGAACCGTTGGCTAATAAATTTCTTCCGGAATTCCGTTTGAAAGAAGTCCCAAGTTACTCGCTCGTCCGGGACTATGGAAATCAAGGTCTTCCACCAATAGTAGGCTGAGTCTCGCAACAAAGATACAGCACATTTTAAACATTCATCGGGTGTGCATGACAATTCATCGAACACCCGAATGGTGTTATCAAGCCAGAACTCGGCCCTTTCGGCATCATCAGTTACTATGGCCTTGAACTCCTCGGCCCCACGCTTCCTAATCAAGTCTACAGGTGGCTTACTCAGCCTCACAGGATCAGCGACTGATGGCATTACAGGCTCTTGGGGTGGATTATTCAAATTTGGGAATTGTTGGGCAGCCGGGTTGGTTCGGGCATATTGCGCGACCCACTCATTCATCATGGTAAAGAAGGCTTGTTTAGCCCCCTCACCTTGATTATTTGCAGATGACTGAGGTTCAACAGGCGGCGTCCCTTGTGCAGGAGCAGCCGCTACGCTCTCAACGTCATCCGCTAGGGTTCTTTCTTCACCGGAATCCATTTACTAATCAAAACAAAAACATTTCAACCGTCAGAAGTCATCACCCTTTTAAACATTAACATTATGGCATGTATAGCTAGACTCATACGTGCTATGGTAGTCCTAGAACCGACTAAACCATAGCTCTGATACCAATCAAATGTAACACCCCGAACTCGAAACCGACACCGGAGTCGAACACGAGGTGTTAACTGACTTTAACCCCTTATAAAATCTATTTTCCAGACACTGCCCAATCTGTGTACTAGTTGTTTTAAAAATCATATCTTGAGTTTCGTAACTCGAAAATCAGTTCCGTAATTTTTCCCAGAAACTAGACTCATGTGCCCATCTATGTATTTTTTTCTAGAATTTTTGGTCGGGCCAATTAGTACAGTTTATTAGTCAAAGTCTCCCAAGTTGCAGGGGTCGACTACACTGACCTTTGCCCATTACGACTTGGATATCTCCCTGCACGGGGCTTCAATACTGATGCCGTTTGTTTCTATGAAAACTAGACTCAGAGAGGAATCTGTACATGTATGGTACGACCCCTAATTATCTCTGGTTAATTTATAATAAATTTCCAAACTCGGAGCAGGGAATCCAGAAACCGTTCTGGCCCTGTCCCACAAAAATCTGATTATCTCTTAATATACTTCCCATATGATCTTTTCGTTACTTCCTCATGAAAACAGACTCATCGAGCTTCGATTACATAATTTATTCATCAATTAATTTCACTCCTACTATTTTTAGTGATTTTTCAATCTCATGACACTGCTGCTGCCAGCATCTGTTACGAAAGTAACTAGGTCCATTTCATGCCTACCCTTGATCCAACTCATTCGAACATTCGTGCCATTTTCGCATGGCTTAAAGTTTACATGCCAAAGTTCAAACACAACGTAATAGCTTATACATGCCAAAATGTTCCTCTAAGACAACTAAAAAGAAAGTACCAAAACTTGCTATCCGGTGTGATGACTTCGATGACGGCCCGACCCCGCAAAAATAGATGAGTCCAAGCAACCTATAATGGGTGACAAGGAAACATTGAGTGAGTTTATAACTCAGTAAGTCATAAGCAATGCACTACCATCTATCAATAACATTATCACAAGAGGAAACAAAATGGAACGAGGCAATTTACTCCATCCATACCGAACCATACCATAGTTCCTCCAACCTATCGATTCAATTTCATATCAATTCATGCATTCACATTCTATATACTCATCAATAGGACATTGAAGCATTTTCATAAATCGATTTATTTTCGTTACAATCAAACGACTAAACGGCCTTTCACCCATCCTACGATAAATTTTATGTACTTGACTTCAAGTATATTTGTCACATAGGTTCGAACTTACCGAGCTCAACACCAAGTATAAGCATAGCACCTATTAGCCACGTACTCAAGACACTTACCCGATCCGCTGTCCGCGATCGACTCAATAGTGTCGCACACATAGTGTCCATAATGATTCACGAATGTATATTGAGCCCGCACACTCAGTGCTATATAATCAAATCGCACACTTAGTGCTACATAGTCAAACTCGCACACTTAGTGCCGCATGGTCAATTCGCACACTTAGTGCATCATATTCAATTCGCACACTTAGTGTAACATAGTCGAATCGCACACTTAGTGCTGTACAATTTAATCCCGCGCACTTAGCGCCAATCTCATGGTCATAAATGGTCATCCCGCACGTTTAGTGTCGAGATCAACAACTCAGTACATCTTACCTCTTTTCTTTCATTCAACAATTTCATCATCACATACGTACATGCATATATATATATATGTATATTTATTCATTCCATTCGGCATCAATACATACACATTATGACCATTTGAAATAATACCAACTACATGCTTAATGACTTACCTCGTGTTGGGTAAGACGGTTCCAACTCGGCTACTCGATAACCTTTTCTTTGCCTTTGCTCGATTCACCTCCTTTAACTCCTTGAGCTAAATCAATAATTTAACTAGTTTAACCACCTTGTTAAAAATTTACAATCCAATTTCACATGTATATGTATGTTAGTATATTCGGCTAATAACCTCATGCAACTACCAAAGCCGAATCAACTCAATATACTTATGAATATATATATATCATCATCGAAATCACCTAAGCTTAGACATCAATTTTTTTATTCCAAGCAAGTTGCCGAATGCAACCTCACTAAATTTTCATGGATTCAAGTCATGGATTCAATATACCATTACCATGAAATCAACAACCAAAAATTCATAGACAATTTAGGAAAATCACATTACAAATCTCAAATTCAAACAAAGACCATGGCCGAAATGCACATATAACCACATAACAAAAATATTGAACCTTTGGTTGCCTAACTAGCTTAACATCCATCAAATTTTAAATCAAGAAACTCACCTCATCTACAATCAACCCTCAATACCCTAAAGCATCAAAAACGTCATCAAAGAAATACAACCATCCATGGCCGAATGTCATCTTCTTAACTTTACAAAAAAAAACATTTGCCATGAGCTAGCTTCTATACTTGGTGGCCACTCCAAATATACAAAGATTTTCAATGATAGAGCATTAACATACCTTAATCCACTTAAAGGACCACCTTGGCCGAATCTTGCTTCCTCTTCTTCCTCTAGTTAGAACAATTGCAAAAGAAAGAAAACATGAACACTCCTTCTTCCCTCCTTATTAAGCATTCAAACTCCCTCATTTTTCATGCCACAACATCAAACACTCCTCCTAGGCACAAGCAATGGCCGAATTCTTTCCAAGTTTTTTCTCCCCTTCTTTTTCTTGGTTTTTCGGCTAGGAGATGGCAAGTATGACACCCATTTTTTTTGTTCCCTTTTCTATTATTATCCCCATCATTTGTTCACCAAAAGAAAACATATTAAATTAGAATGAGTGGAGCATCATCACTCCTTGGCCGGCCACCATGTATTTTATGGGCAATTTGACATGCAAAGCCATGCTTCCTCACCCTATTATTAATTACTCCTTATAATTCATCTATCATCTTTTCTAACTTCGTCAACTAGGTCCTTTTTGAATTAATTCACAATCCTAATGCTAATATTAAGCATTTAATTTCTCATATATTCACTGTCACACAAAAATTTATGCAATTAAAACACAAAAATAAATTTTTGGCTCGGTAATGTGGTCTCGAAACCACATTCCAACCAGGGTCTAATTTGGGTTGTCACATATTTCCTCTCTTTCCACTTAACCAGAAGTCCTTTCTTCATTTAGTTTTCTTAAAATCATCTCTATAATTCTATAGTTCCCTTCTTCACATATTTACCTAGCTTAGTAATTGTATTCATTCTCTATCCTTTCATTTCACAATTTATTTTTAATTCAATATTTTAAACATGAATCAGAGGTAAACCTTTACCTTGTAGCGAAAATTATTTATCTTTTTTTAGCAGAGGCCCAGTAGATTAGACAGAACACTTAGGATATACGAAACTGATACAGCGGTGCACTATTATTATGCATTATTAAACAAAAAGCACTAAAGTGTTATACAGAGAACATAAATGTGCTAATAATCAAAGAACACTAGCGTGCTATCAATCAAAGAGTGTGCTTGGGTCTTTTAATGATATACCACTAATATCCTAGTAGTTCTAATCTCATCTACTTGGGCAAATTATATCATGCATGCATATCACTTTTACACTTTTCGCATAATGCTTTTACATCCTTTACAATTTAATCCTTGTACCAATAATCCATATATTTATATCTTCTCCATCTTTAATACATGTATTATATTTCAAAATTCATTATTCATCCATAATTTACTAATAATCCATATCATGTACTTCACACATCACGTTTACATGTTTTGCAATTTAGCCATCAGCACAATATTTCTTTTAGCGAAACAATACACTTTCTAAATATGCATGCAAAACAGAACAATAACAAGTCATAAACCGACCAGACCAACGTGACTTTCGTCTAACATTATAATTAGCTAACATTCTCACAACATAAGAACTCTATCAAAACTGAACAATTACACATACATATCTCTGAGGATAAAAGAATATATATAATATCCAGAAAAGATTATCATGTTCATTTCGACTATAACCTTCACACACAGACATCTTTACCACTTAATTATCATTTCTCTGACTAATTTTGTTATCACGAACCTCACTTTATTCCACTCAGTAAAAAAAATCCAGTTAATACATACATTCTTTTAGGTATCATACCTGAATATTTTGTCTCATCAAATTTAACTTCTTCTTTATTTACTCTCTTACTTGTTTACTTATTTGCTTGCTTAAACAACTCATGATTATAACTTACTCCTTTCTTGCAGAAATTCTTTTTTCGACTGATAACTGAAATATTCTTAATCCTTATACTTACCTGAATCTGTTTATTGTACTTTTACCTGAACATTCATGTAACATAATTTGTTTACTAGCCCATTGAATCACTTGGAATACTAAGGATACTTGGGTCTCCTGTCTGATAATAACATGCCAAAGCCATGTCCCAGGCATGGTCTTACATGAGATGTTTCCTATACTGCCAATGTCATATCCCAGATATGGTCTTACATGAGAGTTCTCATTTCGGTGCCCATGCCATGTCCCAGACATGGTCATACAGGGGATCTCTCATCCCGGTGCCAAAGCCATGTCCCATACATGGTCTTACATGGGACCTCTCATCTCAGTGCCAACGCCATCTCCTAGACATGGTCTTACATGGGACCTCTTATCTCAGTGCCAACGCCATGTCCCAGACATTGTCTTACATGGGACCTCTCATAATCTCAATGATCCCAATGCCATGTCCCAGACATGGTCTTACACTGGCTCACATATCGATGTCGATGCCATGTCCCAGGCATGGTCTTATACGAGATCGCACGCTGATGTCATATCTCAGTTATGGTCTTATATGGAAATCACATATCACATGTTGTCATGGTCCAACCATGGTCTTTTCTGTCAATTCATCACATATCACTGAACGAAAGTACTCATTCCTATGTTCTACTCAATTTGATCTTTCAATTCAATTTTCATACTATTATAATATTCATGGTTCAATAGCAAAGACATAAAACAAACATCATATTATTTCTAATTTAACAATTAAACATAAGATTCTATTATATAAACATACTATACACTTATTCAAGCAAGTGTACATAAACATAAATTTCGTCTATTTGTGTATATTTACTTACCATATTTACTTAATAAAATATGTTGAGCACATAACATCATATGTGCGCCAAGCAAATGCGGATTAACATATCACCATATAAACTTACATTTTATTCTACGTTTCTACATTTCTCAACTCATGGTTGTCTTACTTCATACGTTAACACATACTTATCATGAAATTTCTATTCATACCTTTCTAAATTTCGTTTCATCATAAACACATTTCAATCACTTCAACATAATTTTTTTAAGCATTATTGGAAACAACTCGGTTAGAAGTCATCTCTGTCTTACAAAACAATTTCATTAGAGTCAGAAGATATTACATTCTCACGAGTAATAATATGGCATGTATAGCTAAACTCACATACGCTAAGTTAGTACGAGAACTGACTAAACCATATCTCTGATAACACTAAATGTAACACCCCAAACCCGGTCTAAACGTTATGATCGAATCTAGCGATGTCACATTGTAACACCTCTTACCTGTATTCAACGCCGGAATAGAGTACGGGGCAGTACTAGAAGACATACATTTGCATACATATTAAACCGAGTGGAAAAATTTCATCCGAATTAAAACTTTTAAATTATTAACGTTCTTTTATAATTCTTTACAACATATCCTCGAAATATTATATTCATAACAAATAGGGCCTACGAGACCCGATATTTACACATTTAATTCAAAGGTTCATTTCCATTTCATTAATTCACAATTTCTCATGTTCACAATTCAAATCAATTTCTCAATCCAATATATATATTTCAATCATCTAAGAATATAATTCAAGTTACATGAACTTACCAGGCTAAATTGTAGAAATACCAAAATTTAGGGACATTTTGATAATTTTCTATTTTCCTCGAATTTCCACTCAATCTTGATATAAATTAATATTTCATTCAATTTATTAATTTAAATAATAAAACAATTCATTTCATGCAATTTGGTCACTTTTTAACATTTTTACAAATTTACCCTTAAAATATTATTTTTATTCAATTTAGTCCCTAAACCTAAAACATGCAAATTAGCCATTTTTAATGAAAACTCATGCTAGTTGAATAATCATATATTTTCCTCCTCCTCCTCTCCATTCCACATCCTTAATGTATATAACATGCTTATATGTAACATTATCTATAATTTCACTATTTACTTATTTGTTCATTCAAAGCTGTCCACTTGAGTCATTGTCACAAAATTCTTTACATCTTCAGCTACAGAACTCCAAACTAAGATCTGCAAATTTTCTTTGAAACTAGACTCACATATATTCTTACCATAAAATTTTTAGAATTTTTGGTTTAGCCAATAAGTACAATTCTTTAAATTGATCCTTATTCTACTGTCTGACAGTTTTGACCCTTCTTCACTAAAAATTAATTATCTCCTCGTACAAGATTCAGATAATGTTCCCGTTTATTTTTATTGAAAATATACTCATTCAATATTTGAAACATATAAATTTAAGCCCATAATCATTATTCTCCAATTTTTGATGATTTTTCAAATTCAGAATAGGGGAACTTGAAATCATTCTGACCTTATCTCACAAAATTTATTATAACTCATGATTTACAATTCCATTGCTTACATCATTTCTTCTATGAGAAACTAGACTTAATAACTTTAATTCCATTTTTTCATCCTCTAATTCAATTTTCACGATTTATGGTGATTTTTCAAAGTTAGACTACTACTGCTATCCAAAACTGTTTTAGTGCTAAATGTTTATTACTAGGTGTATAACTCCATTATTCCCTTTCTCTATAATATTTCCCATCACTTTCACTTATTTTTCTTCACTAATATATCAAGAATATAAGACCTTATATAAGAAAACTCTACTATAACATTATTTCCTTGACTTTTCAATAATATCAAACTTAAAAATATATTGAAATCTTGATGTTCTTACATTGTGATACGAGCCACAAAGGCCCAACCCAAGCTCAAGAACGTGATGGGCTCAAATTACCACAAGGCCCAATAACGAGGTCAAAGGCCAGAAAAATGCGTTCCAAACTAAATGGGACCATTCAAGAATTTGTTAGCAAGGTCTTAGATGCGTACACGAAAGAAAGAGAAAATCAAGATTCACTTTCTTATTTTCAAGAAAATTAAGAAACTGAATCTTGGCCCAATTTTGTTGTTTGGAGCGATTTCAAGAATTAAGAAAATCAAGATTTCAAATCTTGGAAATCTTGGTCCAAGAAACCGAATCATATAGCCAAAGCGCATTGGATCTCCGTTACGAGCATCAACGAACCAATTTCGGTAGGAAATGGACTACAAGCCCAAGTTCTTGAAGGCAAGGCCCAATATGATAATTCCAAGCCCAACCAAGAAGTCAAACCATACTTAGTTGAAAATTAGGCCAAATTGTTAAAGTGACCCAATTTGTAAAAATTTTAATTGTTTAAATATCTAAGTTTAATTTTTAGACTTTAGGATTATTATATGTAAAAATTCAACCCAAGCAGCCCATTAAAATGCCTTGGCCGAATTTCCCTCTTAATTTATTAATTAGGTCTTTTTTTAAGTTTTCCTAATGAGATTAGGAAATAGATAGAAGGCCTATTAATATGCATGGCCGGCCACCTTATTGAACACATTACATTACATTAAATTTTCAGATTTGTCTTTGAGCGAAAATTCTCTTTGACTTCTCCAAGAATTTTCTCTTGAGTTTTCTTTAGAAGTAGTTTTAACAATCTTTTTGATTGTGGGAGCCATCTTCAACCTTCTTCTTGCCATTGTTCTTCATTGGAGGGGAGATTAGAGTCGTTTGAGGGAGTTGTGAAATCTTTCGGGGTTTCAAGGCTTCCTAGGACTTTATCTTTTATTTTCTTGTTGTTCGTTTTCCTTTTAATTCTTGTTTGGGATCGATTTCATCATCTAACTTATTTACAATTTCTTGTTGCGTTTCCATCTTTCTTCAACATTAAAGAGGCTGATCGGCATTCTTTTGGCAGCAAGAACCATTCGTTCATTCATCTTTTCTATTGATCTTGTCGACTTTTCATCTCAATTCTGATTAAATTCGGTTTGCTGGAATTTAGAGTTTGATTTGCTATTTTGGAATTTAATCTTTTCAGATTCAGCTTGGAAAGTTCATAAACATCCTTGATTATCGAAGATCATTCTTAATCCATAATTTCCCTCTTTCTTACTGCACGATTCCTCATTCTAATTCAATTTTCATTTTTTTATGATCTGCTGAATTAATTTTCTGTTTTGGTTCAATTGACAGAATCGACTGACTTCTTTGAAGCTTATTCACGAGTTCTTGACTTCTGAATTCCTTAATAATAAGTGTTTTGATTCTTGTTTTATTTTCTGCTATTTTAGGGTTCTTTGATTTCAGATCTGGGAATTCTAGAAGTTAATATTTCAGCTTCGTTTCAGATCTGATCGTCTAGAGTTTTCGTAGGAGTTTCTTGTGACTTGACAACTTGATCTTGGTCCGTGTGCAACCCTCTATCATTTGGTATCAGATTTTGGGCATTTTGGGTGTTCTTGGTTGATTTCTAAACTGATCTTTTTTTTAAACAACAAACAGCAGTTTTACCTAGAAAATTTTTTGGAAAAAAATTCATTCGAGTGGGTAAACATTTTCTGATTGATCTGAAATTTTACATGCATATTTTTGGCACTATGATTGAATATAAAAGAATATTTCCCACAAAAATATCAGTCAAAAAGTCAAAAAAAAATTGAAAAAGATGAAATCCAATAAAAAAAATTTAAAAACATATTCAGCGGGTTGATTTTGGTGCCCAAACTTTCTAGATCAAAAATCCAATATTTAAAGACATTCCAGATTTAATTTCATTATTTTTGGAGATCGGGAACACCTCGAACGAAGTTGTCAAGTTACTCCGCAGTTTTTCAGGTTTTTAGATTTCAGCAATTTTTATTGATTCTTAGCTGTAGGTTTTCATTTGTTTTGCCTTTATTCTCCCTTTACACTATCTAACACCTTCTTGTTTCTTGTGTTAGTAGGATTTTAAGGTGTGCACAATTCTTCCTCGATGCGACACAAATCAATTGGTGTCTCGTCAGTTTTGGCATCCTAGTGCAAATTAGGATTCTTTGGTAGTGTCGGTTCATACACTTTCTAATTGGTTGATATAGACTCTACTAAAGAACTCACAAGACTGAAGTCTACCTCATTGAGAATTTAATTTTTTTTCTTTTGGAGTGATTAACAGTGAGGTTTGCTAACTTTCCTTTTGGAGTGTTGAATGTTTATTTTGCAGGTTTTTGAAAATGTCTAAGGTTGGTCAAGGTGATAATGACCATAATGATGTCTATGACACATTTAAAAAATTCCAACAACAGTTAGACGAACAGGCTGCCGTACTTCGAACTTTCAGTGCTACTATCAATGAGATGCGATTGAATCAAGAGCCTCAATATCGAGATCCAATTAAAGAAGATATGGATAACCAGCCTCCTGCTCATAGGCGCGGTCCTCGACGTGTCCCTAGAACTGATTATGATTTTCATGATCGTGGGCAACCCTCTTTGGCAAAATCGAAGTTCACAATTCCCTAATTTCGTGGTAAGAATGATCTAGAAGCTTATTGTGAATGGGAATCTAAGATTGAACTTATGTTTCGATATTATAAATGTCCGGATGATCAAAAGGTAGCATTAGCAACGCTGGAATTTTTAGATTATGCATTAAGTTGGTGGAATCAACTTGGGGTGAATCGTCATCAAAATTATGAAGGTGAGATTTCGACATGGGATGAGTTGAAACAAATTATGCGTAAAAGATTTATTCCACCTCACTACTATAGAGAGATCAAAACAAAGCTTAGAAGACTTGTTCAAGGTAGTAGGATGGTGGATAAATATTTTAAGGAGATGGAGATGCTCATTCAGAGAGCTAATATGGAGGAGGATGAGGAAACAACTATGGTTCGATTTATTAATGGTTTGAATAGGCCAATAGCTAATACATTGCAGCTACAAACTTACATTGATTTGGAAGAAACAGTTCATAAAGCCATTGAGATCGAGCAACAATTAAAGGAACAAAGGTTTGGTTCCTTCTCTACTTCACAATACTACAGAGGTAACACTTCCAATTGTGATTTTAAAAGTTCAAAATCACCTTTTGTTACTAATAAGTCTTCTTTGAGTAATGGAAGTAAGCAATTAGATTGGAAAAAAGGGGCTCCTGTTAAAGCGCAAACACCTTCTAAGCATCCCAATTTAGGTGATTCGAATGTGAAGAGGACTCGTGAGATTGAATGTATTAAGTGCAAAAGGCGTGGTCATTATAATAGGGAATGTCCTAACACGAGATTACTTCTTCTGAAAGATAATGGTGAGTACACTTTCGACTCTGATAAAACAGATCCAAATATGCCAGAACTTGTGGATGACAGTGATAATGGCGAAGAGTTGGTTGAACCACCAAAAGAAGGGGACTTTGCTGATTTTTAATGCCTTGTAGTTCGCCGAACCCTTAACATCCAGATGAAAGATGATGTTGATAACCAAAGGACCAATATTAAAAAGAAAAAGAGAATGAAAAAGAGCAAAAAGAGATTGAGATTGAAAAGGAAACAGACAAGAAAATTGAAAAAGAAATTGAAGAAAGAAGAGAAAATGAATTAGAAAAAGAAACAAAAGAAAAAGACGAGGAAAGGGTAGTGAGGAATGCTTCCAATAACCAAGATATGAATTTTTCTTGTGTTGCTACTTTTCAGGTTCCCGAAACACCGAAAGATAACTTTCAACTTCAATACCTTTCCGATGAAAGATGCTTTCATACGATCAACATAGGCAAAGATGAAATCACACTACATGAGCCTAAAGGTAAGCGAGGTAAGGAAATTTTAGCAACCGAGTCCCCTGCAGATTTGAAAATTATTGATAAAAATTTTGGTGACCTAGTTCTTAAAAGATCCCCTCATTTTGATCCGATTAATTGTTATTCTTCGATTGTGGTGGATAAAGTCATTACGAAAGGAAGCGTGAGTTGTTATTCTCTTGATTTGCCTTGTGTAAAATCCGCGAAATTGTGCAAATCTGTGCATTGTGCTACTGATTTCAATCTTTAACTTGATTTTCTCTCTCCTCGAGCTTCTATTTCTTGAATCTAACTTGATATTCTAGCTCCCCATTGTCTCCTTATTATTTTTCTCTCTTGGAAGCTATGGAAATTTTTTTGATTTCTAAGTGAAAATGGTAAATTTTTTGTGGAAGGACCAAATTGTAAAGAAAGCAAAACTTTCTTTCTTTTCCCCTCTTCTCACATTGGTTGCATGGACGAAGATGAAGATTCTTCATCTTTCCTTCCATATATATACTAAATAGAATAATAATAAAATAATAAATATCATTTAAAAATCAAATTAAAATATTAATAAACTAATATTTATTTAATTAATTAATCTAAAATATCACAAACATCATCATTGCCTTCTAGATTTCTCTCTCTTCTAATTGATCATTTTTCCCTTCATAATCTTTAAAAATTTTATCCTTGAGTCATCACTTAATTTGGTAAAATTGTGATTTAGTCCCTCAAAATTCTTCACCTTTTCAATTTGGTCCTAATTCATCCATTTTCCTTAGTTTCTAGATTATTCCACCCTTAAAATATTTACACTATTGGTCCTTCAAATTTTTCGTATTTACACTTTAACCCCTCAAAATTCGAGTATTTACTCTTGGGTAACAACTTTTCTCACTTTTACGCTTTAATCCTTTCTGGAATTAATATGTCATAATATAATTCCCAATATTGCCATAACTCAAAATTTCCCTTTTTTGTCACTTTATTTCCTTATTTTACTATCAAGGATATCTACTTTCTTACTGTAGTAATTTTCGAGGTATTACAATAATAGTAATTTTCGGGATATTACAAGTTGCCCCTCTCTTTTTTTGTTTTGAAGTTTCTTTTTCATTCAATTTTTTTCAATTGCTAATCTGTTTTTTTTTTGTTTAGATCTCAATTTGATAGCTTATTCTCCATCAAGAACAACCCAAAACATATTCAAATACTTGGATCTTTGTTGTTCTTGGTTGGTCGAACTACTTTCTCTTTGTTTCTTTTGATTTCCTGAGATTTTAATCATTTTTCTTTCAAACATGTTCAGATCAATTGTTTTCTCTTAATTGGCAACCTTGAATTGGTCTAGATTCATCAAAAACAAGTCCTCTCTTTCAAACTGATTTGAACTCTCTAGAGCCGCAATGTTTCAAATTGTTTCTCTCTTAATTATTAAGTTTTTATTTGCTGCCTTTTCTTTATTTTAAATTGGTTAGTTTGGGTCTCAGGTTGAGAAAAATTCCAAATTTCCTCATTTGTCTAGAGTCCTACATCAAATCACCGACTCAAACAAACTTAGGATCCTGTTTTGTACGTGTCCCTATCATCGAATAGCAAAATGGAGTCAACATGATCTAGGGTGGGTGAAACTCAACGTGAATGTTGCTGTGAGTGATCCGCCGCCTAGAAGCTCAACTGGAGGAGTCTTTCACGACAACCAAGGGCAATAAATCTCAAGTTGGAGAAAACGTTTTGGCGTTTGCTCGGTTTTTCATTCGGAAATTTTCGATGGACTGACCTTGTCCGTAGCTAAGGGAATGAACAAGATAGTTGTAGAGTGTGACAATCTACAGGTGGTCAACATATTGAACTATGCAGGTTTTCCTGATCCGAAAATGTCGCTGGTGAAAAAAAATTCAATTACTAAGGAACCAACTGTGGGAATTTCGTTTGAAGAATTAGAGAAGCTAATTTGGTGGCTGACCGTATAACCACAATGACGCAGCACGAGTGCAGTTTGAAGAACCCCCTGATGTGGTTTTACGCATCTTAGCTATAGATATGTACATAGGTTTTGATATAGCTTTGCTAGTTTGCTGGCCTTTTTGTAATATATAGATATTATGTTCAAATTTTTAATTTATTTTCCTGTCGAGTGTATATTTTAGTTTAGTGATAAAAACCTAGAATTGTTTTAGGCAGGTCATCATCTTTGACCCACCAACCCCTTCCTATATACTTTGAGGGCGATTTAGGATATTTTATATCATCTCATTCATTTGACCACCTATTTTCGTTTTCACTTTCAATTGCAAACCAAAGCCAGAGGGTTTCAAGCTTAATTATAGCCATGGATTTGGGTAGAAGGGAAATAGAAGAAATCGACGAAGAATTAGGCAGAAATGATAAGGCAGAGGAAGGGCAAGACGAAGTGGGCTTGAGTCCAGGTTCGCTGTTATTTCTTGAACCCGGAACTAACTGCTGTATTATAGCCGTGATTGGATGCAAGACCAATATTGATCCTGGGATCGTCAAAGAGGGACTAAAGCAAACTCTGGTCCACCATCCACGTTTCTCCAGCAAGTTGCAGGTAAGAATTTAACATACTCTTTTCAAATCTATCTTCTCTTCTTAGTTTATTAGTGCTTGGTTTCTCACTTTCTCCTGATCATTCGCTAGCTATAATCATTATTGGAAAGTACTATCATCATATGGTGGAACTCAAATAAAAAGTAATCTAGACTGAGAATTTATAATTGGTTAAATAAGTACTTATATTTTTTTCAGCTAAATAAACTCTTATTTTAAGTCAAAGGTTGACTTATGTTAAGGGTTTATTTAGATATAAGTTAAAAGTTAAACTTACTAAAGTAGAAGTTAAAAAGTTAAAAGGATTGTAGAATTCCATAAAAAGTACGTGCTTTTATTTAAATAAATTGGTACCATTTAAGGGGTTTTTATCCTAATTTAAATTCAAGTGAAATTATAAAGCTAACATAGATACAAAATGTAATCCAAGCTTAAGTAAAATGTTTTCTAATAATTAGAATATAACAATAATGTTGCAAATGAAAACGGCAACGGAAGTGTTAGTGTCACAAGCCGCGAATTAAAGCCCATGATCAATGCACACAAAGTATTACATGGAGGTAAATTGATTAAGTGGGGCTCATTTGTCCACTTGAACTAGGTCCATTCATTGAACACAGGGAGAATTCCATCTATTTGAAGCCTTGGTGATCAAGTGAAACACTCCACTAAAACTAGAGTTACCAGGGTAAGTATTGTAAATCTTAAGGAATAAAGATTTATAGAGTTTAAATCACTTAGGACTCTCATCTTGTAGATAGACACTAATATCAATCGTTGATGTAATTCAATATGTGTCGTTGGACTTAGGGGAGCTCAACTATAAATAAAGACATTTCTCCTCATTTATAATCATCTAATTGATAGTTAAAGAATATATTGAGAGCACTTACTGAAACAACTTGTGTGTATTTCTTTCTTGTGGCTTTTCAGTTCGTTCATTGCTCCGTCACTTTGAGTTGCTTCTACTATATTCGGTGCCTTAGATAATTTTCGTAAAATTCTCATCTTTCAAGAGTTAGGCTAACTTAGGAAGATTTGAGGTAAATAAATCACCTAAGTTCACGTAGTTTGCCAAACTTAAGTTCTAGCCTGTAACAGTTGGTATCTAAGCTATGGTTCGAAGGCGATGGCTAAGATGTCGAAAGGAGTAGATGAGTAGGTTGACCTTGTGGAGACGCATGGGAGGGGTAAGAGAGCTAGCAGCTCGAGGGATATGCTGTCAGTTATGGAAGGTAAGATTGCCAAACTTGAGGGCACCATGGGTTATGTGAGGGGACCCTTGAGGAAGTTGATGGGCGTACCATAGAGTTGGAATTGAGGCAAGATCAGCAAAAGGAATAAGTGGTAGAGGCCCTCAGTGCTAATGTGGATGTGATGCAAGGGGTATTCAGTACTGCTATGGGTGAGCTGACTGAGAAGAAAGATGCTCTCGAGGCCATGGTGGCGGCCTTGAAAAAACAGATTATAGAGCATAAGGGGGAGTTTGCTATCTACAAAGTTTCTTTAGGTAATGGGGTGTTAGTTGTGGCACCTAAGCCCAAGGTAGATGTCCCGAAGCCAAAAGAGTTAAATGGGACGAGCTCTACAATCAATGTGGACAACTTCTTGTTGGGAATGGACCAGTATTTCCCTGCCAAAGGCATCATGGATGATGCTACTAAGGTAAATGCTACTACTATGTATTTTTTTATATCACTTTGTTATGGTGGCAACATAAGTCCACAAATGAGAAATGAGGTGGAGCTACCATTGGGACTTGGAAGGAGTTCCAAAGTGAATTCAAGGGGCAGTTTTATCCAAAATATATCGAGGATAAGGCTTAGCCTAAGTTGCAACGGCATACGCAAGAAGGCACAGTTATGGAGTATGTGCGGGAGTTTGATTAATTGATTCTCCAAATTTTTTATTTGGGTGAGAAAAGGACATTTTTCTTTTTCATGGATGGGTTGAAGCCTTGGGCAAAGTTAGAGTTGCAATGTCGAGGGGTCTGGAACGACGAAAATGTGCAAGTGTACACAACCGCAACAAGTAATAAAGTGACAAGTAAATGTCGAGTTATCGTACTCACAAAGACTGTGGAAACAATTATTTATGAATGCAATTTAAAACACTTTGATGAAGAAAAATATTTTGATTTGATGAGATGATGAAAAACAAAGATTTTTAACTAAGTACAATAAATAAAGAGAAAATAAAAGTTCCAATGCACGATTTCAAAAGATGACATAATTGTGTTAGGTTAATTACATTTCTTAACTTAGAATTATTAAACTCATGTTCATGTTGTTACGAATAAATGCACAGCAACTCAGTAATTTGCTAACTTATGAACATACTTACCTACCAGAATCCATTAATCTCTTCATTTTATCTCTATGTCAATTCAACCGATTGAACAAATTTTAATAAGGAAATGTGTTAATGCACATACATACTTATGAGATTAAAATAATCTCTTGTACATATCTCTATGCCAATTCAAACAATTAATTCAATCTCATAAGCACATAAAAGATTACGTGAGGTAACAATGTATTTCTACCTTGAAACAGTTTAATCACAATAATCTTGGAAGTTATGCAAGGCTAATGTATCGTTAGATACCATTGCTAATTTAATCCTCAGCTACCTTAGATAATTAAAGATGCACTGATTAAGTATTGTGTTAATTAATTACAATTTCAATTCATTTAAATAATTAATTCAATAGTTACCTTACAATTGTAATGCAAGATTAATTTAGTCATGGGTTTACTTAATCAAACATCTTGCCGAAACCTATAACAACACAAACCAAATTTTGATAACTCAAGTAGTCGAAATGCAATCAACCTAACACGAATTAAATTCAAGTCACATTAATTAAATTAAACATATCAACATCATAAATATTTATAGACATGTTCATCATAACAACAACATTAAAAGGATAGGGAACAAGAATCAAATCCGGTGTTTCTCCAAGGCTTGACTAGTTTGCTCCGCTCCTCCTTTTCCACTTGTTCTTGTTGAACTGAGGCTTCCACGAACACTTGAATGCTGCTTCAAATGGTGGTTGAATGAATCCTTTTCAAGAGGTGAAATTGGTAAGGGAATGGGGAAGGAAATGAAGAACAATTAAGACAGAAAAGTAAGAGAGAACTGATGAATAAATGGTTTTGAGATGTGTTTGAAGTGACCAGACAAGGTGGCAATTATAGGTTGAGAAGGCTGATAAAAATAGCCAAAATCAGCAGCCAAAGACTCCCCACATGGCCGGCCACACATGTGGCATGTTTGAAGATTTCAAACATGCTATTTTTAGGTAGGGGCAAATCTTGAAAGGCATGAATAGTGGAGAGGTTTGAATGCAAATTGAAGGAGTCTTCAAGGGAAATTTTGCAAGCCAAATAATCAAACAAACAAGCTGATTGGATCAGCGTATGGGACAATTTTGGGCTGTCCAGTGCTCAGTTGAATCGGTTGGATCGGTTCAACTCAACTGGGCCCCTTTTTATAATTAATTAACAATAATTTATTTAATCAAATTAAATTGGATTAAAATTAAAATTAATTATATTATGAACTAATATTCATAATTTGGACCATCTTTGGTTGAAAATATAATTCGTTTGGATTCTTCAAAATTGCTTCTCGGTTTTCTGCTTCTAGTAGTGTCTACCGAGCCGTTTTTCACCCTTTGTGCTAATCTGTTGAAAATGATCAAAATTAATAAAAAATTATTATAAAATTAAGTAAAATTCAACATGTTAATAATTTAAGTATAATTTAACTATTTTATAATAATTATATATTTTTTGATAAGAATTTTACCGAAACTGCATGAATTTGAGTTAAAAAGGGCATGAAAAGTGTGTATATTTTCGGGTTTCTAAGGTCAAAGAACTTTCCAAAACAATGACCGTTATGAAGTTCCTAATCGAGATAGTTCTGAAGAAGACAAGTTTGAGTCTTCCAAGCCCAAAAAGAAGGCTAATGATGGGGGAGATGAAGAAGGAAAGCTTGAGCATAGCAATGGAAATGGTAGTAATGGAAAACCACATAATGGGAAGTGGAAGCCCAACAAAAAACCAAAGGAGCCAATGAGATGCTTCCTTTGTGATGGTCTGTATAAGTTAAAGATGTTGGAAAAATTCAATTCAAAAACGATTTTCTTACACAATGAAAAAAATTTTGAAAACTGAGTTGGTTAGCAATTAACCTTTTATTGAAATTGCACCTATGTTTTTGGCTAGAAGGATCCTTGTCGTCCTTGCTTTCAACTAAACAACCTCCTCTTCTATTCCCGTACTACGAATTACTTCGAGTGTGAGCTTGAACGGTTCGAATCAAGCACAAAACTAAAAATAGTTTTTTTTTTTACTTTTAGTGTTAACATAAAATCTCTCTGAATAGAAATCGGTAGAATTTTTATTCTAGTAAATAAAATTTATATTTAGAGAATAAAATTCTCACTATTTTCGGACAAAATAACAATATCTAAAAGTTGTATATTTAGCCTTATTGTTGCCATCTATTTATAGGGAGAATAGGTGAAACCCTAATTGAATTGTAGAAGTATATTTCAAATAGAAAAGCAAACTCCTAGTCTAACTAGGAGTAGAGGGGGTGACAACCCTAGTTAATTATACTAGGGTTTGTCATCCCTAGCATTATCATGAGAGGCTTTTAGGCCTTTTCCATATTGGGTCTAATTACAAGTACTTCCTATACTTTTAGCATATACTTTATAATTCCATCCAACCTGATATTTGTTTTTCTATTTCCCAAAATAAACACCTTAAAATTAATTAATTTTCCAAATAAATAATTCTCTTAACCCAATTTTAATTCCATTAAAATCATAACGACTTTACCGTAAAAGAATCTATGCGAAAATTTCTTTAACATTTCTACATTTAACGGATTCAATATGACCAAATGATTTATTTCCATTTTCGAACTTCATTTAATTCGAAAACCATCAAATCATTTACTGGTCATTTTCACTTTCATTTTGGAGAAAACCACATTCATTTCCAAATGTTTCTCATTTTTCCATTTTTACCATTTCTATCCATTTCCGCTCATTTGATTCAACATGCAATTCATTTCTAGTTTAAATGAGCTAGAGAACAATTGGACATATGTGATTAGAGCTCAAAAGATTAATAATTAAGTTCCAACTTTTTGCTTATTAATTAAAAACCCATTTAGTCACAAAGTCATTCGACTATAGTATTGTGACTGAGCTCTCCCAAATGACATACCATTATGAAAGCAATTCGATTAGTGATCCTCCAATGACCTTGTCATAATCAATTTTCTCTCCCAATATGATCCTATTTTATCTCATGGTAACAGTACATCTTCTTTCATGAAAAGTCAATTACTATCATATAGTAATCAAGTCATTCATCACAGAGAAAAATGACCCAAGGTCAACTTTACTTTTTATCAATCATGTAATGCAAATGAGAGAATATCACGTACGCATATCTCAAGCTATGAATTCCACTATTGTGAACGATGCTACATAATACAGAAGTCATATCACCAACGACAAACTTTCAGTTCCTTATCTATTTTAACTTAGGCTTTTACTTACATCAAAGTATACATATCACACATACATAGTTCGTCATCCACTCAGAATTAAAGTAGGCCACACTTTGAACATCACAAGTGAATAAATCCATTCATGATATTTTCTTCTTGGGTCTAGTCTGATGTACTGTCAGTCTAGTCAGACACATCTATATCTCTATCTTCTGGGAGTCATCCTCTATGATGCCGAAGACAAGACATCTCTGCAATTGGACTTGATAGATAACATATTAGTCATTCAATAGGTTTACTCATTTCCGATTAGAATAAGGACATATTTAGGTTTTTTTACTAATATACTTTATTTTTCTATATTACGATCCGACCACGTAATACCGCTTAGTATTTGTTTAAACAATAGACAACCAATAAGCCAATAGTTGCTTCTTTTTCGCTTTGCATGAAAAAATCACATGAGAAAAATTATACAAAGTATATTAATGTAATCCATGAATTGTTTTATTAACCAATCTATTCAAAAAAAAATTACAAGTTTCTAAACGAATATACTACACTCAAGGTACTAAATCCAACAAAGGGGTTGTCTAAAACATCCATGTTTTCTTCCATTGAAAGGGATGATGATCCTGAAAAAGCACGATTGAAGCTTGGTTCGGTCTTGAGTTCTGTCAAATTTAAGAAGGCCAAAGAGAATGAAAAGAAGCCAGTGAAGTCTTTCTTATGTTGTGGTCCGCATAAGATGTGAGATTATCCAAAGCGATTTAAGCTATTCGCGATCAGTAAAGAGATGAAGCGGAGTCATAGAGTAAGGCTTTAAAGCTTGTTTCAATGATACTCAATTCTACAAAAGCAAGTAGGGATCGTAAGCAAAAATGGTTGATGTTTGTGGAAATCAACATTGTAGGCTGAATAAGTGCTCTTGTTGATACAGGGGCATCAAACTTATTCATATCAGAGAAAGTCGTGGGTAAAATTTGTCTCTCAGTTGGCAAATCAACTGAGAAGATCAAGACTGTTAATTCGAAAGAGGTCCGAACTGTGGGAGTACCATGATCATTGCTAGACATGCAAATGTCTAGACTGGAAATACTACAGCAAAAAGATAATTAATTAAAGCAGCGATGTCCACAAGTATATGTGTCAAATTGTAATATAGTTTGTTTACAACGAAACACTTGAAAGTATTTCAAGGATCGTACCCAAGGGATTACGGATTGGAGAAATTTAATATTAAATTAATTATAGAAAATAATTACTAATCTAATTGAGTCACGAATTAGCAGTGCTGATGCAAAAATAAAATATTAATTCAACTAATCAAAATTAATTAATCAAAAATAACCTAATGGAATTTAATTAACCTAAGATATCCTAATTGAATTTCCTATTCCTAGTGTCAATGATTTGAGCTCCTGGCCAATGATCGATTGAATCCCTAATTATCAATTAAGTTTCTAACCAGCTTCAACTGAGTTATTTACTACCCTTGGCTAAGAATACCATTTCGGTCTTACCTGACTAGATATTCTACCATGGGCGTCACTCCCTAGTATACTAAATACCCTTGAATAAACAACCAATTTTAGACAATTAATTTCTTAACTAGTAAATGAAATCAATAACCGAAACATGCAAGATATAAAATATGCACAAGATTTTATTACAATATTCATACAAACGTTAGTTCATCAAGCTAATGACATATAAATCATGGAATAAAAGAATAAAATGAAATAGAATGGTCATTGATAAATAATAAAACTATCTGTCTCAGTCTAACCTAGGTCTAACCCCTTCTCAGGTAACTTTAAGGCGACTTATATAGGTTAGATTTGTGTTATGTGGTGCCTACACTATACTTGATACACTTTAAGTCTAATTAATACAATATAATATTAAATGACTAGGGTTTAATTAAGGAAATAGCCCTAATTTTCTATCCAAGGAACAGTCGTTTCTTTCCATAAATTTTCCGCGTAGTCGCGATGTCAAGAAGGCTCAGTTCACAACGTCGTCCCCATTTCAGCATTAGAAGCTTTAAAGTTCTGTGTCGTGATGCCGCATGCATGTGCCACGACACGGTCATCGTCCTTTGTACTCTTGGGCCTTAATTGGCATTTTGCATACTCAAATAGCCTATTAGTCATTCTTGATGCCCAAGTTGGTCTAACAGGTCATCAAAATACTAAAAAGTTCATAAAAATCATTATTTTGCAACAAAATAAAGCTAAGCTAATAAAATTGAAAATATAACAAATAAACATAAAACAACTAGAAAACAAGCTCGGTAAGTGTCAAAAAGACTCTAATTTGCCACAACGAATTATGGAAGATCAAACTCCCCAACACTTAACTTGTTGCTTGTTCTTAAGCAACAAAACAAAGAAACAGAAAACAACATGAAAACAAAATGACTAAATAGTGCTTGAGCATGCTTCATACACGAGATTAATTTGGAAAATTAGAAATGAGTCAATGTGACAAAACATGTAACTCTAGGACGAATATAATTGACTCCCGATTTTAAATATCAAACACTTTAGTTCACTAGGTTACAAAGTAAACAAATTCGAGAATGCCAAGTATTTTATTCCATCCAAACAAATACACAAGTAGACATTTATGTTTGAAGAATACAAGTGGTTAGAATTGTCAACATTCAATTTAATCTTAATCAATGATTCGTATCAACTAGGTCACATAGGACTTTTCGGCATGTAATGTTCTATGACTTTGGCTGGTTCAGAATTGAAAAGTTCACTCTACAAAATGGGTTAAGCACGAAAAGAGTTTGGCACATTATATTGACCCCTATGCTACCCCAATTATATCCCTTAGCTCACCACCTTATATTCACTTCTCTCGCCTTCCCAAGGTACAGTATAGTATTCATGAGTACAATCCTCTTAACGAGTCTTTTGCGAAAAAATGAGTATTTTTCTTCTTTTTTCCTATTTTTTTATCTTCTTTCTCTTCCTTTTTTCTCACTTTGCTTTTTTTTGTTCTCGATTTTGTCGCTTGGCTTTTAGACTTCACAAAACTTTTCTTAACTTTAATTTTTTCTTCATTAACACATAAATTTGCAAGAATCTTATACTCACTATAGTATAATATTCCTTACTTTTCACTCTCAACTATTTTCAATTTGAAACATTCGTGATGTATCTACCTACCTCTCAATATTAATGGCCCAACGTCTAAGTTCCTGTTGGTGCTAAAAAGAAAAGGATCAAGAGATTATATATTAGGCTGACGGTTTCATTCAAGGTTCATCCAGAAAATAGAATTAGGCTCAAAATAGGGTACTAGGGAAGTAATACATAGGGTCAACTTTTTTTTCTCTTGTGGTTACCAAACAATACCTTAGGTCATCCCTAAGTGCTTCAATTCATGAATTCAATTAATTGTATTTTAACATTCTAACAACCTATAATTCAAACAAACATATATATTTTTCTATGTACTTATTTTTCATTTGGTATACTTAACACACTTTCACCTCTTTACAGTTTAACAAAGTGAACAAATTAGTTTAACATTAAAAAAATTAAAATCAATTACTATCGAGCTAAATTTACAGCTTATACACAAAATCCTATTTACATGCTCCTAACCAATCACTTGAATTTCTACAAGCTCGAGCACAAACAAACACACAAAAATTAAAATTAACGACTAAAATACATAAACAAGTAACAAAAATTTTGAAATTTTGAAAAAAATTAAAAAAAAGTTCTATGTTAATCGATTGGTTGATACTCACTTATTACGACAAATCATAAGATATATTAATAAGAGAAATTAAATAATTAAAATAAAAAGAATGAAAATAAATAAACGACTTAAATTAATAAAATCAATTATGAAGATTAAATCGTTTCAGGGTTTGCAATTAACTTTGGATTAGGGTTTTAGGGTGGATTAACTATTGATTAACCAATTATTACCTCTTGACCTCTAACTAATTAATCTATTGGTTGATACTCACTTATCTCCCGACCTCACTTTCTCAACCAAGATAAACCACGATTTCCTCGGTTAGACTTATCTTTCGATCTCATCTAACCTATGATTACATCCCAAGGTTGTCAAGCCTAGGGTTTAGGAACACATAATCTATACCAACTAATCCTCTCGCAAAACCCGAAATCCTCCGTTAATTACGTCCCATCCAATCGTTAATCTCCCCTAAGGGATTTAGTTACTCATATTATTTATAATCTTACTCTCAATTGAAATGAGCATGTAATCAACATGAATAAATCGGAAGAGAAAATAGATTAGAATAATCTTAGGATTGATGCTGATTTAAGAATGGAGTAGTAAATCTCTCGATCGAAATAAGGAATAACGTCGCTCAAAAAGAAAAATAAGTAAAATATTTCAATATTATAAAAGAACTTCTAGAACAAAATCAATTCCAAGAGTAAAAAACAAAGAGTTTCTAAAAAAGATGAATAAAAACTAAGTTTAATCCTACTCCTAAACTACGAGGGTTTTGAAGCCATCTAAGATTACTTAGTTACATCAAACCCCTAAGGTCTTATTTATAAGAGTGCTGGAAGCCCGAATTAGGTCTTTGTCACATCCTAGCTCTTCATATAAAGTCAATTGTGGAGATGAAAATAACCTTGGAAGACTTGGGTAGAACGTTGACCTATGTCAGGCCATAGGCCTTGCGTGGTGCGACACGACAGGTGCTCCACACCTTGTATGGTTTGTTTCATGTGGTAATGGCTAGGGAAGCTTGTACATCACTCATCTCTTGCTCCCACGTCAATTGGGCCTATGAATCATCATCCTACACACTCAATTTAACATATTAGCACTACTTAAGGCCCATGTCGGGCTAATAGGTCACAATACGCATAAAATATATTAGAAAACACTTATTTTACTAATATTTAATCCTAACTACTAAATTGCCTAGAAAACAAGCTCCTTAAGTGCAAAAATAACCTGAAATAACTATTACATTTGACGGTAGGTAAATGATCCTATTTTATCTTATGGGAACAATTACATATTGCTTCAGGTAAAGTCAATTACTATAAAATAATAATCAAGTCATTCATCACAAAGACAAGCGACCTATATCTCAGGCCACATTTACTTTTCATCAACCATGTAATAACAATAAGACGATATCATTTACCCATATCTCGGGCTATGAATTCTAATATTATGAATGTCGTAACATATTGCAGAAGCCGTATACCCAACACACCATTCCTTATCTATTTGAACTCAGGCTTTTACTTATATCAAAGTATACGAGTCACACATACATAGTCTTTCATCCACTCAAGATTAAGTTTGTTGGCTCTACACTAACATGCTTACCCTCTAGCCACTTGAAAGAAAACTTAAGCTTAGGAACTATACGCTCATATCTTTCAGTGATTTTCACAATCTTTGGATTTTGCAATGTTAGTACTTGAAAAATCGAAGATGGAAATGTTAAGAGGTTTCTCACATGTACCTTCTCAGTATGACTTACCACCTACCAAATACCAGTTGTGCCAAAACAAACTCAATCATTTTCACTACTTTTCTTATTAGCATAACAACCTTTGGACTCACTGAATCCTTCTATGTGTTTAGGAACCAATTTTTCGTTGTAATTGTAAACAAGGAAACATATAGAATGGAAAATGAAGAAGTTATAATTCTTCCTTTCTCAATCCATAAAATGGTAGATCTTATTGGTAATCACAATAGTAGTGGCATCCAAGCTGTCATCCAGTTCAACCATGTTTCTATTGTAGCACTGAAGCACTCTCTATATTAGCTCTCGGTTGAACTCATACCAATGTCCTCTAACATACACCTTCTGATAAATTTTTCTTCTTGAACAAATGATGTAGAGCATCAAATTGGAAAAGAACTCAAACACAATCTCCATTACATATGGCTTTACAAATGAAATAATGCCAAGTAAACCACTATTTGTCGTGAAGGTGTTAATGCATTGCTTAGCAAAACTTTCATTTTCAATATTTTGATCGTTAATGAAACACTTTGTGTTGGATCACCGGCACCCCTACGGCGCAGCAGTAAAATTTAATAATCAGCGACCCTAACCATGGATCCATGTGTGAGGAACGAATCGGGGTGAAAAGGGTTACGAAATTACCTAATGTTGTTCTGAGTAGATAGCAACTTCTCAACAACGTGTAGTCTGATCTACATTCGAACTAAGCCGCAATCTATTGAGACTCCGACCTCTACGTGATCCACCCAGTTGACTACGAATGGAAGAAATCCCCAAAACAGTTTTGAGAGTGAATTTTCTTTGACGGCTGCTAGACCAAAACAAAGAAAAACGGGATACTTATATCCTTATTATTTATTTTTAGGGTTTTTATTTATGAATTAAAATAAATATAATAATATTTTAAACCGAAAATTATAATTACATTAATTATAATATAATTTCGGTAAACCATATATTTATTTGAATTCATATGCTAACCTCATTATGTGTACAACAACCTTGTACATAATGTGTTGGAAATCGAATTAAATTAATTCTATAATTAATTTAATTCAAGTGACACCTAAAAATAATACCAACTATGGTTTATTCCGTTCATTTTAACTATAGGGTGTGACCCTATAGGTTCTTGTAATGTTAGCAGTAATACTAGAACGATTCCAATGTTACAAACAATGAGTGACATCTAGCAATGCATCATTACTACCTAAGTCACAAGAGATCATGATTCAACATAACCTTTTATGATTAACCTTTTATGCAATAATCCTTAAGTCCTTTATCTCTGGATTGGACACAAGTCATGGAATAGTCACACTTGTATAGTCCATTCCATGTTCCTTGATATTTTAAGCAGACTACGATATACAAATAAGTATGACATCTCATATCAACTTATTTGAGCACGGCCATGCATTTCTAGTCTCACTTAATCAAGTGGCCTAAGATATTACTCCCATTATGTAGGAGGGACTTATTCTATATCGATCAACCATATCCCTCTACATCGATTGTGGTATATCCAACACCAGCCTTTATAGGACAACCAGTTACGGTGTACGTTTGACTGTATCAAAATATACTACTCACGATGTTGGGATTATGATGATCTCAAGTCTGAGGATCATATACATATTAATCACTATGAGTAATGTCGTGACAATTACATAATAATCCAAGAAACATACTCATAATGGGTCAGTCCAATATGTTGTTCTCTAACACACATATTCATGCATCGATTCTGATATTCCATATCAATGATAACTCTTTATCATCAATCAACTACATGTTAGTCTTAATGCATTATTGTTGTCCTATCCAACAATAATATTTGACTAAGGATCTTTTAAGAATAATCATATTATTCTTAGGACATTATTAGAAAACAGTTTATTTATACACACAGAAAAGAAACTGAAATAATAATGGTAACGCCTTATATTAATAAACGTGATAAATCAAGTATGTTATTACAACCATCTCATGATTGATCTTTGGGCATACTCTAATACTTTGTCTTCAATCCCATGAATTTGTTAGGGTAATCAGGCATCAGGAATGTCCAATCCTTCTTGAGCAAAACTATTTCCTCATTTGCTTTTTCCTTTTCAACTACTTCAGCAAGCATTACTGGAAAACCACTATTCTTCAACTTTTTATTTCTTCGAATGGCGGACTTTGTTATCGCAAGCTTCTTAGACTTAGCCTTTGATGACATAATTTATTTTAAAGGAACATTTTTCTCAAAGCTTGAACCTAAGTAGGAACTTAAATTAAAACTAATGAATTACTCATCAGATAAGTGAATAACCTCCACGCTCAAACTCTCTTTTTCCTTATTTCTTTTCTAGAATGGCTTGGTGGCAATAGAAGCCTTCTAGTTTTCCTTATCTTTTGACTCATCCATGGCTTCCAACTTTAAGTTAGCCACAAAATTTGTCTTTCTCCTTAAGGGGTAGAGGATGTGGCCACAGGTTTACTCTCTTTTGTGACCACAACTTCATGAGGAATCTCCTTTACAACAGTAACATTAGTAACATTCTAATAAATACGAGTCTTAAGAACTATTATGTTAGTCTCAAACTCATATTTATCACCATGACTAATAGAGGGATTAACATCAACATTTAAGGCATTATTTACAAGAGTTTCATCAATGACAAGATCAACGTCACCTTGAGAAATATTGCATCAGTCAATGACTCCATCTTTCCTTTCAACATAGGTTGATGCTCTAGAATTGGTCAATTAGCAAGCAACTTATTGATCTCTACTATGACATCCTAAGAAGAGGTATCTCCACTTTCCTTATTTTCCTCTAATTGGTTCTCTTGCGCCTCTAAATGGCCAACGATAATGAGAACTACTGCCTCCATTAATCCTCCTTCCTCATGTCTCTCTAGTTGAAATCTGATGTACCTTCCCTTTCAACTCTAAGTCTTTTCTAAGCCTTGTCAAATTCCTTTTGAGAAGTAATTTTTGTTCATTCCATTATTAATTTGATAAGACAACATAGATGAATAATGAAGAGGGAATAACAACTTGAGCAATAGCAACTTATAGAAAATGTGAATCGGATAGGGCCACTACACAACCCCTTCAAAGACCCTTTTTGGAATTACAATAAAATAAATTTTCAATCTATTAATGTAAAACACAAAATTATCGCGACTCCTTTAAAACAAAATTTTCCCTCTAGGATTAGGTGAGAGAAATAAATAAAAATATATTTTCCTAACAAATTTTTTAATTTGAAAATGACATCAAGCTTCAACATTTGGATCCTTTCAAAAAATTGTTTGGGTCAGCTAGACTTGACACACACGAATAAAGGACCTCAAATGCTTAAACCTAGCTGCATCTAATGGTTTAGTAAACAAATCAGATAGTTGAGCTTGTGTAGACCCAAACTTAAGTCCAACAACACCATTCTCAATAAATTCTCTTATGAAATGATTCCTTATGTTAATATGTTTTGTCATTGAATACTGCATTGCATTCTTGGAAATACTAATGGCACTTGTGTTATCACAGAGAGTAGTATTCATATCCAAATCAACACTAAAATTCTTCATGATTTTCTTCATCCAATTCAATTGAGCATAGATACTTCTTGCAACAATGTACTTAAATTCTACAGTAAACAAATAGATTGAAGCTTTCTTATTACTTTACCATGACACCAAGTTCAAACCAAGGAAGAAACAGCTACCTGATGCACTCTTCCTATCATCAATGTCGCTCGCCTAGTTAGGATCACTGTAACAAACTAGACTCATCTTGCTATCTTTTCTCAGATCAGTAGTTCTATGGACATAACAAATTATCCTTTTCACAACCTTCACATGGGGCTCTCTTGGAGTTGCTTGGTACCTAGCACATACTCTCACACTTAATGATAGATTAGGTTTATTAGTAATAAGGTATAAGAGACTACCAAACATGAACCTGTAAGTGGTCTTTAAAGTGGGCACTCCCTTCTCATCATTGAACACTGATACACCAGTAACCAGATCCTTTGCATACTTCTCTTGTGAAAAAAAAGCACCATATTTCATTTGCTTAATCTAGAAACCAAGGAATTAGCGCAATTAAACAACAATAGTCATATTGATTTCACCATGCATAAGCTTAACAAAGTTGTCTATAGTTGCAATTAAAATAGCTCAAAATATGTTGTCATTGAATTAAATTTGAGCCAAGGGAGTTAACCCTCTCTATCTTCTAATGATCAATGTTTTGTCTATTTACTTCCTTACAAAACCTTGACCAATAATAAATTGATTCAACCTTTCATACCATGCACGAGGTGCCTATTTGAGACTATACAAGGCTTTAATCAATTTGTACACAGTCTAGATGTGTAGGGTCTTCAAAACCATTTGATTGTGCCACACAGACATCCTCATTCAAGTAACCATTTAAGAAGGCACTCTTGACATCCATTTGATACAATTTGATGTCTAGATGAGTGGCTACAAAAAGCAACATCCTAATGGCTTTAATTCTTGCCATTAGTGCAAAAGTTTCATCAAAATCCACTCCTACTTGTTTGTACCCTATGCAACCAACCATACTTTGCTTCTCGTTATGTTTCCAAACTCAACAGTTTTATTTTTGAAGATCCACTTAGTGCCAATAATATTACAGTCTACAGGTGGTATCGACTCAAGTTTCTATACTTCATTCCTTTCAAAATGCTGAAGCTCATCTTGAATGGTTTGGATCCATTCCGCATCCTTCAATACTTCTCCAACTCGTTTAGGCTCAAATTGAGATTTATAACACACAAACCTCATCATGTCTCAATAATTCTATTTAGGCTTCCCTCTTATTCAAACACTATCATGAATGTCACCAATGATATCACTTGTAGAGTGATTCTTTCTAACTCTAGAAGAGGGTTGCTGTTGATCAAATTCATCATAATAATCTTTTGTCTCAGTTTCATCTTCATCTTTTTTACTCTCATCAGTATGTTTGTCATCCATCAATGAGTGATCGTTGAATCTGGGCATTGCAACGTCCAATTAGGATTGTAAAGGATCATTTTCTACCTACTTCTTCCATAAGATCCTTAATAATCTATCAAAACATTTATGGACCCTATCACCTTTTATGTTATCTTATTGTAAACTCTATAAGTTTTACTGTTTGTAGCTTATTAGTTAAACTTCCTTTGATGCTCTTGATCCTTCAAACTAAGCAGATATTTCCAAAAGCATGAAAGTATTTCACACTTGGTTTTATGTCCTTCCACAACTTATAAGGGGTGACCTAAGTTTTGGGCTTTAGGTGCACCCTATTAATCACATAGGTAGTTGGGTTGACAGCTTCTACCTAGAACTTGTGAGCAATAACTTTACTATTTAGCATCACTCTAACCATCTTTTGCACTAACCTGTTCTTTCTTTCTACAACTCTATTATGCTGTGGAGTTTTTGGAGCAAAAACTCATGCTTGACCTCTTCTTCCTCATAGTAATCTGCAAAATCCTCATTGTCAGGCTCTCTTCCATGTTCACTTTTTATCCTTCTAATCCTTCCAATAACGCAACCCCTTTCATTCATTAAGGTTTTTCACAACTTTTGAAATGCTTCAAAAGTGTTAGACTTGTCTCTAAGGAATATCACCCATGTGAATCTCGAATAGTCTTCTACACAGGCTTTAGGAACAACACCACTCAATTTAGGAATACCCTTGATAGTCTCGAATTGGATCAATTATCGAAGTCCTTTGTAATGTACATGACCAAGCTTCTCATGCCATGGTACTAACTCAAAGACACTTGCCTTGTTAGACTTCATAAACTGTAAAACCTTGTAGCGATTATCAAGGTCCTGACCCCTTCCATAATCTTCTCTTTTGTCTTGAAATAGATTCCATAACCATCTTCGGTGAAGTTGACCAACATCTATTGGTCACACAACAAACTAAATTGACAAGATTGGCTTTCAAACCATCTACCAGCAACACATTTGTTAACCTAGGCAAACCTAGAGCATCTAGAGTACCTATTCCAAGTATATTGACCCTCTTTCCATAAAAAAAGTGACTTTCCTACCAAGCCAGTCTTTAAAGTCAACAAGAAAATTTTGACTCCCTATAATGTGTGGTGTTGGAAAAATCTGGTTCAAAAATGGTTTTCCTGCATAATGAAAAATAAAAATTTCAAAAATTGAGTCGATTTGTGATATTTATAGTAATAAACATTTTACCAAAATCGCACTTGTTTTTTTTACTAAACTGATCCTTATCTTCCTCAACTTTTAACTAAACAACCTTCTCTGCTATTCTTGTATCATGATCTACTTCGAGTGTAGGCTCGAAAGATTTGAATCAAGCACAGAACTAAAAAGAGTTTTATATACTTTTAATGTGAAAATGAAAATATCTTCTCAATAGAAAATTAGCAAAATTATTATTCCAAAAAATAAATTTAATATTTAGAGAATAAAACTCTCACTATTTTTAGATTAGAGTAACAATATCATAAAGTTGTGTATTTAGCCCTATCGGTGCCATCTATTTATAGGGAGAAGAAGTAAAACCCGTGTTGAATTGTACAGGTTAATTTCAACTAGAAAAATGAAATCCTTGTCTAACTACAAGTATAAAGGTGGCAACCCTAGTTAATAATACTAGGTCTTGTCATCCCTCCTTTTAACATGAGAGGCTTTTGGGCCTCTCTCATATCGGGTCCAATTACATGTACTTCCTAGACTTTTAACCCTATATTTTATAATTTGATCTAACCCAATATTTAATTTTCTATTTTCTAAAATAAATATCTCAATTTATTTCTAATTAAATAATCTTCTCAATCCAATTTTAATTTCATTGAAATCATGACAACTTTATCGTAAAAGAATCCAAGGGAAATATATTTAATATTTCTACATTCAACTGGTTCACTATGACCAAATGATTTATTTCCATTTTTTAACTTCATTAAATTCAAAAAAGCATAAATTCATTTCCATGTCATTTTTTATTTTGGAGAAAATCACATTCATTTCAAAATGTTTTTCCCATTTCTCAAGTTTTATCATTTTTATCTATTTATGTTTAATTGATTCCATATGCAATTCATTTCTAGTTTTAATGGGCTAGCGGAGGGACTGATTGGACATATGCAATTAGGACTTAAATGATTTATAATTAAGTTCACTTTTTTGCCTATTAATTATAAACTTATTTAGTCACAATGTCATTCCACTATAGTTTCATTCTATTACGAAAGAAACTCGATCAGTGCTCGTCCAATGACTTTGTCATAAGTGTGTTAGTCTCATAGGATATCATTAATCTTTTTGGGATAGTATTTGTTCTCCCAATGTGATCCTATTTTATCTAATGGTAACCATTACATTTTCCTTCATGAAAAGTTAATTACTATCAAATAGTAATTAGTTCATTTATCATAAAGACAAGTGACTTGTGGCAATGTTTACTTTTCATCAACCATGTAATGGTAATGACAGGATATCATTTACCCATGTTTTGAGTTATGAATTCCATTATTTTGAATGATGCCACATATCGAAGAAGTCATATACTTAACACATCAACTTTCGATTCTTTATCTATTTGAAGTCAGGTTTTTACTAACATCAAAGTATATTTATTCATTGATACATAGTCTGTCATCCACTTAGGATTTAGGTAAGCCACACTATGAACGTCACAAGTGAATAAATTCATAAATAGATTTAAGATCTATTCTTCTGGGGTCTAGTCTGATGTACTGTCAGTCCAGTTAGCCACATCTGTGCACCTATCTTCTAGGAGTCATCCGCTCCAATGCCCAAGACAAAGCATCTACCCAATTAGATTTGATAGACTACTAATTATTCTTTCAATCGGTTTGCTCATTTCGAATTAGACTAAGGACATGTTTAGGTTTGTCTACAAATATAAGTTATCTTTACGTATTACAACTCGAGCATATAATATTGCTTGGTATTAATTTAAACATTAAATAACCAGTGAGCTAATATTTGCTTATATTTTTATTTGCATGCAAAAACCATATGAAGACAATTATACAAAGTACTTTAATTTAATCCATGAATTTGTTTTATTAACCAATCTGTTTGAAAAAAAATAGAAATTTACAAATTAATATACTACACTCTGGGCACCAAATCCAACATCTAGAACAACCACTATTGAACTACCACACATCTTCATGAGAAACATTTAATGATCTATGAGCTACAAGAAAACATTTTGGTTCCTTCTTCCTCCAGATTTTGTTTCTATCTTCTAGCATTTGAGTGGTTTCATGCAGTTGGCACTTTTGCTAGAACTGAACATTTCCACCTCAAATCATGTAACATCTTAAAACACCTTGGTCAAATATGCCTTGGTGTATCACAATAATGACAAACAATTCTAGAATGAGCATGTACCTTTTTATTAGTCTTGATCGTTATAACCTTGGTTGAGCATTCACTAACTTCAATTTGCTTGGATGCTTTCACAAACACAGCTGTACTCTCTATAACAACTTTCCCTTTCTTCAAAAGTCCTAGTTCGCCTTTTCTAGGTTGCGTTTTTCCAAAAGAAATCCAGCTTTCTACTCCTAACATTGAAATTTTCAAGAAGCAATTATGTGTTAGCCAACTCTTTTTTAATGTTAACTAGATTATCCAACTCCTTGGTTAGCAAAGATTCCTTAGCCTTAACATGCTTGATCAACTTCATGTTTTCCTTCGTTATTTGAGCATTCTCTTGTGACAATTGAGTGTTAAACTCATACACTTGTTCCCATTTACTCAACATAGTCTTCTAAGTGATCAAGACCTCTCCATCAGAACCTCCATTAGAATCATCATCTGTCTTAACCATAGAACTAGAAAGCACACTCGAAGTGAAGGGAACAAAATTATTCACTTGATCCTCATCATACTCAAAACTGCTAGAACTATCTTTGTCACTCCATGATGCACACAATGTCTTCTTTTTCTTCTTAAGAGTGTTAGCACACTCAACCAGAATATGACCATAACTAATACATTCATGACATTAGATGGCCTTATTCTTTTCATTCTCAGTCTCTTATTTGATAGCAACACATTTTCTCTTGTTCTTAGGAATGCTCTTTGATTTTTCAAACTTGAACCTCCTAGATTTGTTGAAGTTCTAAGTAAAAGTGCAATCTGCTCTTGAAATTCTTCTACGGTAGAGGCATCGATTGCCACTTCATCAACAACCTAGAGAGCAATGCTCCTTTCTCCCTTAGACTCAACTCTTTTAGATTCAGCCAGGTTCAACTCAAAAGTTTTTAAGGACCCTATCAACTCATCTTTCTTTAATTTTTCTAGATCCTTGGCCTCATAAATGGTTGTCGCTTAGATGGAAAATATTTTATGCAATGACCTTAATACCTTTCACACCATTTTAAAGTTTGAGTACTATTCCCCAATAGAATAATTCTGATTAGACAAGTCACACAACTTAGCATAAATTTCACCAATTATCTCAGAATATTACATTCTCAAGGTCTCAAATTTGGTGCTCAACATCTGCATCTTAGATTGCTTAATAGTATTAGTTTCCCCATGAGCAGTTTGGAAATTTTCCAAGCTTCCTTTGCCACAGTTCACTTGGATATACATTTGAACTCTTGCATATCAATACCATAGAATATAGCATACATGGCCTTCAAGTTTGCAATGGCAACTCTCTCTTATTCAGTAGTCCATTCAACCTAAAGCTTCGAAACCTTTCCAGTGTTCAAATCAAAAGTAGGAGCTTGCCAGCTAGTGAGTATAGAACGCCATGCTCTCGCTTCAACAGATTTAATATAGGCTTTCATCTTAGCATTCCAATAGGGATGATTACCATTCTCAATTATAGAGGAATGAGCAATTGAAAAACCTTCCATTGTTAGTAAAAAGCAACATTAGGATCCAACACTAAATACATTAAATGTTTGCACTGACATCAGTTATTTCTACCTTAAGTTGCTTGCTTGTTAAAAGTGAAAACTACAATGGAAATGCTACATTATAGTGGCCACTACGACTTGGCATTGTGAAAACTATGCAAACAAAATAAGAAATAACACCAATAATTTATTTACTCAGTTTGATTTTCCTACGTTTGCGAAGCCTAGCTCAATGATTAATTTCACTATATTTGTTCACAAATACAAAAAGTATAGACATCTCACCTTTGTACCAAAGAGCTAGAACACTCACCTCCAAATCCTCCCCTTGAGAACTTGGGCAGTAAAATTTTAACAACGTTTATAGTAATAGTTTGCACTCTCTCACAAATCAACTCCACTATGAACAAATTAGAATGCACACGATAAGCTCTCATACAAAACCTAGACAAGCCTCAAAGCATATGTTCAATATTTTACTTGCTAACATAGAATCTAGGTGAATACAAAGTAACTACTTGAAATTAACTATTACATAATTAATAATCAAAACACAATCAATCGAATATAATCTCTCCAAAATCAACAACACTATCTCAACAAATCTCTACATTCCAAGGACTTAATTCGTTCACATGAATCCAATCCAACCTTCAAATGCCGATGAATGGTTTCCATAGGTGGACCATAGTATCTTCAATAAAACATCACATTAACAGGTCTAAGGATTTTCTTTATTAACTTGCCAAACCAAATAAGGCAAGTATTTACAACACCTCAGTGGCAGCCTGCAGTTGGCACTACCGAGTGCAACTCAGCAACTCTTAGGTCATATTGCCTCAACAAATAGTAAAGTATTTTCAAATGCCAAATTAGTAGTATAGTTGACCTTCTCTATAACGGTCTCATTTGTCTATTAAGATTTTGCTTGTTATATAGAGGTGGTTACTATACACCTTTAATAGCAGGTTGGTATAGATAGATAATTGTTTTAAACATACATAAAAGTTCATATATGAATTTCCATCAAATGAAAAAAATTATAATTATGTTCAAAAAGAAAAGAAAGTCAGAATCAAATCAACAAAATTGAAAGATATATAGCAGGTGTATGCATAAAAGCTTTTATGCATATTTTGTTCTACATTCTTTCAAATGACTAATTATGAAGTTCATAAATCTAATAAGTTAAATTAATCAATATAAATTTATGTTGTTTCAAATTCATAGTAGAATGTTTAATCTGAGAACTTAATAGTTTATTGAACTGATATAATTAATTTCACTCATTAAAGTTTATTTAATTTAATAAAATGTTATTAATAAATTTTTCATGTGAAATTTAAACATTTTATTGAAACGATATTTTAGTTAAGACCATTTTTATTAATAAAATATAATTGTATACTTGCTTATATTAAATATCTATAATTTCACTTAAAATTCTGGACAACATGTTATAGAGAACTAATTAATAAAGAATATATTCCTTAACTATGGTTGTTGCTTTCATAAGTGAAAAATTGTTATAAAAAGTTAAAATAATACATAAAAAATTGAATTGACTAGAAACTTAATTGTTATAGTGAAATGATGTTATAAGATGCGACTATTATAAAGAGGGCTCACCGTATAACCAATAAAAGATATTTTACCAAATCAAAATGTTTTTTACATTCGTGCTTTTATGCATATTAGTTCTTAATATTATATGGGTTACTCATAATTTTACATGCTTATTTGTTTATTTATTAAATTGTATAATTTTATTTCATGTAAACAATAAAGTAATACTATTCAAATTGTTTAACACAGTTAAACATATTAATTATTTTTATAATTAAAATATTATAATAATAACTTTAAAGCATAATTAAACTTCATATGAAATTAGTAATGAAAGTAAAAAAATAAAATTGTGATTACTTAGTTACTAATTGAATAAAAATACCTAAATATTAAATTTTAATACATCTATTTTATAGTGATAAGATTTAGTTTTATATGATTGAAATACCAATAAAGTCTAACCGAAAATTGATGACTTGAATTATAATGGAAGTTTATTTTAACATCGACATAAAGTGTGCAGTTTATATTTAATAAAATATTATTTAATATTTAATAATAATATATTAAAATGTCAATTTAGTAAAATAGTAAATAACAAAAGATGTTTTTAGGGTGAAATCAGAAATTTTTGTTGGTGACAAGATAAAATTAGATTAAATTTTGCCTTAAAATAGATTAAATTGAATTAATAATTATTGAGAGGGAGAAAAATAATAATTTTTGAAATTTAACAAAAGCGGTAAAAAATATTAAATTGAATTATTTAAGTTTAATAGGGCTAAAACTGCAATTGAATCATTTAACCAAGGTATCAAGGCCATATTTCTGTTCAAAATTTTTTTCCGAATATTTTTTATTATAAAACTGTAATTTCTACCTAATTTAAAAAATAAATCCTTACGTAGAATGTGACTTGTACAGGCCGAGCTTGTCGGGTGAAGCTGATAGCTCGACCTTGGGACACATGTTTGATGTAGATCGTGTTCCAAAATTAGTTTTAGTGATGATTTCGTTATATCTTTCAATACATTAACATGTTCCAAGAAACATGATTAATAGGTAATTAATGGTGTTAAAAGGAAATGGATTAAGACAGAAGTGGATTTGGACAACCATGTTATAGTCCAACAAGTAGACACACAAATGGAATCTCCAAGCCAATTTATTGAAGATTACATCTCCAATCTCACCACAATTCCTGTTGACTCCTCCAAACCATTATGGGAGCTTCGCATTCTCAACCTCAAAACTCCGGAGGCAGAGGCTGTTGCCATCTTGAGGATCCACCATTCAATCGGTGACGGGATGTCTCTCATTTCCAGTCTGTTTGCTTGTTGCCGAAAGTCTTCGGACCCTGGAGCCTTGCCTACTATTCCAATGCAAAAACAAACCGATCGTCCTAGAAACCGGCGTGGTGTTTTGTGGCTATTGTTGTCAGTTTGGTCAGTTTTAAGGTTAATCTTGAACACCTTGGTGGATATTTTGCTGTTTATGGCAACTATTTTATTTATGAAAGACACAAAGACCCCTCTAAAAGGATTGTCTGGCGTCGAGCATAACCCCAAGAGGATTGTCCACCAGACTGTGAGTTTGGACGACATAAAACTAGTGAAGAATGCCATGGCCGTGGTACCTTTCACTCAATTTATACTTTTGTAAGTAGATATTACATATATTTTTCTTGAAGATCATAATACCTTTTCCTTTTTTTTCTTTTCACTTACTGTACTAGACCGTTAACGATGTCATTTTGGGAGTAATGCAAGCTGGTCTCTCGCGATATCTAAATCGAAAATATGGTGAGCTTTTTCCTCTGATAATATTGTTTCATATGAATGGTAAACATGGACTAAAGGATTCTTGTTTTGTAGTTTACTATAATTTGGGTTGATTTGTAGTTTATAATTTGGGCAGGTAAAGTTGATAAGTCCAAGTCCAACAATCTTCCCGGAAATTTCCGCTTAAGAGCAACTGTTCTTGTGAATATTAGACAAGCTATTGGGATCCAGGTGACTATTTTTCTCTCGTTGTGAATATACTTTCTTCTGGTTCTTTTAATATGCTTTAGAATGGGCAGGCAATCGCTGATATGATGAAGAAGAAGTCAAAGGCCAAGTGGGGTAACAAATTGGGATTCATATGCTTCCCTTTCACCATTGCATTGCGACTTGATCCTTTAGATTACATTCGTCAAGCTAAAACCATCGCTGATCGGAAAAAGCTCTCCCTCCTAGCTTTATGCACATATTTAATCAACAATTGCGTTGTCAAATTATTTGGATCAAAGGTATCGTCATGTTTGGCATATAGAATATTTTTCAACACTACAATGTCAATATCAAACGTGGTTGGACCAGTAGAGGAAATAAGCTTTTTTGGTCATCCAATTGCTTTCATTGCTCCCACTGTTTATGGCCATCCACAGGTATATCGATCTATAACTCTTGCATATATACTGTCATTTATTACTCTTTGTTTTCTTCCTGCTTAAGTTGTTAAACCTATTTTGGATTTTAATTTATTGCAGGCCTTGACTGTTCATTTTCAGAGCTACATAAATAAGATGAGCATTGTTGTAACAGTTGATCCAAATGTGATTCCTGACCCTCACCTTCTTTGCGACGATTTTTCAGAATCTCTCAAGCTGTTTAAGGACGCCATCATATTAAACAACAGTGTAATTGCTAACTCAAACTAGGACCTAGGAAACAATGAAATTTAATTATAGCTTTTTTTCCGCAATAACGAACTTATTTTTCTTTCCAACTCAAAAATTTCTAATAAAATTGGAAAAGAAAAAACGATTCAATTATTTTTAAAAGTAAATCAATTAAATTGATTTAGATTTATGTAAAAGGAGCTCCTATATACCTAAAAAATTGTGTTTAGAATTTATATAATTACATAAATTTTTTATTGATCAAATTTTTGTTTTTTCTTTCAATTTGTTCTCTCTCATTATGTAATTAATGTAAAAATATATTTTTTTCATAATTAATAAATATAAAAAAACTTTTCCAAAATGTAAATAATGTTCTTTGTATAATATAATTAATATATACATGATTTCTCTTAATACAATTAATATAAAAATGCTTCTAATTAAAATGCAATTTATTAAACTTTATTTTTTATTGACGTTAGTGAAAAAAATTTAACCTTGGTCACTAAAACTAAGGAATTAATTTATAACCATATCATATACCATAAAATCATCATGTAAAAAATTATAAATTTAAAAAAATTAAAAGGTATAAGTGATAAATTTAAAATTTTAGTTCGTATATAGATATGTGTATATGATGAATATTTCATATAATTATCTTTACTATAATAAAATGCTTAACCAAGTTTAGTGTCAGAAGTCAAGTGACACCAACTTGGTAAAAAGACGAAAAATCTAAAATTATTCTTTAAAAATATAAATAATTATATCATTTAAATTTTTATAAAAAGAAAATTTAAAGTTACTATGTAAAAAAGTAAAAAAAAAATTACTCATTATTTTTGTAAATAACTATCCACCCTTTTTAAATATTATTATTTCTTAAAATGTAAAATTTATATATGAATTATTACTTTTTAAATGTAAACTTATATGTAATAGTTTATCAATTCACATGTGTGATAAATTCTAGATTTTAATTATGTGCTTTATTATTTTGGAAATAGTCATTTTCAATGCCAAACTACTTGTCTAAGCCCAAATGCAAGCCTAAAATATAGGATAGTTTTGTCAAAAGTATGAGGTTCAAAAAAAATAAACTTAAACAAAATAAAACAGGTCTGTTTAAAATGTGAATAGGATTCGCTCTAACATTCATAGACTCATGCCTGACTTGTTTTCTATTTTGTAATTAATATATGTTTTATTTTATTTTTCTATAGTATATAATTTATATAAAGTTAGATTAAATATATAATGCTATATGGTTTAAAAGATAAGTTATATATGTTTAAATTTTAATAAAAAAATTCACCAAAAAAACAACAAAAGAAAATATTCAGTTAAAAAATAATAAATTAAAAAATATATTTTTTAAAAGAATTAAAAATAATATGGGTGAACTTGAAACGGGTTTGGGTTAATCATTTCTAAATATGGACAAGTTTATGCAAAATTTAAAGCTCACATTTTAAGTAGGGTCGGGTCTGGATAAGAATAAAGTATGCTAATATCACTACATAGTCTTAACCTGACCCGACCCGACTCGTAAACACTTTTATAGATGTGTATGCATATTCTCACTAGTGAATATATATATGCATGCATAACAAATAACTTTAAAATTTTAAAATTATAACTAATTTTGAAAAAAAAATATTTATATATAATATAAAACCATCAACAAAATGTAGTAAATAGTGTCAATTTAGTCCATTCAATTTCATATTAAAAGGGTCAATAAGGAAAATCTTGATATTTGAAGTAATTGATAGGATAATCTTGATATTTTAAATATTTTTTATACTATATTAATATTGAAGAAATGTATCAACAAGTTACAATCTCAAGAGAATAATGTTGGTCCGAATCTTAGACATAATATTATTGAGAGGAACAACCACAAATCTTGAATATGAATTGTAAAATGAACATGTATAATATAAAAAATCATTTGAAGAAATGTAATTATTAATTATTAAATATATTTACTTAATATTTCCTTTTTACAGTTCATTCTTTTCGTCTCATCTTTTTAAAATTATCATAGTAACTATTTTTCTCAATTACAACTTTTTGTATTTCCTTCTTATGTTAGTCAATAGTTTTTTCAGTTCACTTGTTTTATTTACAAAAAGTTCGCAGTAATTAAAAAAGTTTTTAATATTTTACATTATAATACATATATGGACTTTTCTCTTTTTATTTTATTTAATACATTTATTTTGATTAGTCATGTTTTAAGTATTAATCATTTTATAGCTTTATTATTTATCAAGTTATTTTTAGTTGTTTTAATTCATTTGGATTCTTTTTCAATTATATAAAAGTTAAATTTTATAAAATTTATTTGAATTAATTGTGTTTTGAATGTCATATTTATCATTTTATTTTCAAACTTTTTGGATGTTACATTTTATAGCTTTCAATTTCCATGGAAGTTCCACTCTTTTTGTGCATATATAGTCTTCTTGGTTTTTTTTGAATGATAAATTAACTCCTAAACTTTTTTTTATCATCTCCTTGACAATATTTTTCTCTTGTTTTTGATATTTATAAATTCTATAAAATTGCATATGTATTCCAAGATTTTCTTCAGTCACTATATCAACAAATGTCTTTTTTTTAAAAAAAATTAATTCGTTATTGGTGTATATATGAAGGTCATGAGGAAACAAAGGTTTTGGTCATTCTTTATTGTCACTTAACAAACTTAATTAAAAAAAATCTCAACCAGATCATCAACATTTGTTAGTATTCTGCAAACTGACCTCTTCGACATTATATTATTGGATGACATTTTGTGTAGCTTGAAGTCGATAAGTTTAAATGTCTTGCTACGATAACGAAGTATAACAAACAAAATTAACATCCCCAAAACAATCGACTACATCTCAATCTCTTTTGGGAACTCTAAAGCCTACCAGCAAACATAGAAATCAACAAAATTTACCGATCAAATTGAGCTAATTTAAACAAAGCAGGTTCCAAGGAGTGGTACATCTTTGGGAATTGAGCTAATGTATTAGAAATGCTAAAAAATTAAGATTGTTTTTCTTGCCTTGCCAATTATGTAATTTGTTTTTCTCTTCTTTTTCCTAATGATTTGATTGTTTGAATTCTTTTTGGATTGTTTTTCAATTATTTGGAAGTTATATTTTATAATATTTATTTTATCTCTTTGTGTTTTGAATGTTACATTTATCATATTAAATTATTTTTAATTTCAAACTTTTAAGAGGCTACATCTAGTTGGTATTATTCAGTTTAGCTATTAATTTACTTATACTGATATATCTTACCACTTATACTAAAATAAGCTTACCAAGACCTAAAATAACCCCACTCATCTATATTAATCCAAAACATTATCAATTCATTTTAGAACATTATGAAACATTAAAAACAAGTTATTATCCCTCATAAAAGTCTATTTAAACACATTCAAATACATGGTGGCTATTATGGTCACACCATTTTCAAATCAAACATCAAGTTCACTAAATTTGGCATGCAAGTAATACTTAACACATGGTATAAACATTGCAATAATTTCATGCATACCATCATATCAATAGAATTATACTACAAACCTCCATACATATATAAACATACTCAATTACAAGTTTCTAACATTTTAAATGTCAAAACATCAAAATGGACTCCAAATTAAATTATGACAATAGGTACATGTAACTATCCGATTTTAGAAGGTGTCGAAAAATACGGTTTTGGAACCTAATTACGTAAATCGAGTTTTGGCTTTGATGGAAGCTAATCCAAGGTGTTATGATCAACCACTGCTGCTCGAACCGGTAGAGTTAGACGTTTGGGAATTTACACAACCCAAGTTGTTAATCAAAGAACCACCTAAAGGTACTAATGTCCCACTTAAAATACATTTATCTTGGTAATAGTTCTACTTTGCCTGTGAGCGTTTCAATAGACTTAACAGAACATCGAGATGAGTAATTGATTGATATTTTAAAGAAATCTAAAAAAAATTGGTTGGACCATAGCTGACATATGGGGTATAAGTCATTCCTACTGTATGCATAAAATTATTTTAGAGGAAGGTTACTTAACCCTATCATGAAAGAAGTAGTACGAAAAGAGGTAATTAAATGGTTACATGCGTGAATTATTTATCCCATCTCAGATAGCTCTTGGGTAAGTCCGGTACAATACGTACCAAAGAACGGTGGAATCACGATTCTCAAGAATGAACAGAACGAGTTAATCCAGACAAGAACTGTCACGGGTTGGATAATTTGTATTGGCTACAGAAAGTTGAACAAAGTCACTCGTAAGGATCATTTTCCATTGCCTTTTATAGATCAAATGTTAGACCGACTGACAGGTAATGAATTTTATTGCCTTTTAGATGGACATTCGGGATACAACCAAAGAGTTGAAGCCTTGGAAGACCAATACAAAATACTTTTACCTGTCCATACAATACATTTGCGTTTATGCGATTGCCTTTCGACTTACGTATGCACCTGCCATGTAATAGCCTGGTTTAGACCCTAATCGGACAGTGGTTTTGGGATCACAAATCTAAGTGAAAAAAATATTTTAATATTATTTTTCATGCTTATAGTATGTGAATTGACATGTGTGAAATTTTTGTGAATTAATTTTATCGTTTGTGTGCCGATTTGTGAAAAAGAACTTAATCGCGTAAAATGCAAAAGTGGCTAGCTATTTGTTAAAGTGCTTTATTGTTATGGTTTTTCTAATGTAGGGTCCTTATGTTGATATTATACCAATGAAAGTATGAGTGGACTTTTATGGACATATGATAGTGGATTTTTAAATGAATCAGTTAAGGTTAAAATAGTAATTAGTAAATAACATAATATTAAATAAAACAAAACACAAAATACCATGCATTTGGAAGCTAAAATTTGGTATGTATTTTGCTTGGTTTTTGATAATTTTCATATTTTTGAGATCTTTGCTTCGTATTCTAGCTAGCCCGTGTCCTAATTTTTGAATTGGTTGTGTATTTTGTGAATTTCCATTGATGAGAAATTGTTGTTTTTGTTGTTTGATGACGAAAAAAATAAATATTTGTTGATAAATTATTAAATTTTGTTAAGTAATTTTTGATAAAATCCAAATTAGGGATTTATTTGTAAAAATAAAAAATTGAAGGGCTAAAATGTAAAATAAATGAAATATTGGGCTTATATGAGCTATAGGGATATTCGGCCAAGCTAGGATATTTTAAAAGTATGTGTATTTTGTGTTTTGTAAAATAGGGACTAAATTGTGAAATATGTAAAATGTTGGGCTAAAATGCAAATTGCCCATTTATATGTTTTTGGAATAAATTTGAATGAAATGTGTTATTAAATAACCAAATTTGAATTTGTTAGATCAAGAAAAGAAGAAATCGGATTTGGATCGGGGGAAATCAAAAGTTGTCGAATAGTCATCCCGGTCAGTTCGTCTTCGTCCGAGGTAAGTTCATAAGTAAATACATGCTGTTAATTTTGAAAATATATAAATTATAAGTGTTGAATTGAATTATTAAATATATTTGGGTAAATACCGAATTTGATATAAGCATGGGAGAATTAATTACGAGCTCAATTCGATCGAATTACGATGTCTGAAAGCCCCGTACGAAGCATAGGAATAAATAGGATACATATGTCATGACATAGGATTTTGATATGTGATCTCGTGTAAGACCATGTTTGGGACGTTGGCATCGATTTGAGATTTACGTGTAAGACCATGTTTGGGACATTGACATCGTATATGATTTCGTGTAAAACCCTGTCTAGGACAGTGGCATCGATATTTGATTACATGTAAGACCACGTCTGGGACGTTGGCATTTTACGAGCTTTCTGAGTTATCTGAGTATCTTATTTGATTTCGAACGGTTCAATGGGCAATGGTACGGTAAAAATCGAATGTGAGTTCGAATCAAATGATTTAGGTAGGTGTTGTTGTATAATATGATATCGTGAACTAATTGTTTACATGTGATTATAAATTCATGTGTTTGAGATTGGGATTATAAATAAATGTGATTTTATTGTTCATTTGTTAATTTAATTACTTATGACTTACTAAGCTTTTCGAGCTTATTTTGTATATGTATTTGTTGTTTTATATATTTTTTTTTGAAAGCTAGCTCGAGCTCGGGATCGTTGAGGAACATCATCACACCATCGCTATCTATTTTGGTACCTTGAAATAAAACTTGTATTTATGTCATATGGCATGTATAGTCTAGCTTGATATGCTTGGTTTTGAATTGTAGATATTTAGGCATGCAAAAAAGGCTTAATTTTGATATTAATGTTATACATATTCGGTCATGGCAATAGTTTATTATAGAAGTGGATTTCATGGTATATATATATGGTGTTTGGTTATATAGTTTGGTAATAATGTTAAAGTTTGTGCATATATGGTTAGAACTTGACACTATTATGAAAGTAGGTTATTTATTTATATATATGATTGAGATGTTGGTTATAAATTAGTATGGAGAATTTATAGGTAGATTAAAAAGTTGGTTTGATAGTTAGTTAATTTTGGAAATATGAGTTGTGGAATAAATATTGAATGGTGGATATTTGTATAATTTAGTTTAGTAATGTAAAAATGATATATATTTTTTGAAATTTTAATTATATAAGTTTGGTTGTCCAATGCAAGAATGGGCATTTTCTATGTTTGTTTGATTGATGGTTTTGTTATGGTGTTATAATTTGAGGAAATTTTATATTAGAAATAATTTGAGAGTTAGTATTTGATGTGTACGTGAATTTGGATATTCATTAGTGAAGGTAAATGTATATGCTAGTATTGTAATCACTTAAGGTTGAATTACTATGATTAGGTTCGTGATGGTATGATATGTTTCAATATAGGTGAAAGAAATTTGCTCAAATAAAGTGATCATAAGCGCATAATCGCATGATGAATGAAGTGGTGTATTCGGTCTTTTTTTTGTAATGATGGTTTTTGTGTAAAAATATACATTACTAGGCCGTGTGGATGGTTAAATTTTGATTAGTATGCTATTTGAATAGTTCATGAGGTGAATAAATAAATAAATATGGTTTGGCTTGATTATGAAATCTGTGATTTGAGTGCATGATTATGAAGTTTAAAATTTCATACATGACCATTTGTTGAGGTTATTTAGGCCGAATATGTTGGAGTTTATATGCTAGGTGATACTACGTAGTAATTATAATATGCATGATATACGTTATATAATAGTTTAAGCTTAGATAATAATTTTTTTAAATGCAAATGAGATGAGTATAGGTGATTTGAGATTTGAAATTTAAACGGGCTAAATGTATTGATAGGGCTGATTTACGATCATAAGTTGAAATGAATGTCTGTTTTGAGCTGTGATCTATTTGGTAATACCTAGTAACCCTAATCCGGAAATGGACTCAGGTTCGGGATGTTACATGCTACATTTCAACGATGTATGATGGAAATTTTCATTGATATGGTTGAAAATTATGTTGAGGTTTTCATGGATGAGTTTTCTATTTTTGGGAAAACTTATGATGTTTGTTTGAATAATTTGGCTTAGGTACTTAAAAGATGCGAGGAGACGAATCTTGTCCTTAACTGGGAGAAATGCCACTTTCTGGTTAAGGAAGGAATTGTCTTAGGATATATGTAACACCCCGAACCCGAGACTGTCACCGGAGTCGAACACGAGGTGTTAACAGACTTTAAACCACTTATAAAAAAATTTCCCAGACACTGCCAATCTGCATACTAGTCGCTTAAAAAATCATATCTTAAGTTCAGAAACTCGGAATCCAGTTCCGTAAATTTTCCCCGAAACTAGACTCATATGCCCATCTACATATTTTTTTCTAGAATTTTTGGTTGGGCCAATTAGTACAGTTTATTAGTCAAAGTCTCCCATGTTACAGGGATTGACTACACTGACCTTTGCGCATTACGACTTGGATATCTCCCTGTACAGGGCTTCAATACTTATGTCGTTTGTTTCTATAGAAACTAAACTCAAAGAGGAATCTATACATATATGGCATGACTCCTAATTATCTCTGTTTAATTTATAATGAATTTCCAAATTCGAAACAGGGAATCCAGAAACCGTTCTGGCCCTGTCTTACGAGAACCTGAATATCTCTTAACATACTATCCATATGATCGTTTCGTTACTTTCCTATGAAAATAGATTCATCAAGGTTCATTTACATAATTTATTCACTATTTAATTCCATTCCTACTATTTTTAGTGATTTTCCAAATCTACATCACTGCTGCTGTCAGCATCTGCCTTTAAGGTAGACTTTACCTATTTCATAGTTTCCATGATTCAACTAGCCCTTTTAGCATAAATAGCACAATTTATGATAGTGATTAACCATTCCCATGGCCAATCCTTGTTAAGCATATCCACACCTCTCAATAACCATATCCATACCAAATGATTATAACATTATACTCAAACATATATAAGCCATTTTCGCATGGCTATCCAAAATTATACAAGTCCAAAGGGTCCATGACCCCCAACAAAAAGGGTAGTCCTATACATGCCATTTCGAAGTTCAACCAAAATTGTACCAAAAGGGGGGGCTTTGATAGTGTGGGCGACTTCGACTTCAAAATCCCGAGTCCGATAGCTGGAGAACCAAAATCTATAAAACAGAGAATCAAGGAGACGGAGTAAGCAATTTATGCTTAGTAAGTTTTGAGCAAGGGATTCCAGCACAACAAAAGTATAGCATTCATGTAGCTAAACGGATAATTTCATATGCACAATTTTTCAATATCATACTTACTTCACATTACCAACCCTTTTATTCATACACAAAGATCAACTTAGCCAAAGGCCGGTAGCTCATTTATCAACTGAGCGAATACTTATTTGTAAGGGCTCAACTAATTCAAAGCACATACGAAACATACCTCAATGTTGGGATGTTTCAAGCGTATTAACTGAAATTTTTACAGCAAGATCATTCATTCCCAAATCACGTACCTTCGGAATTTAACCGGATATAGCTACTCGTTCAAATGCCTTCGGGACATAGCCCGGTTATAGTAACTCGCACAAATGCCTTCAGGACTTAACCCGGATTTAGTAACTCGCACAAATGCCTTCGGGACTTAACCCGGATTTAGTAACTCGCACAAATGCCTTCGGGACTTAACCCGGATTTAGTAAATTTAGTAACTCGCACAAATGCCTTCGGATCTTAGTCCGGATTTAGTAACTCGCACAAATGCCTTCGGATCTTAGTCCGGATATGGTCACTTAGCACAAAGCCTTCGGGACTTAGCCCGGACATCATTCAAATAACCATGCACATTTAACAATAAATCATGGCACGTTCGTATTTCATTTTCGTTAGCAAAACTCAAACACAAGACACTTATCATTCTTGCAATTTCGGCTCAATAGCCACACACAAAGAGCATGATTTTGATTTGCTTAAAACATGATCTAATCAAATCATAATTTAAGCTCTATTACTCAAGAACTTACCTCGGATGTTGTCGAACGATTCCGATAGCTATTCGACCACTTTTTCCTTCCCTTTATCGGATTTAGTTCCCCTTTGCTCTTGAGCTTAATTAAACAAATAAATTGATTTAATCATTTGAGCATCGAAAAGAGGAACACAAGGCACTTAGCCCATATTTATACATTAGACATTAAAGTCACATATGTACGGAAACATGAATCAAACTCAACATTTTGGCTAATTTTCCCCCTTGGCCGAATTTTCTAAGCCAAGACAAAAGCATCAATATGCTTGCCTCTAACCGAATACATGCAACACCAATCTCCTTCCTATGGCCGAATATGCATGTCTATGTTGGGGCCGATTGCAACACTTAATACATTCTACAAGTATGGTCACTTGTATTGACTAAACACCATTTTGTTTCAAGTTCAAAACTTGGCTAATACACACATATATACACTAGTAAAGCATCCTCTCCCTTTCCATCAATTTAACACATGCATTACTCATTAATATACAAAAATTATATTCGGCCTTAGCACACAACTTGCTAGCCGATTCTTCTCCATCTAGCAACCAATGCACATATGTGCTCACTCAAAAATGCTAAAAAGAAGATTCAAGAATCATCAATCCACCATCACATGCATCATTAACAAGCTTCATATTTAGCATGCAATGACATTAATACAAAATCCACCTAGGCCGAATATCATCCCCATGACATAGCAAAGATTTGAACCATGGGCTAATTAGAACTCAAGCTAGCAACTAAAAAAACATGCATGAATCTCATGGCACAACCTCAAACATACCTTGATCTAGATACAAGTATGGCCAAACCTCCTCCTAATCCTCTTCCAAACCAAACATGAAGCAAGAACTCCTTCCTCCTTCCTTAGAATTTTCGGCCAAAAGAAGATGAAAAAGGATGAACAAAATTTTTCTTTTCTTTTCTTTAACTCACGGCAATGGGGGGGAAACAACCACACACTTTTTTTTTGTTTTCATCATATTCCCTTTCATTATTTTATGCCCATGCTCCTTATTTTATCATACTTCCCATGAAACACTAACTCAACATGTTTATGACATGTTCTTGCCCATCACACTTGGTCTACCATGCTTGTCATGGCCAGCCACTACTAATAGAGGGGGAAATTGACATGCAAGTCCCCCCTTTTTCAACATGCACTAATAGGTCCTTATGCTTTGACCTATCACATTTCAAAATTTTCTCACATAAGTCCTATTTACTAAAACTCACATGCAATCGACTAAATCGAAGCTTGAAATTTTCACACATTCATAATTACATATTCTAGACCATAAATATCACATTCGAACATTTCGGTGACTCGGTTTAGCGGTCCCGAAACCACTTCCCGACTAGGGTCAATTTTGGGCTGTCACAATATAAGATTTTAAAAAATTGAATTGAAGTGAATAAAGCAAAGGTGGACGTAATTGAAAGATTACCACCTCCAGTTAGTGTGAAAGGAGTTAGAAGTTTCTTAGGCCATGCCAGTTTTTATCGTAGATTTATCAAAGATTTTTTAAAAATATCTAAACCTTTGTTTATGATTTTAGAAAATGATATTGTTATTTATTTTAACAAATCATGTTTATAAGCTTTTGAGAAATTAAAAAATCGATTAATCTCAGCCCCAATAATTGCCACACCTGATTGGAATTCACCTTTTAAGTTGATGTGTGACGCAAGCGACTTCTCTGTTGAAGCTTTGATGGGTCAAAGAAGGGACAAAGTCTTTAATCCTATCTACTATGGAAGCAAAACTTTGACAGAAGCCCAGCTCAATTATACGTGAAAAAGTACTCTTGTTATAGTTTTTTCTTTTGACAAGTTCCATTCATATCTTGTAGGTACCAAAGTTACAATGTTTATCGATCATGCTACTATTAAGGCTAAGTCGTTGGATAATTTTACTCTAAGAATTTGACTTTGAGGTACAAGACAGAAAAAGTGTTTAAAATCAAGTAGCTGATCATTTGTCGAGGCTGGAACAAAATGAGGTAACTTCTTCACTTGTTCTAATTAATTAGAATTTTCCTGATGACTATATCTTCGAGGTAAGCCGAATTAATGAAACACCTTAGCTTGCTGATTTTGCCAATTATGCATGTGGAATAATTCCTCGAGAAATGACATACCAACAAAGGAAGAAATTCCTTCATGATAGTAGGTACTATTTTTGGGAGGATCCGTTTTTGTTTAAACAATGTGCAGATAACATAATATGGAAGAGTGTAGCTAGAAGTGAAATTGACAAGATTTTGTACCACTTCCATTCATCTCCGAGTGGGGAACACTTTGGTGGTTCCCGTACAACAGCAAAGATTTTACAACCTAGATTCTTTTTTCCTACAGCTTTTAAGGATGCATATGCGTATGTGAAAAACTACAATCGATGTCAAAGAGCCGAAAACATATCAATGAGGAACTAGATGCCTTTGAAAAACATTCTAGAGGTTGAACTATTCGACATGTGGGGCATTGATTTTCTAGGTCTGTTTCCTTCTTTCTGTGGGAACAAGTATATTTTGGTAACTGTGGACTATGTATCCAAGTGGGTTGAAGTAGAGGCCTACCAAACAAATGACGCTAAGGTAATCATGCGATTCCTACATAAGCATGTCTTTACACTAGATTCCTAGAGCTATAATAAGCGATGAAGGATCTCACTTTGTAAATAAGTGGTTTAAGTGGTTTCTTGTCAAGTATGATGTGAAGCATAAGATTGCTATTGCCTATCACCCACAATCAAATGGGCAAGTTGAAAGGGTGAATCGTGAAATCAAAGGTATTCTTGAGAGGGTGGTGCGCCCTAACAGAACAGATTGGTCTCAAGGGCTCGATGATGCGCTGTGGACACTGTTAGGAATGACTCCTTATCGGTTAGTTTTTGGAAAGGCATGTTATTTCCCACTTGAATTGGAGAATAAAGCTCACTGGGCTTTAAAACAATTGAATTTTGATCTTAAACAAGTCGGTCAGAGAAGGATGTTACAACTTGATGAGTTGGAAGAGTTGAGGTTATTTTCATACGAGAATGCCAAGATGTGTAAAGAAAGATCTAAAGAATTTTGATAGTATACAACCTCGTGAATTCAGTGAATGACATAAAGTGTTGTTTTTTAATTCGAGGCTAAGGTTATTTCTGAGAAAGCTCAAATCTTGTTGGAAAGGGCCTTATACCATTCACAAAGTTTATTCATATAGAGCTGTAGAATTGTACGACAACCATAGAGGTATGTTTAAAGTTAATGGTCAATGTCTCAAGCACTGTTGGGATGGTAAAGTTGAGTGAATTAAAACCTCGTTCAAATTATTAGACCCTTAATTTTTCATAAACCTACTTTTTAATAAAAAGTTAGAAATTATTTCCTTAAATTAGTTCATTTAATTAATTCTGTCTAAGGAGATTGTAACTTAAATGGGACCCTTTTAACTCATCCAACCTTTTCAAGGAATTAATTTATTGTAATTTTTTTAGAAGAAATTTTCTAATTAATTTTAATAGTTTTACTTTTATTTTTATTTTTCATTTTTCATTTTTACCTTTGTCTTTGTCTTTGTCTTTAATTTTAATTTTTATTTAATTTTTGTATGATTAATAGGGGGTCAAATTGACCTAATTACTAATTATTTTATTTATTTTTAAGTAGTCTAGTTTGTAAATACAGTTTGGGCTTAAGGCCTGAGCAACAAAGAGGAGAAATTTACACATTGTTTCTATCCATAAGGGTTCCCCAAAACCCTAAAATTGCCACCACTTTTTCCCTCCATCTCTATTTGCTGCCCAAGTAACCTTAAGTAGCTAAAATTTTGCTACAAAATTTCCCTAATTCACTACTATATGAACCCCTCTCTACCACCATAATTTACACAACCCTTCAAGCAATTAGCTTAAACCCTAACCACTCATTCTCTTTCCTTTCCTAGCCATTGGCCTAAATCCCAAAAAATTTCCCCAAAATCCTCTATTGTCACAAAACCCTAGCTTATTGTCATCGCGAGTCTTTTGCCAGAGAAACCATATCGCTATCGCATTCCTATCGCCACTGCACGCTTATCGCCACCACACCATATTATCGTCGCACACCTATCACCGCCACAAACCCGTTGTTGCCGCAAGACAATTGGCACAGTAAATTCCTTACTTCATCCATTAATGATTCTTTTCCCTTCCTATTGCCAAAATTTTGCCTATTTTTTAGGAAAAATCACCAAGTCTCATAAAATAGCTAGACCTTCCAAGACCTCTGCCAAAAATCTCATTATGATTCAAGATGAAGAAGTAAAAGAAAGGTTTGATTCCATCTTTAAGAATCTACCTATGATGCCGAAAAAAAGGTTTTAACTTGGAAAGCAATGATAAGATTGTTCTGCCTTTGCCGATTTAAAAGATAATTGATGCCTTCAATTGGAATTATTTTTGAGATGCGCGATCATTTCCCAATGAGGAACTTCAAGAGTTCTATACTAATTTGACTAAGTTGGATGCTACTGAATTTCTCGTTCATAAGAAAAAGGTACCCCTAAATTCTAAGTCCATTGATGATTTGTTTAACCTACTTGATGTTGAAGAAGATGAATATTTTGCCATGATGACCAACTTAAATTGGGATTTTCTTCAACAAGTGCTTAACGTTGTGAAAAATCTGGGATCCCAATGGATTATAAGAAAGTATTGTAGCCATTCTTACTGAATGGAATATTTCAAGTCGTTGGCTAATGTATGGTTCTACTTTGTTCGATATAATTTCATGCCTATCTAACATAGTTCCACCATCTCAATGGAGAGAATTCTTTTGTTGTATGCAATTATGATAGAAAGGTCTATTAATGTTGGGAAGATCATTCTCAAGGAAACCCATGATTGTGCTAGAAAAAAGACTTGAAGTGCTTACTTTCCATCATTGAAAACTTCACTTTGCTTAAGGGCCCAAGTTAAAACAAAAGAAAACCTGAAGGGACTATATGTTCAAGGCTACATCACAGCTCATGATCTTGAAAGGTTAGTGAAGAATGTCCATGAGCTAAACCCACTTGAACCAGTGAACCAACAGAACCAGAAACTGATAAGTCATCGAACAAGTCTGAAATGTAGGCTAACTCAGATACTGAGAAAGAAGAAATAGAATCTAAGGAAGAACTAAATGATCCTGAACCGGTAAAGGAACTAAAAATCTCTTAAACAAGGGAGGAGTTAAATGTTGATGAGCCAGTTGAGCCAAGTGTTGATCCTAAGTTGACTATTCCTATGCCCACTTCTTCAAGTACTATGAAGAAATTGGAATTGTCAATTATGATGGATATGATGAAATTTATGCATAACCAACAATAGGCTTAGTGGAACTATGCAAAAGTTAGAGTTGTTTCTATAAGAAATATTTTTAAAAATATCTCTAGCAACTTTGTTCCTGAGTTCCCAAATTATATCTTCAAGTCATAGAACGAAGATGAGAATGCAAGCGAGGATGGAATATCAAAGGAGGAAGACGAGGAAGATAAATCAAACAAATTAAAGGGGGGAATTCTTATCTTTAATTTTTATTTCTTTTTAGGTGTTTATTTTCATCTCTTAGTTAGAATTTTACTTTCGCATAATAAAATAGCAAGCATGAATAAATAAGCTCAATGCCTCTTCAAAAGAGAAAATAATAAAGTGATGTGGTAATGAGAATGAACATGTCTAGGATTGGATCGTTGAGAAAGACTTGGTACTTAAGCAGTCCTTATGACTCACCTTTGTTTTCTTGAAACCCTACCTGATGTTCAATTTTTATTCATTATTTTATTTTAGCAATAAGGACATTGCTTCTTTTTAAATGGGGAAGGCATTTTGCATGAATTTTAAAGTATGTTTTCAATCTTTTTACTTAAGTATACTAAAATAAATGAATGTTCAAAAAAAATTGTTCATAAGTTTGTTCAAATGCAAGCATGATTTCTTATTTTATCTAAGTTATTCGTACGTTGTCTTGAGTGATGGAATGCTTGTATGATATTTAGTCTTATGTAGTATTTGCCATGAAAATTTGATTTCTTTAGAAATAGACATGTATGAATGTTTAAGTCTTTAGAACTGACTTAGTAACTTTCTTGAGGCGAAATCTTAGGAGGTATAACATTCTAATATGATATAAGCACAGTTTCTTTGGATCATTTGAGCCTTTCAAGCCGACCTTATTAAATTAACCCTTGAAACTTAATTTTTTAGCTTAATGGCCTATTTATTGCAAAGTACCTACATTATCATCTTTTTTATTCTATCCTATTCTTTTGCACCTATTTTAACTAAATTTGTCTTGGTGATCAAAGTTTATGGAAAGATATGAAAAGATGTACACGCTCTTCACAAGATTCAAAAAAAATATGAATGTAAGTTTGTTCAGAAGAATAAAAAGCAAAGAAAAAATTACTCAAAGATCTCAAAAATAAATAGTAAAGTTTGTTCAAAGTTTGAAAAATAATAAAGGTTGAGTATGAGTTCGAAATAAGTTTGGAGATGTTCTAAAGGCCAAATTTTATGAAGGTTGTGGCACAGGAAGATCCAAGACAAGTTAGGGTTAAGACGATTGAACCTCAAAATTCAGTTCTCTTTATCCCTACCTTTAACCTAGCCCCATTACAACCTATTAAAAGACTTATTGATTGGATGATTTTACCGACTACATTAGTGGAGAGGAATTACTAAGCTCAACTTATGAAGACCACTAATTAAACATTGGGATTGCTATGTTTAGTTGATAAAGAAAGCATATTAATTGGTGAATGTTATGTATGACTTTGAAAATGCATGCAAACTATGCTTCATGTTGGCATTATGATGTGCTTAATACAAAGTTTGGAAATAATATTTGCATTCGAGCTACTTATTAATAAAATTATTTCTGGGCATGATTTAATTAATGCATCATTATGTGCGAAGGTTAGTGTTGTTTTATCATTTTGCAAAATTACCTTAGCAAAAGTTATGTTGTGCATGAACATTAAACGGGACGAGCAATGGTTTAAGTTTGGGGTGTGTAAACTCAAAATTATATAGGGCTTTTCTATATATATTTACAACCTTTTTACTTAATAATTATGTTTATCTTGAGTAATTGTTATTAAAATAAATGAATTTTACTTAATTAGTAATATTGGGTATGAATTTATAAAATATGTTAAAGTGTGCTTAATTACAAGATTTTTGTACATATTTTATAATATTTGGTGTTAATTTGTTAATAAGTGATTTTTCACTATGTAGGAGGAACATTGAAGATATGATTAATGTGAATGAAACATGGACATGCTCAAATTAATTCATATGGACGGTAAAACCATGCAATTTGGTTCATGAGGTTGATAGTTTGACCTAGTAAAAGAGGTGCTAAAAGATGGACATGTCTGCTAAATTATTGGGCTAAGAAACCGTCGAACAAGGGGGAACTAAAACCCAGTTCCGGCACAAGTAGATGGCTACCCAAAAGTAAGCTTTGGGGTATTTAATTGAAGGTCCTTACAGTTGAAAAATAATTTGAAATCAACCGAACAAATTGCTATTGAAACTGTCCACCCTATGACTATTAATAGCCTTGGTTTGAATTCAAAATGAGGAGACTTAGTCATCCCCTTCTCCTTGAAATATGGCCAGCCATGTGTGGTAGAAAAAGAAGGAATTCAAATGCTATTTTTAGCTAACTCTACCTCTTACCTTCACCTATAAATACCATGCCCCTATCACTTCTCAAATCATCCCTCATCCTTTATCCCTCATTCACAAATCATCCCTCACAACTCATTTCTCTTCTCTCATTAGCATTTGCTCTACATTTCATTTCCTTTTTCCTTTCCTTGCATAGCCACCCATCTCATTTTCATCCTTTAGCCACAAAAGCTGTGTCAAAAGCATTCTTTGGCCGGTCACCTTAGGAACTCCTTAGCAAAACAAGTATCGAGCAGAACGGAGGAGAACATCAGTTAGAATAGATTCGAAAGGCTGCTGAACTGAATTAGTTAAGATAGATTCGAAAGGCTGCTAAACTGAACAGAGTTTACTCTTTCCTCTTGTTATCTATTTTAATTATGTTTGTTTTTTGTTTATCTTTTTTACATCAACAATGATTTTTAAATCCTATTTGCTAAGATAATTATATTAATTCAATAAGATCTATTTTATTCATGTTTTGCATGTTTAGGCCTCAATCAATCATGTTTTCAATTAAGATCATGATGCATTTCATTCATACATGATTAGGTGAACTAAGATTAGCTGAGCGATCCTAACCAGACTACGGCTAGTAGACACATAATTGAAAAGTGCAATACGCAATTTAAATCCTTAAACCTGACCAAATCGAGGTTCATAATATCATTAGTTAGCTTTATTTCCTTACATAGTTTTTAGGTTTATGTAATTAAACTGTTCCGAACATAAATGTCCCTGTGACCTTACATAAATGCTAAGAATCCCTTACTTAATATGATCAGTAAAATGCATATTTAACTAAGTTGGTTTCCAAACTCATGAAAGATCGAGTTTCGTGGAAGTATTTCTAAACATTGTTAAGCATAATAAAGTAAATTGAATTGATTGATATAATTATCCTAGCCCATTAAATGTTGATTGCCCTTTTTGCTAAAGTCATTCATTCATAAATTTAGGTAAATTGCATCTATATTAGAATTGCAAACGGATCAATCTTTGCATCTAATTATTTTTACTTAATCATCACCATCCAAATTATTAATCTTTTACATCAAATTGTGAATTTATAATTTTACAAATATTCGGTTAAGTTTATACAGTCCCTGTAGAGACTATAACTCATTTTACTTACTTATTACTTGAACGATTGTGTACACTTGTACAAACCACGTTACAATATCTTATGAGGGTAACATACACATGACGAGGCTATTGGATAAAGCAGTTGGATGAATTTATTTCGTAAATAGTATACAATAAGGAGTTTTCAATCATGGTACTTCTTGTAGACTGACTCCATGATTAAGTAATTGTGAATTATCCGAACGATACTTCTGGACATAATTGCAATCACTAGAGCCTAATTGTATATGTCCTATTGGTCCCTGCGCTTGCTCAACAAAAGCTCGATCAAACTGTAATTTTATTAGATGGAAACTAAATGTCTTTGGAAATAATTTAACTGAGTTGATTTATTCGATGTGGAATTAAATTGGGTAGTCGTAATAATTCTTCAACTAGAGAATTTGATTAAATAATTTTCTTGAAAATTTATTTGAAAAATCTAAATAATTTTTTGAAAATTTAATTTTGATCAAGTAAAAATAAATTAACCAAATTAATTAAAATTAATATAATATTTTTGGAAATTAATTTTCAAGTTAGGAAAGTAGCCCAATAGGTAATTGAACTTGAAAATTTAAGCTAAAATCGTAATTTGGGCTCAAAAGCCCAAAACCTAGACTAAGACCTAAAAACTAGTCAAATCGAGCCTGGTATGTGAAATCAGACCGACGGTCCAACCAGTGGCTAGATCGGATTGACCGAGCCGTCATTGGCTCGGATTGAATCGGCAGAAACTTAACTAGCTCGGGGTGTTAGAAGCTACGATGATGGCATTCGGTTGGCCGACAAATGGTCAGCGGCAGTGGGTCTTCAGTGGTTGAGCAGTGGAAGAATTATACTCCTACTGGGACTTCACCACAGAATTTGATTTCAGATTAACTATTCCAAAAAATAATATTATTTTAATAGATTTAATATTTAATTTAATTTAATACTTATCTTAATAGTATTTTTTAATTTAATATTAAAGTGATTATCTTAATATCAAATTTAATTTAATTTTTATCTTGTAGATAAATATTCTATTAATTTAATAAGATTTAATATTAAACTTAATCTAATATTTTTTTTGATAAATATTAGATTAATTTAATTTTAAAGTGATTAAGTTTAATCATAGTTGAACTCTCTAAACTCTCCCCCTATAAAGAGAGCCTTAGGTCAATTATTTTTCACACATTTGAATTCAAGAGAAAAGTTGTAGAGAGAAAATTCTCATGAAAAATTATTTTAGAAAATTTCTAGAGATATTTTTCTTATTTACAACTTGGCCCAAAAGTTTAGAGAAATTACAAAATTACCCCATTGGTAATTTTTGTGAAAAACTTTCAGATTCAAAGCAAGCCTACACTCAGTAAACTTGAGCTTAACGATTGTGGAGAAGACTACTCAATCGAAGCGTTCATCTTGGACAAATCGAAAAGGTACTGTAATAGACTGATTTTAGGCCTAGTCGGAACAGTGGTTTCGGGACCACAAATCTGACGAGGAAATTTTTATTTTTATTATATTTAAAATTTCATGAAATTATTTCATGAAAATTTCGTTCAAAAATTTCGACGTTTGGACACTCAATTTAGCCAAAGGATTAAATTGTAAAAAGTGTAAAAGTTGAGTTCTACATGTTAGAAGTGTCCAATTGTTATGAAATTTTAAATTGGAGGTCCTTAAATGGTAATTAGACCATTGGTTAACTTTTTGGACAAAAATGGACAAGAGATAAGTGAAATAGGAAATTTTTAAGTTGGGGGCATTTTGGTCATTTAGTAATTAAAAGAATTAAAAAGGCCAAAATAGCAAAAAATTTGTCCATCTTCTCCATGGTGAACGAAATTAGCAAGGGGGAAGCCATATTTAGGGTTTTCAAGCTTCCAAGCTCCATAGTAAGTGATTCCAAGCCCCATTTTTAATGTTCTTTACGTTTTTAGAGTCCTGGTAACTTGATTTAGCTTATTCTAGCAATAATTTAACCTAGGGTTCATATTTCGAAAAATACCCATAGGTGAAATGTGTTTATTTTGATGTTTTATGGTAGTATATAAAGCTTGAAATTATGTTAAATAACTTTTGCTAGCCGATTTTAAGTGAAAACGAGTAAATTGACATAATCGGTAAAAATACCTAATGTTCATAAGTAAGTGTTAGAGTGAGAATTTGATGTTTCCATAGAAGGGAAAAATGTTCAGAACGTCATAAAACATAAGAAAAAGGAATAAAGTTTAATTTCTGAGCCTAGGGCCAAAATCATAATTTTGTGAAACTTTAGGGGCAAAAAAGTAATTTTTCCAAAATGTGATTTTTGGATTGGATTGAATAATGTGAGTGTTAAATAAGTTAAATGTGTTATTATAAGTAAATAAAGACAATGAATTGACTTTGATTAGTGAAAAAGAAAAAATGAGAAAAAGTGAGAAATTTCCTGATTGAACATTCAGAATAAAAAGGGATACGACTGAAGTGACAGAAATGATCACATGTGTGGCATGGACTGTGTGTAGGCCACTATGTGAAAGTGATAGTGAAAGTGATGGTCACATGTGTAGTACTATGAGTAGGCTACTACGTGTACCAGAATGATAGGTCGCATGTGTAGTACTATGTGCAGGCTACTATGCGTACCGGATAGCTTCGATCACGTGTGTAGTACTATGTGCAGTCTACTACGTGTATCGGATAGTGATGGTCACATGTCCAGTACTATGTACAGGCTACTATGTGAACCGGTATCATTAATTATAAGGTGGTTGCTATGTGCTGATCCCACTGGATATCATTAATTACAAATGGTGGTTGTTGTGTGCTGAATCCACCGTGTATCTATTATTATTCCAAGTGTTCATCGGGAAATTGACTAAGTGAAAATACAGGAGATCATGTAACAGTTAAGTGTGATTGAATGATGAATATATGTGTGGAATTGAATTGAATAATGATTGAAAGTGAAAAAGTGAAATTATGAAAAAGTAAAATTAGCAACAATACAGTTTTGGATACTAACAATAGTGTGACTTTGAAAAATCACCAAAACTGGTAAAAATTAAATTAGAGAGTGAATAAGATATGAAATGAAAGCTTAATGAGTCTATTTTTACATAAAATAAATAGAGAAGGCAAAAGAGTTATATATTGTGAGATATTTGAATTTTAGTGAGGCAAGGTCAAATTGATTTCAGAATCCCCTATTCTGACTTTGGAAAATAATTAAAAATTGTAAAAAATAATTATGAGTTATAATTTATATGATTAGAATCCTTAATAAGTCTATTTTCAAAGGAAATAAATGGAAATATCATTTGAATTCTGTACAATGAGATAATTCATTTTTAGTGAAGAAAGGTCAAAGATGCTGAGTAGTGAAATAGGGGTGATTTTAAAGAATAAACTGTACTAATTGGCTATCCAAAAATTCTAAAAATTTTATGGTAAGAATATATGTGAGTCTCGTTTTGGGGAAAATTAACGGAACTTAATTTAGAGCTTTGCAGCTCCAGATAAAAATAATTTAGTGTCTATAACTCAACTAGACAGCTTTGAATTTAAATATAAGTGAATAGTGAAATTATGTATAATGCTATTTAAGCATGTTATATACATAAAGGATGTGGGATGGAGAGGAGGAGGGGGACAATAAAGTATATGAATGAATTGTGTATAATTGGTTAAATGTCTGATTATAATCGATAAATGTTGAAATAGGAGTGATGCTTATATTGGTGCATTACTGGTCATGGTAAGCTCATGAGAGAAAATAAAGTTTCATAGCGTATGCGTGTGGTATATTTGGCATTAAATGATGTCATGAGTGGCTCATGAATTAACTCATGTTGGTAAGTTGATGCATAATTATAGTATTCAAATATATACATAGTTGTAATATTTTGCTATGTGATTCGGAAAAAGGGAAATAAATAGCATACTAAAAATTCGGCCATGGTGCTAGTTTATGTTAAAGGAGTGTTTTATGGCATATCTTAAGTAATGGAATGTTATGAATTTTGAGATTAATTTTCTATTCAAATAAATTACAAATGAATTGGTTGCGTATTCGTAATTTTGACATATGTTTGGTATATGAAACGTAATAATATATGCTTGAATAAACTTTAAGTATTCGTATGACATGGATTTGATGGTGATAAGATTCGAACATTGAATTCATGAAGCACAGGTGATGTATTATTGTTGTGTGATAGCTTGGTTCGAGAAATTGGTTAGGTAAATGGTAAGTGAAAGCATTTATGGATATAGAAGAAAATTTGGAGTGATTATGAAATTTAGCTCAATTAAATGATTTCATCAATTAAACATTGTGTATACCAAAATGTGTTAGTGAATTACATATTCGTAAATTGACATTTGAAGTTCAGTTAGTGATATATGAAAATAACATGAAAAGATTTATGATTGTGATTAATATTGATTCTGACTTAAAGTGGATTCTTCAATATTGGATTGATTTAACGGATATATTGAGCATATAAATGGGTATGTATTGGGCCTCGTAAACCCTAATTAGCAACTCGAAGACAATAATTTGAAAATTTTTAATTTGGATGAAATTTTATAACTCGGTCTAATATGTTTATAAGTGTATTTATTCTGGTAATGCCTCGTACCATATTCCAGCGTAGAATACGGGTAAGGGGTGTTACAATGTGACATCACCAGATTTGGCCCTAATGTTTGGGCCGGGTTTGGGGTGTTACAGGTACAATCTTGATTAAGTGTTTATTACTTTAGATATCACAACCAAGTTCTTGTTTTTGAAAAAAAAAGTTTAAAAATTTTGGGTTATGCCAGCATTACTATAGTAAAAAAGTAGATATACTTGATAGTAAAATAAGGAAATAAAGTGACAAAAAGACAAATTTTGAGTTATGACAACATTGGGAATTATATTATGACATATTAATTCAAGAACAGATTAAATCGCAAAAGTGATAAAAGTTTTGTTGCCCAAGAGTAAATACTTGAAATTTAAGGGATTAAAGTGTAAATACGAAAAAGTTGAAGGACCAATAGTGTAAATATTTTAAGGGTGGAATAATCTAGAAACTAAGGAAAATGGATGAATTAGGACCAAATTGAAAAGGTAAAGAATTTTGAGGGACTAAATCACAATTTTACCAAATTAAGTGATGACTCAAGGATGAAATTTTTAAAGATTATAAAGGGAAAATTGGTCAATTAGAAGAGAGAGAAATCTAGAAGGTAATGATGATATTGGTGATATTTAGATTAATTAATTAAATAAATATTAGTGTATTAATATTTTAATTTGAGTTTTAAATGATATTTTATTATTTTATTATTTTATTATTATTCTATTTAGTATATAAATGGAAGGAAAGATGAAGAATCTTCATCTTCTTCCCATGCATCCAACGTATGAAGAGAAAAGAAAGAAGGAAACTTTCTTTTCTTTACAATTTGGTCCTTTCACCAAAAATTGACCATTTTCACTTAGAAATCAAAAGAATTTTCATATCCATCAAGAGAGATAGATAAGAAGGAGATAATGGTGAGCTTGAATATCAAGTTATATTCAAGAAATAGAAGCTGGAGGAGAGAGAAAATCAAGTTAAAGATTGAAATCAATATGACAAGGTAAGAACATCAAGATTTCAATATATTTTTAAGTTTGTTATTATTGAAAAAGCATGGAAATGATGTTATAGTAGAGTTTTCTTAAATAAAGTTTTATGTTCTTGATATATTAGTGAAGGGAAATAAGAGAAAGTGATGGAAAATATTATAGAGAAAATGAATAAGGAAGTTATAAACTTAGTAATCAACATTTTGCACTAAAAAAGTTTTGGACAGCAGCAGTAGGCTAACTTCGAAAAATCACTATAAATTATGCAAATCGAATTAAAGGATGAAAAAAACATGGAATTAAATCTTATTAAATCTAGTTTCTCATAAAAGAAACAATGTAAGTAATGGAATTGTAAATCATGAGATATAATAAATTATGTGAGACAAGGTTAGAATAAATTCGGGTTCCCCTATTCTGAATTTGTAAAATTATCAAAAATTGGTGAAAAATAATTATGGGATTAAATTTATATTTATAAAATCCTCAATAGAAACAAACGAAAACATCATCCGAATCCTATACAAGGAGATAATAATTTTTTAGTAAAGAAGGGTCGGAACTGTTAGACAGCAGAATAAGGATGACTTTAAAGAATAAACTGTACTTATTGGCTAAACCACAAATTCTGAAAATTTTATAAGAAGAAGATATGTGAGTCTAGTTTCAGATAAAATTAACATATCTCAATTTAGAGTTACATAGCTCAATATATAAGTAATTTTGTGACAATGACTCAAGTGGACAGCTTTGAATGAACAAATAAATAAATAGTGAAATTCTAGATAATGTTACATATAAGCATGTTATATACATTAAGGATGTGGAATGGAGAGGAGGAGGAAGAAAATATATGATTATTCAACTAGCATGAGTTTTCATTAAAAATGGCTAATTTGCATGTTTTAGGTTTAGGGACTCAATTGAAAAAAGTAATATTTTAAGGGTAAATTTGTAAAAATGCCAAAAAGTGACCAAATTGCATGAAATGAATTTTTTATTATATAAATTAATAAATTGAATGAAATATTAATTTATATCAAGATTGATTGGAAATTCGAGGAAAATAGAAAATTACCAAAATGTCCCTGAATTTTGGTATATCTGCAATTTAGCCTGGTAAGTTCGTGTAACTTGAATTATATTCTTAGATGATTGAAATATATATATTGGATTGAGAAATTGATTTGAATTGTGAACATGAGAAATTGTGAATTGAATGAAATGGAAATGAAGCTTTGAATTACATGAGTAAATATCGGGTCTCATAGGCCCTATTTGTTATGAATATAATATTTCGAGGATATATTGTAAAGAATTATAAAAGCATGTTAATAATTTGAAAGTTTTAATTTGGATGAAATTTTGTAACTCGGTTTAATACGTATGCAAATGTATGTCTTCTAGTAATGCCTCGTACCCTATTCTAGCGTCGAATACGAGTAGGGTGTTACAATGTGACATCGCCAGATTCGGTCATAACGTTTAGACCGGGTTTGGGGTGTTACATTTAGTGGTATCAAAGCTATGGCTTAGTTGATTCTCGGACTAACATAGTGTATGTGAGTTTAGCTATACATGCCATATTATTACTCGTGATAATGTAATATCTTCCGACTGCAATGAAATTGTTTTGTAAGACAGAGATGACTTCTAACCGAATTGTTTTCAATAATGCTAAAAAAATTTTATGTTGAGGTGGTTGAAATGTGTTTATGATGAAACGAAATTTAGAAAGGTATGAATAGAAAATTCATGATAAGTATGTGTTAATGTATGAAGTAAGACAACCATGAGTTGATAAATGTAGAAACGTAGAATAAAATGAAAGTTTATATGGTAATATGCTCATCCGCGTTTGCTGGCGCACATATGATGTTATGTGCTCAACATATTTGATTAAGCAAATATGGTAAGGAAATATACACAAATAGATGGAATGTATGTTTATGTACACTTGCTTGAATAAGTGTAATCAGTATGTTTATATGATAGAATCTTATGTTTAATTGTTAAATTAGAAATAATATGATGTTTATTTTATATCTTTGCTATTGAACCATGAATATTATAATAGTATGAAAATTGAATTGAAAGATCAAATTGAGTCGAACACAGGAATGAGTACTTTCGTTCAGTGATATATGATGAATTGACAGAAAAGACCATGGTTGGACCATGGCAACATGTGATATGTGATTTCCATATTAGACCATATCTGAGATATGGCATCGACATCGATATGTGAGCTAATGTAAGACCATGTCTGGGACATGGCGTTGGCACCGAGATGAGAGGTCCCATGTAAGACCATGTTTGGCATTAGCACCGAGATGAGAGGTCCCATGTAAGACCATGTCTGGGACATGGCGTTGGCACCGAGATGAGAGGTCCCATGTAAGACCATGTTTGGAACATGACGTTGGCACCGAGATGAGAGGTCTCATGTAAGACCATGTCTGGGACATGGCGTTAGCACGGGGATGAGAGGTCCCCCGTAAGACCATGCCTGGGACATGGCATGGGCACCGATATGAGAACTCCCATGTAAGACCATATCTGTGATATGGCATTGGCAGTACAAGAAACATCTCATGTAAGACCATGTCTGGGATGTAAGACCATGTCTAGGACATGACGTTGGCACCGAGATGAGAGGTCCCATGTAAGACCATGTCTAGGACATGGCGTTAGCACCGGGATGAGAGGTCCCCCGTAAGACCATGTCTAGGACATGGTATGGGCATCGATATGAGAACTCCCATGTAAGACCATATCTATGATATGGCATTGGTAGTACAGGAAAAATCTCATGTAAGACCATGTTTGGGACATGACTTTGGCATGTTATTATCAGACAAGAGACCCGAGTATCCTTAGTATTCCAACTGATTCAACAGGCTAGTAAAGAAATTATGTTTCATGAATGTTCAGGTAAAAGTACAATAAACAGATTTAGGTAAGTATAAGGATTAAGAATATTTCAGTTATCAGTTGAGAAAATAATTTCAGCAAGGAAGGAGTAAGTTATAATCATGAGTTGTTTAAGCAAGCAAGTAAGTAAACAAGTAAGAGAGTAAATAAAGAAGAAGTTAAATTTGATGAGACAAAATATTCAGGTATGATACCTAAAAGAATGTATGTATTAACTGGATGTTTTTTTTACCGAGTGGAATAAAGTGAGGTTCGTGATAACAGAATTAGTCAGAGAAATTATAATTAAATGGTGAAGATGTTTGTGTGTGAAGGTTACAATCGAAATGAACATGATGATTTTTTCTGGATATTATATATATTCTTTTATCCTCAGAGATATGTATGTGTAATTGTTCAGTTCTGATAGAGTTCTTATGTTGTGAGAATGTTAGCTAATTATAATGTTAGACGAAAGCCCTGTTGGTCTGGTCGGTTTATGACTGATTATTGTTCTGTTTTGCATGCATATTTAGAAAGTGTATTGTTTTTCTAAAAGAAATATTGTGCTGATGACTAAATTGCAAAACATGTAAACGTGATATGTGAAGTACATGATATGGATTATTATTAAATTACGGATGAATAATGAATTTTGAAATATAATACATGTATTAAAGATAGAGAAGATATAAATATACGGGTTATTGGTACAAGGATTAAATTGTAAAGGATGTAAAAGCATTATGAGAAAAGTGTAAAAGTGATATGCATGCATGATATAATTTGCCCAAGTAGATGAGATTAGAACTACTAGGATATTAGTGGTATATCATTAAAGGACCCTACCATACTCTCTGATTAATAGCACGCTAGTGCTTCCGATTATTAGCACATTTATGTTCTCTATATAACACTTTAGTGCTTTCTGTTTAATAATGCATAATAATGCACCTCTGTATCAGTTTCGTATATCCTAAGTGTTCTATCTAATCTACTGGGCCTATGCTAAAACAAAAAGATAAATAATTTTCGCTACAAGGTAAAGGTTTACATCTGATTCATGTTTAAAATATTGAATTAAAAATAAATTGTGAAGTGAAAGGATAAAGAATGAATACAAATACTAAGCTAGGTAAATATGTGCAGAAGGGAACTATAAAATTATAGAGATGATTTTAAGAAAACTAAACGAAGAAAGGACTCCTGGTTAAGTGGAGAGAGAGGAAATAAGAGCTCGATTAAGTAAAAAGAAGAATATTATTGAAAAGGAAGTACAAAATGATATAAAAACTAGAAATGTTAGTGATAAGAATGGATAGAAAAGGATAATTGAAAGAATATAGAAATGATAAAGTTCATGATCAAAACAAAACAAGGAAATTTCGAGGACGAAATTTATTTTAAGGGGGGAGAAATGTAATATCCCAAAAATTACTACTGTAATACCCTGAAAATTACTACAGTAAGAGAGTAGGTATCCTTGATAGTAAAATAAGGAAATAAACTGACAAAAAGGGAAATTTTGAGTTATGACAACATTGTGAATTATATTATGACATATTATTTCAAGAAAGGATTAAATCGCAAAAGTGAGAAAAGTTTTGTTGCCCAAGAGTAAATACTCAAAATTTGAGGGATTAAAGTGTAAATACGAAAAAGTTGAAGGACCAATAGTGTAAATATTTTAAGGGTGGAATAATCTAGAAACTAAGGAAAATGGATGAATTAGAACCAAATTGAAAAGGTGAAAGAATTTTAAGGGACTAAATCACAATTTTACCAAATTAAGTGATGACTCAAGGATGGAATTTTTAAAGATTATAATGGGCAAAATGGTCAATTAGAAGAGAGAGAAATCTAGAAGGCAATGATGATGTTGGTGATATTTTAGATTAATTAAATAAATAAATATTAGTTTATTAATATTTTAATTTGATTTTTAAATGATATTTTATTATTTTATTATTATATTTAGTATATAAATGGAAGGAAAGATGAAGAATCTTTATCTTCTTCCCATGCATCCAACGTATGAAGAGAAAAGAAAGAAGGAAACTTTCTTTTCTTTACAATTTGGTCCTTTCACCAAAAATTCACCATTTTCACTTAGAAATCAAAAGAATTTTCATATCCATCAAGAGAGATAGATAAGAAGGAGATAATGGTGAGCTTGAATATCAAGTTATATTCAAGAAATAGAAGCTGGAGGAGAGAGAAAATCAAGTTAAAGATTGAAATCAATATGATAAGGTAAGAACATCAAGATTTCAATATATTTTTAAGTTTGTTAGTATTGAAAAAGCATGGAAATGATGTTATAGTAGAGTTTTCTTAAATAAAGTCTTATGCTCTTGATATATTAGTGAAGGGAAAGCAGAGAAAGTGATGGAAAATATTATAGAGAAAATGAATAAGAAAGTTATAAACTCAGTAATCAACATTTTGCACTAAAATAATTTTTAACAGCAGAAGTAGGCTAACTTTGAAAAATCACCATAAATTATGAAAATCGAATCAAATGATGGAAAAATATTGAATTAAAGCTTATTAAGTCTAGTTTCTCATAGAAGAAACGGTGTAAGTAATGGAATTGTAAATCATGAGATATAATAAATTATGTGAGACAAGGTTAGAATGAATTTGGGTTCCTCTGTTCTGAATTTGGAAAATCATCAAAAATTGGATAAAAATAATTATGATATTAAATTTATATGTTTAAAATTTTGAATGAGTCTATTTTCAAGATAAACAAACAGAAACATCATCCAAATCCTGTACAAGGAGATAATAATTTTTTAGTGAAGAAGGGTCGAAGTTGTCAGACAGCAGAACAAGGATGAATTTAAAGAATAAAATGTACTTATTGGCTAAACCAAAAATTCTGAAATTTTTATAAGAAGAAGATATGTAAGTATAGTTTTAGATAAAATTAACGTATCTCAATTCAGAGTTACATAGCTCAATATATAAATAATTTTGTGACAATGACTCAAGTGGAAATCTTTGAATGAACAAATAAATAAATAGTGAAATTCTAGATAATGTTACATATAAGCATGTTATATACATTAAGGATGTGGAATGGAGAGGAGGAGGAGGAAAATATATGATTATTCAACTAGCATGAGTTTTCATTAAAAATGGCTAATTTGCATGTTTTAGGTTAAGGGACTAAATTGAAAAAAATAATATTTTAAGGGTAAATTTGTAAAAATGCCAAAAAGTGACCAAATTGCATGAAATGAATTGTTTGATTATTTAAATTAATAAATTGAATGAAATATTAATTTATATCAAGATTGGGTGGAAATTCGAAGAAAATAGAAAATTACCAAAATGTCCCTGAATTTTGGTATTTCTGCAATTTAGCCTGGTAAGTTCGTGTAACTCGAATTATATTCTTAGATGATTGAAATATATATATTGGATTGAGAAATTGATTTGAATTGTGAACATGAGAAATTGTGAATTGGATGAAATGAAAATTAAGCTTTGAATTACATGAGTAAATATCGGGCCTTGTAGGCCCTATTTGTTAGGAATATAATATTTCGAGGATGCGTTTTAAAGAATTATAAAAGCACGTTAATAATTTGAAAGTGTTATTTCGGATGAAATTTTGTAACTCGGTTTAATACGTATGCAAATGTATGTCATCTAGTAATGCCTCGTACCCTATTCCGGCGTCGAATACGGGTAAGGGGTGTTACAATGTGACATCGCCATATTCGGTCATAACGTTTAGACCGGGTTTGGGGTGTTACACCTTTTAAGAATAATCATATAGTTACCATATTATTAACTCGAGAATCTGCAACAAATGCTAGATCTCGTAATAACATGTAATATCACCGATTAGACGCCCGTATAACCTTTTACTAAGTTCACTTGGGCAACATTTCTGTATACTTGTCATCAACGATCCCTTAACTAGATTACATGCTTCATTATAAGCCCTATAGACACTCAGTTTTAAAATTTACCCACTGTACCTTTTCGTAATAGCCACATTCACATGACTATTTAATTCAACCCTTTTTAACAAATATGTCAAATCACTAAATTTACTGCAATCTAAATAATCAACTAAAATCAAATAAAATTCAAATATATCATAAAATGAGGTAGAAAGTTCCATTTGGACTTACTTAATCAAAACAACAAATAAGTTGAATCTTCAAAAACTAATCAACAATTTTAGCTTTTCCTCAATTATCTCCAGTTTGATCCAATTCTTGATCTATACAATTATTCCATTCAATTCGTCAACACCAAACATTTATATAATATGTCATGACATGAATGAAACTATACAATCTTATTTTTGATACCCCTAAAGTTTTACATTTTATTCAATTTAGTTCTTAAAATCGGAATAACTATATCTTTCAATTTTGAGTCTCGGTTTGAAAATCGACTTCAATTACATTCATTAAGGACCCTCTACTATCTATTCATACTAAAATTTAACCTAAATTTCACATTTTATTCACTTTAGTTCTTATGTACAAAACAAGCAATTTAGTCTTTTTTCCATAATCTAAGCTGAAAATCGATCAATTTAATACCAATTTCTTCAAAAAATTAATAATCAAAACTTCCAAAAATTTTAACAATTTTGCAAATTGATACATGAGCTAACTAAATCAAGCTCCCATGACCTCAAAAACATAGAAATTACAAGAAAAGGACTTGAAATTACTCAGTAATTTGTGACCGAATGCACACAAGCTTCCAAGGTTTCTTTTTTTCAATTTCGGCAAAAATGAAGAAGATAGTATAATGTTTTCTCAAGTTTTCCCACTAACATAATATATTTAGTGTAATTACGGTTTAATTAAGCTAAATTAATTAATTCAATTTAATTTTTTTTAATTAAAGTGGAATATGACCTCATAATCCATTAACAGTAGTTTATAATGGTATTAACCGTTTTAACCCTTTGGCTATTTACAATTTAAGTCCCTAAGTCTTTCGCCAATTAAAAACCTATAGTGATTAGACTTTTGTAATTTAGTCCCTGTACCTAAATTAAACAATTAATAGATAAAATTGGCCAAACATCAATCTATTTTTATACCAAATCCGTAAATATTCATATTTAATATTTATGTATTCAATTTACAAAAATAACGTTTCGAAACCACCTTTTTTTGGTAACACTAAAAATTGGGCTATTACATTATCTGATACACATTGTACCAAACTTCAATAACACATATATTATAGACTTTTATGATGCTCTAATCAATTTTTTATAATTTATAAATAAATTTAAAAGGCATAATACAATAATTAATATCAGGTTAATAAGATTCAATAAGATCCTATGGATTTTCCTTAATCAAAATTTAAGCATATTTAATAACAATAATTTCACCATCAAATTTTTATACATTCAAATATTATGCATAATATAGCACAATAAAAGAACCCTAATTTAAAAGAAACTTTAAAATGATTTTTTTTTTTGTAAAATAATTTTACCAAAAATCAAAATAGTGGAGATAAATATTATATAGATTGCTAAGCATAAGAAATTTCAAGATTTTAGAGTACCTTAGTGGTTAGAAGGCCTTGCTGGTCACCCTAAGGATGCAATTTTAAAACGTTTTACCATAGATGTATTTTATTTTCTTGAATCCAAATGCCTTTGATTGTCATACAATTTTCTTGCATACGAAACCAAAAAATTCCAAATCAGGTGAGGGGTTGAATACGTTTCTACGCTCCTGCATCCAAATTTTATTTTTCCTTTGTTCTAATTGGACCATAATTTTGTTCTAATTGGATCAGAACTTTTCCTCAAAAACATAAAAGAATACAAAACAAAACAAAACAATTATAACTAATCATGAATTAAAATTAATCCAGACATAAAAGATTGAGGAAAAAACTTCTTGCTAATCCTTGCTCGGGGAATAAATCTGATATTCAATCCTGGAATGAATAAATATAAAAAGTTATGGGTTCAAATCCTTCTTCCCGTGGTTCTCTTCCTATTCTTCTCTCAGGTGTGGATTCCTCTTGAATATTTCTTTACACATTTACATATTGAAATCTTGGAGTAGCTGAGTAGTTGAAGTCAATATAGTATAACAAAAGAGGCGTAAGATTGAGTCACTTTGTTGGCGTTGAGCTTATTAGCTTATTATTTTTGGAACTTTGGAAGGGGTTATAAAGGGCTTTGGAGGTTAGAGTCGATGAACAATTAACTGAAAAGGTAATAGGGGTGTTGTGATTTGTTTTTCAAAACTTTTGCTTGTTAAGTAAGCTTACATGTTATGAAATAAATAATATACAACGCTAAAAAAATAAATATAAATAATACCACTCATATGCCTTAGACGCATATGCCAAAGTCTAATAAAATCATCATCTAACAAGGAAGAGGAAGCGATGACTACATCACCAGTAATAGTTGAGTCTTACAAAACATATAACTTGGTAGTGTTTCTCTGCCCTTTCATCACAACGGGGGAACCTTTGCTAATATTTAGAACCCCACCTTTAGTTATGTACTTTTAACCTTTTGAATCAAGAGTACACAACAAAATCAATTTTCTCTTCGATTCTAGGACATGTCGTACGCCACTATATTTTCTGACGACTCCATCAAACATATTAATTTTTATCATGCCAATACCTGCGATTCTACATGAAGCATTATTTACCATCAAAACAACACCTTCAGACACTGTTTCATATGTTGTAAAACAATCTCAATCGGGACTCATATAGAAGGTGCAACCAGAATCTAGGATCCATTCCTCGCTCACTTTAGAGTTGTCGGCAGAAGCAACTAGGATTTCACCATCGTTGTAGCCTTCTACAACATCAGCTTCACCGGATTGTTCTGGTTCTTTTCCCTTTCAATTTGCCATCTCCCTTTTAATTTTATTCTACAATTTGTATCACTTAAACTTAATGTACCCTTTCTTCTTGTAGAAGTTAAAGGTTTTACCTCTATTTGAAGATCTTGATCTATCCTTAGATTTATTGCAATGATTTCATTCCTGTGTCCTCCCATGATAATCATCAGTATTTTTTCTTATCTCACACGAACAATGAGACCATTTCCCTGAGAGTCGCCTCTAGGCACAAGATGTTTCATCTTGTTATTCAAGGCTAAAGAAGCAAATACTTCATCAACTCTGAGAGATTCGCGACTATACAAAATCATATCTTTAAAGGTTAAATAAGATGAGGGTAACAAATAAAGTAGAATTAACCCTAATTCTTTTTGTCATACTGAACCTTCATTATATCTAGGTCCGAGAGAAATTATTTTAAACATAGTTAAGTGTTCGTGCACAGACGCACCTTCCTCCAAACAATGAGCATAAAGACGCTGCTTCATATGCAACTTGCTAGTTAGGGCTTTTGACATGCATTCTTGTTGCAGCTTTGCCCATAATGCAATGACGGTCTTCTCCTTCAACATGTCCTGTAGAATTTCATTCAACAGATGTAGATGTAATTGTGTTAAAGCCTTTTGATATTTACATTTATTCTCTTCTTCCTTCAATGTTGAAGGCATCTTATCTAACCCTAGTAGGACATCCTCCAAATTCATCTGTGTAAGAATTGACTGCATCTTTACCTGCCACAACACAAATCTGGTGTTACAATCCAACAGTAGAATATCATACTTCATTGTCACCATTATTGTGATCGAGACAAGCAACCCAAAAAGCTCTGATACCAGTTTGTTAAAATTAAACGTCGATAATAGCAATATAGAACGATCGAAAAGAAATAAGAAAGAAAATAAAACACACTAATTTTACATGGAAACCCTTTTGGGAAAAAACCACGGGCAGAGGAGAAGAAAAGACACTATTGTTGAAAATCAAATAATACAAGAGTTTTGACTACATCTATTTAAAACTTGAAAAACCTTATTCTAATCAAAGTCAAATAGAGAAAGTGTAGTTCTGTATGGATTCTAGTTGTGTTGCATGGTCCCCTAGTTTTGTCACTGTATTTTATTTTAACAAGTATTTGGGTCACACAACTCTAACAGCCTCTATAACCCAATTGCCATGATGATCTCAAATAAGGGCACCTGATCCTATTCTTACTCTACCCGGAGTTTCTAGTGACGAGCCACCGGTGTTGATTTTAAATCATCCGTAATGAGGGGGTTTTCAGGCAACTAGAATGACGTCAAAGAGATCTCTCATTTTCATATAGGGAGAGAACGTCACAAAATTCACTAGCAGTCGTTAGAACTCTCTACGTGAATCTCTCTGTTGGTCTATTTTATTAAAAAATCAAAGCGTTCTAATATAACCAAATTTCCCATATGGTAAAGGTGAATACAATTGACCAGGGAATTTGAGGATTCTTAACCTAAAATTTGGAGGATATATTGTGATCAAGCTAGTTTTCCCAATTACTTTGTTATAGAGGCGTGTACTGGAACTGGGTAGAAATGGATTCCCATAACTGCTTGGTAATTTGACAGTCTCAAAATAAATGTTGTATGGTTTCTTGATCATTATAACAAAGAGGGCAGAGGTCCAATATATCCATATTGCGACGCACCATGAATTGTTTAGTGGGGAAAGCTTTTAACCCGTAATTCCAAAGGAAGAACTTTAGATTTGGAGGTAATTTAGCTTTCCGTGCCAAATTCCACAAAAAATTATTGATGCTAGGTTAAGTCCCATTCCATATCAGAATGAGAGAATAAGCACTCGCAAGAGTGAAGGATCATAGACTTTACGATCCCCTACAGATGAATTTGTTACTAGGGGTATTACAAGAGATTAGTGTACTCAGGAAAGTCTCTAACACTTCTTGGGTAATTGATAGGAGATTGAGTTCGGGCCAATGGTCAACCATTTCTCACAAACTTGTTCAAAGCTCCAAGAATCCACCATGGTTGTCAATGGTCATTGCAAGAATTTTGTTAAAGGGCCTCTACCAATCCAATTATCACTCCAGAAGCTAATAGATCTTCCATTATGAATAACCCATTGTAGTATTCACTCAAGGATTGGATTGATCTTTCTCACAGAAGACCGAATTGAAAAAATATTTCTTAATCTATAAGGACTTCGAGGATCATGGAGATATTCTGCAATAAGGGTTTTAGCCCGAAGCATATCATTTGCCTGAATGAGACACCAACCTAACTTAACCAGGAGAGCTTGATTTTTGGGCTTTACATTAGGGATTCCTAGGCCTCCATTAGCTTTAGGCCATGTCACCATCTCCCACTTAACAAGATGGTCATGTCTCACTTGTTCATTGCCACCTTACAAGAAATTTCTATTAATGCAATCCAACTCATAATAGATACTAAAAGGAGCATACAATATTGCATGAAGTAATTAGGAATAGTTGCCATTGTTGATTGAATAGGAACCAGCTCCTAGCGAGAGAAAGGAAGTTAGCTTTCCAAGAGCTCAACTTGTTTCTCACTTTGTCAACAATAAACTCATAGTCAGCCGTAGAAACTATTTTTGAGTGCATTTGAAAGCTGAGATATTGCTCGAGGTCCAACGCTTCCTTGATCTCTAAGGAATTAGAAATATTTTCCTTAATGGATGTTGGGCCCTTAGGAGAGAAAACCACCCATGATTTGTTGAAATTTATAGTTTGGCCTATCTTCGACATAAATTTTTGAAGGATACGTTTAATGGAGGTTACAGTTTTCTCATCCGTCCTAACGAATTAAATAACATCATCATTGAATACAAAGCGATAGAATCACGGGTCACTTCTTGATGCTTGGATAGGGAGTCACTCATGTTGATCGACCGCTTTCATAATCATCAAGCTTAGGAATTCCATACACAAAATAAATATAGAGGGGGATTGACGGAATCACCTTGTGAAATGCCTCTGAACGGGATATATATATGTGTAAAACTCAGTTTCCTATATCGAAATCAGCATCATGCCTCTGCATCAACTGTGATACCGACAAAACAATTGTGATATATTTTCTCAGTAGTGATTTACTTATATATCAAACTTTGATTATTTTTGGAATCCACTAGTTTTAGTCCCGTAACATTATTGACACTGAATTCCTATATATATTTTGAGTTCAATAATTTGCTTTTTAAAGTAAGTTGACGCACATGAAAATTGGGTATAAGAAGAAAAAAGATAAATACAACAGCTCTCGAAAATGACACACTCCACTATTTTTGTGAAACAGCTACAATGGAATAGTATGGAACACTTTTAGTAAGTTCATCCACCATTGAGTTCCACATGGAAGTGAAACCCTTCACTGGGATTTTATTTAAAAAGAGGTTTTGTCTTATATAGTTATATTGAACTTGCAAACCGGATTGAAAATAATTGTTAATGGGAATCAGGAAAGATATATATTGCCGATGGACAGAGGGGGGACCACTGCAGATGTTTCGTGCCCAATGAATGTGATGAACTTGGCAAGAGAAAAAGAGATGAGCCAAGACAGATTCTGGAAAGGGGAAAGAAATAAAAAAAGAATCAGTGGTTTCATTTAGGGGCAGGGCTAGGCTTCAGCTGAATGGACCTGCCCCGGAATTGGACAATTTGGTGGTAGTGGCGGCCAAGGCCCTGAACTTTTAAGGGGAAGGGCAGGTGAGGATGACCGGCGTGGCGTTTTCTGGGCAGGTGTTGATGTATGGTTTCATGTACCCAATTCAAAACTGTGTTGTGAAGTGAAAGGGTGACGTCTGTCACTTCCGGGTTTTGTCTGCTTCGCACGGTTCTCATTATTAATTGGATTGGATGAAATCCCACCAAGGGGGACATACCTCTGTGAAGGGTGGAGTTGATGTTCATCATCCACATCAATACGGGTTTTAGATTTTTATACACATAGTGCGGTACGATAAACATATATAACTCAGATTAAGGTTGATTAGTTAATTAATTAATTAAGAAGCTATTAAAAATGAACTCAATCATTCCAGGGCTATTTTCATAACTTCCTGGATGGTGGCCGCCAAGTGCTGGAGAAAGGCTTGAAACCGGGGGGAACAAATTCAACGTTAATTCGAGGCAAAGTTCCACTTGTCGGGCGTTTTTTTTTTTTTTTCTCAGGCAGTAATTCACTTGTATCCTCATTGATTTTCCAGAAATAGAGGAAATAGGATTCCTTTAATAATTTTTAGTGACATTTATTAACTTGATATTTATAAAAACTAATAAAATTTATTTTATTATTGTTCGTACTAAATGAAAGAATTAATTTTAAATTTATAATTAATAATGCTTATAGATTATGTCAGGTTTAAATAAGATCTATTTATTCACAAATTACTTCAATTTTATTGGAAACTTTGATTTTCTTGTTCGGTTTCATGTTTGAACGACTGTTAGAATTAGGGGTGAGCATTCGATCGAATCGAATGAAAAATTTTCGAGTTAATCGAGTTGACGAATCCTATTTTATCATCCTAACTTGATTTAAAATTTTCTCGAATTGATTTGAATGAGATGGAATTCGAATCAAATATATTTGTTCTAGTTAAATTAAAAAAAATGACTTTGGATCCTTGTAACCACTGTCACCCACCGTAATTAAATTTGTTATTAATTTTCATCTTCTCATAATTTATTTATTAATATTTTATATATGGGTTAGTTTCTTTTCTTGCTTAGTTGCTTCAATTATCTTCTAATTTTTGTCACTATGTATTTTGAAATTAAAAACTATATTAAATATAAAAATCTGATTTTTTAATAAAAGTTATCACTACACCAAAATGGCTTTTAGCGGCGATTTTAGCGGCTTTTGGACAAAAAACGCAACTAAAAATCGAGCATTAGCGGCGCTTTTATAAAAATGCCGCTAAAGGTAGAGCATTAGCGGCGCTTTTTGAAAAACGCCGCTAAAAATAAGCATTAGCGGCGTTTTTTGAAAAGCGCCGCAAAAAGCCTAAGCCCAACAACACTCTGAGTTTTTGGGGCATTTAGCAGCGTTTTTGAAGAAGCGCCGCTAATGCTCTGGCCTTTAGCGGCGTTTTTAAAAAAGTGCCGCTAATGCTCGGGCCTTTAGCGGCGTTTTCAAATAAGCGCCGCTAATGCTCGGGCCTTTAGCGGCGTTTTTGAAGAAGCGCTGCTAATGCTTGAATCTTTAGCAGCGTTTTTGAAGAAGCGCCGCTAATGCTCGAATCTTTAGCGGCGTTTTCCAAAAAGCGTCGCTAATACTCTACCTTTAGCGGCGTTTTTGAAAAAGCGCCGCTAAAAATAAAAAAATCTAAAACCATTTCAATTATCTCATTCTTTGATATATTCTCAAGTAATGTTTGAATTATATTTTTTTATTATAAGTTGAAATTTTTGATATTTCGTTGTATTTATTATATATTGGTCAAATTTACATTTAAATGATAACAAATAATATTGTTTAATACAAAATGTTTTTATTAAAGAGAAGTCCTAACTCCTAACTATTTATTATTGTTTTTCAATCACAGTTTATTTTAAACTACTTTACTAGAAAAATATATTAAATTATGAGTAAAATAAAATATCATAAAACTTAAATTGATAGTTCGATTACATAAATCAAATAAAGTAATATAAAACACCAAATATGGTGATAAATAATATTATATATTGATAATTTTATTACCCAAAATAATTTTATATTTAGTTAATAAAACATGAACACATCAATGACCTAATAGTACCTACTCAAGAGTAAGAACTGAAAATGAATGAAAAGGGACAAATGAAATTAGAGTATTAATTTTAAGTATTAATTTCAAATATAATTGTAAAAGATACGATAGTATTAATTTTAAAATATTTAATTTAATTTATCATTATAGTTTAGGGTTTAATATATATAGTTTAGAGTATATATATGGTTAATTTAGGATTTAGGGTCAGTTTAAAAGTTACAATTTTAAGGTTTATAGATTATGAAATTAGGGATTATGGATTAGGGATTCTAATTTAAGGGTTGTCATTTAAGGTTTATGTGTTAGGGGCTAGGGGTTAGAGGTTAGAGGTTAAGATTAGTTATGGATTTAGGGTTTATAGATTTAGGGGTTAGAGGTTAGGGGTTAGGTTTAGATTAATTAGTGGGTTTTAATTTATATATTAAATAATGTTTAGGGGCTAGGGATTCTGGGTCGGGTTAGGGTTTAAGGATTAAGGATTCTGGGTCGGGTTAGGGTTTAGAATTTAGATTAATTAGTGTTTTTTAATTTATATATTAAATAAGGTTTAGGGGTTAAGGGTTTGGGGTTAAGAATTAGTGATTTAGGGTTTAGAGATTCAGGTTCAGGTTAGGGTTTAAGGTTTAGATTAATTAGTATTTTTTTATTTATATACTAAATAAGTTCTTATATAATTGTAAAAGAGATAATAATAAATTGTAAAGATTATTAATTTAAAATTGATATGCAATATACAACAATTGAATATAAAAAATTATAAAATATACGAGCTTTGGCGGCATTTATAGCAAAAATGCCGCTAATATGTATTAGAATTTTTCAAAACGGTGTCGTTTCATTATAAGAATTTAATTTATTAGTGACGTTTCTTCTGTAAACACCAGAAAAGGTGACATTAGCAGTGTTTATGACTAAAAAATATTTAATCTAAACCATTTGATATATTTAAATATTAGATTTTAAAAATTAATAAAAAATGTAACAAATTGATACGGATAGGTAACTATCTATTTTGGATATATAGGACCAAAATATAACAAATAAAAATAAAATACAAAAACTAAAATCATTCCACATCGAACATGTAGCAAAATAATTATATTTTAGTTAGGAAGAAATATCTCTAATAAAATAGAGATTAGATCGGAAATGAATAATATAAAATCATTATTAACGTCTCAATTTTTAATAGAAATTTGATATGTGATAGATTAATTGCTTACATTCGATAATTCTAACTTAATAATTAATTATAGCCATTTAATCATTTTTTTCTTATTAAAATATACGATATTTATTGTAAGAGTACTTAATTTTTTTATAAAAATTCAATTTATAAAAAATAATAATAAATGAAATAAAAAATTCAATTTAACTAATAATTTTTAATTGACAAAATAAAAGATTTTTAGTAAAAGGTAAGCAATAGCGGCGTTTTTATAAAAAACACCACAAAAAATAATTTTACTTTAAAAAAATAGCGCCCTTTTAGCATAGCAAAACAATGTTGTTTTATTCCAAATAAAATAATTTTTTGCGGCGTTTTTTGTAAAAACGCCGCAATAAATAAGCAATACTGGCTTTTTTTTTTAAAACGCCACAAAAAATAATTTTATTTTAAAAAATAGCGCCATTTTATATAGCAAAACATTGTCGTTTTATTCCAAATAAAATAATTTTTTACGGCGTTTTAAAACCGCCGCAATAGATAAGCAATAGCGGCGTTTTCATAAAAAAAAACCAAAAAAATTACTTTTAAAAAAATAGCGCCATTTTATAAAATTCCCTCCCCCCCTAAATCCCCAACTTTCCCCCCTAAAATTCCTTATTTCCCACATCCAAGAAAGAAATCCAGAAGCTTATTCAACTCTAGGGAAAATCAAAATCAAAGAACCCAGAACCAGGAAACCAAGGAAACGATGAGAAAAAGAGAAAAAAGGGATTGGAAATTGAAAGGTACCGAGTGGAAGGGTTGTCAAGGGCATGAAACTTGCATTATTTTTCCCACTCTTAACCTAGCATTTGATATCGGTTGATGCCCACAACGTGCCCTTTCTCAAGATTTTCTTTTTATTTACTCAATCCAACTCCATTAATTCCTTTACCTTCTTTCAATCTTAATCTAAATTTTCTTTAATTTAGGGAAAACAATTATTTTTTATGGCCGATTATCAGTTCCGCTTATTTTGTAGGTAATATTCCAGTCTTATTCTTTCTGGAAAAAGAAAAAAAGTCAACTTTTTTTTCCATGTTGCTTTTTAATTTGAGTTTGGTTTTATGGTTAAAGTGAAAAGGAAAGGAAGATTTAGTTTTCAAGGAAAAAAATGTGGATTCGGTGCAGTTCAGTAGACTGTGATCGGATCCACTGCAGAATGAAACCTATTGTCCTGGAGAGTAGCTGGGGAACCTATTATCCTGGAGAGTATCCAAGTCCTCCCCCAGAGTATGAAACCTGCTTGGGAGACTTGTACAGTGTTGCTTGGATGGAGGACAGGTACATATAATTTTTTATTTACCCTTCGGTTCATTGAATCTGCGAGGTTTTTGAAATTGAAGCCTTATTGCCTATACCTGTTTTCGATAGATTTCAGTTTAGCATTTTCAGTTTATTTTATGTCTCTAAGAATTTGGTAAACAAATACAAAAATCAGAGGCAAAGTAGGTGGATATATTCTGATTCTTTTGATATCACCTGGATTAAATTAGGATATATTTTAATACTAAGGAATCAGCTTTTTTCTTAATAGTTGAGTTACATCTCTCGGAATGTATTTTTAATGTTCTGTATCTTGTTGAGCAGTGACATACATAATCTGCGGAAGGAGACTTTGCACCAGCAATATGAAATTGTATGGCTTTTTTAAACCTATGCTTTGCATGAGCTGTTTCCTTTCCTTAAAAAGAGAAAAAAAAAATGGCGACTTGGATGTCATCTTTCTATAGTAGTTATTTATTACTGCTATATAGATATAAATAAATATGAAACTATATACTGAAAATGAGAGGTCGGTCTAAGTTCCTTTGACATTGAATTCAAGTGCCAATGAGTCTTATTCAGTATTATGCTAAAATCCAAGTGGTTACTCGGTTGAGTTATATGGTGAAATTTCACTGTGCTGGTCTTTACAGGTAAAAAGGAGGACTATCAATGACAATTATGCATATGGCTCTCATGTTATGCAATTGGGTGATATAGGAATTAGCATGGACAATCTCTTCACATGTTTGGGTACCAATCCTGCTAACGATAACTTCAAATTCGTCGATGGGAGCTCATTGTTGCCACCCACCAAAGCTATTAATCAGCGCTATGCTGATCTTTTCCATTTCTGGGATAAGGTTTGTATCCTATGTCTCTTGCATCAGATATTACTATGAATGAGTGTAAGATATGAACCTTTGTTCCATACGTTGAAAGCTGAACTGCTAGTTTAGAGCTCATCCCACTCAAGTTATTTTCGAACCTATTGTGCAGTATCGCAAGGCACCTGATGTCTTGGTTAGGAAGGTTGAAGCTCAAAAGCAGTATCGATATACTGTCTTTGTTTGGTATGAAGGAAGTTTTAGTTAGTTGGCCATTATTAAGGTCAGAACTAGAGTCATTGTTTGGCTGCACTTCAATTTTTGTTAAGTTGAGCTCAAATTTTATTAGTTTTTTTGGCTCATTGAGCTTATATTTTCTTTTTATACATGCAAAATGGAACTGGATTTAATTGCAGTTAAAAAATGCGCAAGTTCTGTGCCTGTGCCGCTGATCTTTTTGTTTATTTTGTGGCACTAATTCATAGATTAGAAATCATGTCTTCTCGGTAAGGGAGCGTTGGTTTAGTACTAATCTTCTCTTCTTTTGTTTGTCTTGTATCTATTTATTATTTTTTTTATTTTTTGCATTTGTATCATTTTACTTGACAGTGGCTGTCCTAAGGCATACCACCCAGCCTGTATCAAAAGGGATGAGGCATTCTTTAAATCCAAGGCAAAATGGAACTGTGGTATGTGTGGATTAATTATTTATCACTTTTAGTTCGATTTAATTAATATAAGTGCTGGGGAGAGTTGAAGCATGAATTCTACTGTCTAATATATCGTAAAATATGAAGGTATAATGTGTCTCTGCCCTTTTCAGACCTTATTTTGTTGCAAGATAATTCATAGTTAACAACTCAAAAGATAAGTAAAACGCATCCAATATTATTATAGCAATTTTATTTTTTGATATTATATATTCTAGCTTATCCAAAATATAAAAATAATGTTTACTATAATATATTTATTTATTTCTCTTATTATTTTTTAAGACCTATACTCGTGTTTTCATTTTAAGACATACACGGATAAAGAAGGTATCAGGCAGCAGCAGTTGTTGGCATTTATCCCAAGACATCACAAGCACTACATTTTACCGAGTAAGAATAGTTGATAGAGGCCTTCTTTTTTTCCTGGAAGCTAATTAGTGGGTTGAAGTTTTGTATGTTTTCTCATTTCTATTTCCTTTTTGTCCTGTTTCTTTGCCTCTCTTCTATTGCAATTTTTTCTAAGCCAGATTCTGTCAGCAAGAAGGTGCATTTTAGTCCACAATTACAGACAGATCCTAGGGAAAATTATCTCCATGCTAAATCTTGTCTTCAGCCTTCAGGTATAGTGTTTCTTAGCAAGTAGGAACTCTTCTATGTTAGTTGTTTTCTGCATTGTTTTGAGGGGGCCAAAGCATAATTTTCCTTTATATTGATTTATAATTTGATCATATGTAAGGGGTTATAATTTGATCATATTATTGGTTTTATCAACTGTTGGGAGATTGTTCTCATAACACTAGCTATTGGTCCATTCATTGTTGCTCCTGGAGGCATATCTAATATATTTCTTAATAGGCTTGCTGAGAACATCCAACATGCTTATGGTGAGGCAGCTAGCATTGCTGAATAGGTTTTTCTCTTCTCTACTAGTTCCATTTCTTTCAACCAGACTTATTTTTCTTAATGTTCATACAGTTCTAACCCTATTCTTACATCAATGTTGTATGTTTCAAACTAGGCATTATTTTATTTTCTAACCCTCATTTTTTAGCATACTTTTCTTAACATGGAAGAATGATGTTGATGGCAGTCACATTATTTAACACCAAAACCCATATTTTACGGGTTTTTCAAAGAAGAAAAATGCTGAGAATAGATGGTCTCTGCAAAAAGATGGGCTACAAGGACACCAAGTTACTGATGCTTTACGGGTATTAGATTTATCCTTTTTCATCTGTTTCTTGTGTGTTCCTAGCTTTCACTGTAAAATGGGATAGCTAAATTATATGGTTTCTGCATGCTCCAAATTCCTAAAAAAAGGTTGACAAACATTGGCAAGTAAAATTTTAGAGAAAGTTCTATGAAGTTTTTTATAGATTCTGTGGCACAGACCCATATTTTTTATTTTGACATATCATGTAATTGTTGTACAAGTAAAGTAAAAAGTAGACTGAAGCAGTTCACTATGAAGTTTTTAGAGAAAGTTCTATGAAGTTTTAATCTATGCTTGCTTTCCCATGGATTTCCATTCCAACTAGCTTGGATACGGATCTGCTGCTTTCAGTTTCATGCGATCTCCTCACTGTTAACTTGTAATTATCCTTTTTCCACCTTTTGATGAGTGATTTTGCTGCTGCTATTGTTGTTATTAGGCTCTGATAGCCAATGGCGTTGAAGCGGGGACTATCTAGTGTGGGCGTCCAAAGGAACAGAAGTTCTGGATCTCGTTTGCGTATCGTGATTCTTTTTTTCTTCTCAATTCTGATGCTCATTGCTTTGAGTTCATTACAAGATTTCCTTGATTAAATAAATGTATTATATCTTTTATGATCAAGATTTACTTGATTAAGAAAATGCATTGTATGTTTTATTACCTTGCATATGTATTATTTATTTTAGTTTTTATTCTAAATTTTTATTTTTACTTAAGAATTCTAACTTTTCTATTTTAATTGTGTTATTAATTTATTATTTTAAATTCTAAAACTAAATTTGTTAATTTTTATATTTAGTTTTAAAGTTAAAATTTTCATAGAAAATTTAATTTAAATAATATTTTTTATTTATCCTTAAAAGTATATTTAAAGTTCAAATTTTAAAAAATAAAACATAATATAATATTTATCATAAAAATAAATATAATTTGATTAAAATAATTTTTTTTAAATGTTATGTTTTTAGCAGCGTTTTTGCGAGAAGCGCCGCTAAAGGTTTGATCTATAGCGGCGTTTGTGACAAAAAAACGCCACTAAAGGTTATGGTCTTTAGCGGCGTTTGTGGGGAAAGCGCCGCTAATGTTCTTGGTCTTTAGCGGCGTGTGTTAGAAAAGCGCCGCTAATGATCTTGGTCTTTTGCGGCGTTTGTGGGAAAAGTGCTGCTAAAGTTCATGGTCTTTAGCGTCGTTTGTGGGAAAAGTGTCGCTAAAGGTCTTGATCTTTAGCGGCGTTTGTTTCTATAAACGCCACTAAAGTTAGCGACGCTGTCATTAGCGGCGCTTCAAATACTTTTAGAGCGCCGCTAAAGGCCTAAAAAAGCGCCGCTAAAAGCCTGTTTTGGTGTAGTGTATCTTAAAGATAAAATGTGAAATTGATGCCAACATAAATTTTTAACGCAAATATTTTATGATATCATAAATAATTCAATTTTAACAAAAACTTATAAATATTTAATATGATTAAACAATTTTAATAATTTAAATAGTACAAAATGTGAAATTTAATTTAATAATATAAATAGTATATATAAATAAAATAATTACTATTTAGGTTTAGGAATTTTTTTGGATAACTTTTTATTTGGGGTAAAGGGTGAAAAGTAAAAGTTTAGGGAGAAAATAAAAATTTTTGAGAGTTTGGAAAGTAAAATTTTAAGGGGATGTAAATGGGGAGAAAATATTAAAAAAAGTATGGGGAGGGGGGAAATGGGATTGGGGTAGATGGAGGGTGGGATGGAAGGGGAGTAAAAGTTTTGGAAGGAAAGTGGGAGGGAGTAAAGTATTGAGGGGAAGTAAAAATATTTGGGGTAAAAATGTAAAATATTATAGTTTAATATTTAGCTATTCGAATTATTCGAATTCGAAAATTAAACTCGATTCGAACTAGAAATTCAAAAAATAATTCAAGTTGACTTGAATAACTCGATTAACTCGATTCGTTTAACTCGAAATTTAAATTTTTTTTCAATTATTTCTAGTCAAATCCAATTTTACTCACTCCTAATTATAAGAATTTATTTGAAGCGGTCAAAGTTTTACTATTGAAATATTTTATTTTTAATAACTTATAATTAAATATTATTAAACAACAAATGATGAGAAAATTTCGTGGTAAATTGGAATACGATGATCGTCCATCCGATCAATCTTGGAAAGGAAGGGAGAAGTTTAAAGTATTGGAGTTGTCTATCCTTATCTTTGTCTTCATCTCTAACGTAATTTGAAGCTGCTGTAAAACCTGATAATAATAAGATTAATCAGATTATTTATCAAAGAATTTCAGTATTTAAACCAAGTGATAAAGCCTTTACTTGTGGCAGGAGATCCCGTTGTTCATGGCCTATATGTTGGCAGCTTAATGATGATATTGATGGATAGTTTATAAGTGTTTTCTACTTTTGTATTTTGCTATTTTATTGGGATATTTTAGGCACTCTTCATAAGTTTTATTTGAGAGATTTGCTTATATGTAAAGTGAGGTATTTGAGGTGAGTGATTTATAACCATTTGAGCTTAATATTCAAGCTATAAATATTTGTTAATGTACGGTTAGATTGAGCTTTAGCGAATAGTTTGTTCGAACGAATTGTGAAATAAAATCATTTTTTATGCGAGACTCCATAAAGTATGATTGGTGAGTTAACAAATATTGTGCCCAACTAAGTTATCTATTCCAACAATAGTTCCAACATCAAAATTGGATCGAGGTGCAAACCGAGATTATTTCAAACTTAATTAAAAAAATTTCAAGCCTGGAGTAACCAATTTTGATCTAAACCCGAATTAACCTATTTAACAAGTCAAATTAGAAACTTTAGTTAGTCCGAATGGATAGCTTGTAAATTTAATTGAGTTTTTTTTAAATTATCATACATTTTTATTTCCTTCTTTAATATTAAAACAAATTTTTAATTTGAATATCAAACATAAATTATTAAATTTAAAATTTTTATAATCGAAATATAAGTGGACCACACGAATGATGAAACGTAAACAAAAATAAATTTAAATATGATTTATACAAAATGAAACTCAAACACGAAATCTTAAAATCTCAATCTCAAATTTCAATTTACCATTAACCTAAAACATCATTTACAATTTGATTTATAATTTTATCCAACTAAAATTTAAAACTTATACTCTTTATCTAAGAACAGATTTTTAACATTGAGAATAAATTTATTGCGTCCCCTATACTGTAATTGTTAACAACTTTCATCAATTTTATGAACAAGTGTCGTGGGTTGCGTAAGGGAGCTCGCAACCATGACACATTTGATTGATCCATCTTGTTCGTGAGGGGTTACATGGCCCAACAAAACTGGCATGTTGCTTGTAGAGATTGAAGGCTCATCTACAAAGTATGACAAATATGGGATGTAATCATCGAAGATATACAATTTTAGAAGATTTGATTCTGTAAATCTTAGAGATTTGATTTTGTAGATATCTTTTAATATTGGTTATTGATGTACTTTAATATGTATTGTTAAATTTGGGGAAGCTCAACTATAAATAGAGGTCTCTTTCTCTCATTGTAATCACTTAATTCTTGAGTAATAGAATTCTTTGAGAACATTCACTCAAACTCTTGTGCTTTTGCTTTTCTGTGGCTTTTCTCTCATTTTGAGTTCTTTTATTGAGTTGCTTTTGCTTTGCGTTGGTGCCTTAGAGGAATTTTGTAACACCATCAACCCGATCTGATTAATCGGATCTGGATTTAGGGTATTACTACGTGAATACAATGGGTAATTACAACTTATTTAATTTACTTACGAAATTTTATAGATAATTGCTACTTATTTAATTACAAGATTTCAAACAAAAATCATAAGTAAATATGGGTAATTACAATTTCAACTTGAGGTAATTAAATTGCAGCAATATCTTATTTAAAAACTAATCTATTACAGCTTCCCCTAAGCATGGATTTCTAAGTAGTATGTTTGTCTTTGAACATGTCGCCAAACTTGCTCTATATGCATAAAAGGCTAGTGCATCACTCCTTAGGTGTAGTCCTGGCATTGTCCCTCCTAGCGCAGACTCATGAAAGAAAAACATCATTACATGTGTCATATCTGCCCATCTATATTGGTAATTTATTTAGATGATCGTATCGTTCTGAACCTTCAATTTAGTCATTGGTGAATACTCCCTCAATTTCCACTCTCATTTACATATTAGATACCATACCTTACTCAGAGATCATTTCTTACCCATCAACATCTTTGATACGCCACTGACCTCTTTCAATATGATCCTTCATAAGTCTTTACCCATTTTCCTTTACAACGGTCCATACGACCGAATCACCATTACATTTGTATATGTAACTTTAAATCAACGTTCCACAATCCATGTTTGATCACCTATACATAACAAGTACATTCTTTCTGATATATAATTAGAAAATCCTTACCTGGAATACACTTTTTTTTTTACCCATCACTTATTTATTCACATTTGAATCATGGTCTTGTATAGCACTTTATCGTAGCCCATAGGGACATTGTGCCTTACTGATCTTTCTAATCACACTTACAAGTCATGTTGAACATGGAAAAGCAATTTAATACATAATCCACTAAGAATCATTCCTTTAGGTTACGCCATTGTAAGTCTCACTAGGATACGGCATAAGAGCACTACTTTGATTTCTCCATGTACGTCGTTCTTTCAGGTTTTTGCCACAAAGGCTATTACATCAGAATTTGGCACACAGGCTATTCATTCATAGTTCACCACGAGGGTGGTTCTTAAGCGTGTGCCACGAAGGTGTTACTTACGAAGTTTTGCACAAAGGCAGTATTACGCCAGAAAGGCTTCCTTTATCTATCGTCTTTTTGCAATATAGATTTGCCTAAACTTACTTAAGTGAGGTTTGCCCATAATAGCATGGGACATGCATAAAACCCTATATGTAATAACCGTCCTTTAAGTTCCTTTAGAAAGTATCATGGCCATGGATTTTTCGTTTTAGAATTCGTGTTTAAAGTCTTGATGGACCCCTTTAGACTCCACCGCGGTGAACAGAATCACTTGACTGACTCTTCATGCATTGACACCATTTAAGACTTCACACTTTTATCCATTAACAACACCTGACTAACTCATATCTCATCACATACATTCTATTTGTGCTTATGCAATCATACTTCATCATCAGAATATTTATCACATACTTAACTTGCCAGATTCCATGCGAACAACACATGCAAGACCTAACAAATATTCATACAACATGTAACCTTCATATTATACGTTTCTGATGTCACTTCATAGTTCATTCAATTTCCACAGAAATATCTAGCATAAACAATATACATGCAAGAGTCAGTTTAGAGACTCACTTGACAATCATGAGTAGCAGCTTGAACTCTAGATCCAATAGGGAATTGTAGCAACCACAGCTTATAAGTCAGAAGAACATTATTAAAACTTATTTGTAACCTTTACCATAATCACAAACTCAGATAACCCTGATACTATGCCTTAATTCTTGATCTTATTGTTCATGCACTCTTACAGGCTTACTTTTCAATAGCATAACATGTAGGATCATAAAACTTACCTTGACATAGAGCAATCACCAATAAAATCAAAGACCTCAACTTTAGCTTAGAGAAATGCCTTCGGTTCCTCGAGCCTTAGAAATCCTTATTTTAGAAGAAAGAAGAAGATAACTCTCTTATCTCAAACTTGAATATCTATTATTATAACCTAAGTTCTTATTGGAACTTGACAAATGTCACATCATTAATGAATTGTCTTATCAAAAGTAAACAACTTTCGATAAACCAAATTGAGTATTCCCTTATCTTTTAACTATTTAGGTTCACAGCCGGTTAATTCCTAACCAGCTTACCTTGCAACTTAACTTTTACAGCACCACAATTAACGAGCGCACTATATCCCTAACGTGAACCCATACTCTCGATACCATTTTACTTGGCCAGTGATCTTATTCCAACTAACATAGCCACCTAACAATGGACTTTTATTAACTTACATAATTGTACACGCCTATTCTATACACCGAAAGATGCACTTAGGCAAAGCTTACTCCGCCAATCATACTACCTTAGGACTATGCACTAAACCTTATACTCGCCAGAACTGGGGTGTTAGAAATTCTGCAAGAATCTTCAGGTTAAGAAGTTAGGATGACTTAGGCGTATATGAAGTGAAGAAATCGCTTAAGGTCGTACGGATTATGAGGCTAAATATCTAGCCCCGTAACGCAATAACAATGATAAATTTTTAGAACAAAACAAAGTGAAATAACATAAACATAAACATTTCATGGGTAATGGATTTCTTTCAACCCATCATAGATAACGGATTTAAGAAACACCTTAAGAAACACCTTAAGACAAGCCCAGCCCAAACTAATGATTGTACGCTAGAGTCTAGTGTAAGTTCCCTTTTTTTTTCTAAAATGTAATAAATGTCCAATGCAAGTTGATATGGCAATCAAGGTTACAAATTTTACTAGCATATATGTTACCTTGCATGCAGGGACGAATCCAATATTTCACTCTAAGGGGTTGAAACTTCTAAATTCAAACGACCTTTTTTTTAACGTAAAAAAGTGTCAATTCTTCTCGAATACCTTTTTTTTCTTATCAAACAGATCAATTTAATATTTTTTAAAAAGAATGAATGATTTAATTGTAAAAAATTAAAATAAAAATAATCACACTACATAAAATTAATTATATCTTTCCAATATGCAAAAAAGAATAACTAATACTATATTAAAAATTTCATAAATATCATTATAATTCCAAAAATTAAATTAAAAAAACTTGGTCTTAATCTTATTTCTCAATACTAGCATCCTAAATTGGACCCTTTGCTTTTTCATAAGATCGAACTCATTAATGATAGAATCTGTTGAAAATTCTCGAGCTATCTCTTTTCCAATGTATGCCACTAACTAAGTTCAGAGAAAATCATTCTCCATTATATCGCGAAGTCTTATCTTCACAATTTTCATGGCTAAAAATGCTCGTTCAGTTGTTGCAGTAGACGCGAGAAGAGTTAGCACAAGATGAATAATTCTATCAATAAGATGATAAATACTTGACTTATTTGTCTTAGCTAGCTCTTGACACAACTTGGCAACTGTAGAAGCTTTCTGTAACTCCGTTCTTTAATGAGCATCAAGTTGAAAATGCTCCAATTGAATCTTCAAGTTAACTTTTCTTGCTTTGTAAAATCATCCAGATAAAAATCATTCATAAGCTTGTAGATATCTTCCACTTGAAAAGCTTTGTAATTATCGCATTGATCCAAAACGAAGCTAATAACAAGTAACTCCACTGCCTCATTATTAAAGTGAGAATTCATTTTTGTTAGCAATGAATCGATACCAACAATGAATTTATCAAACTGATAGTGATACTTAATTATGAGGTTGTCTCTTTGGATGCGAGACCGATCTCAACCTGCTTTGTACGAAGCATTTAAATTAGGGATTTCTATCTCATGATCTTTACAAAATAACTTTACTTTCTAAAACAAAGGATCCCACTCATGTTCTCTGAGTTTCTAGAGAAGCATTGTAGTTTATGGCACTAGCTGCATTGCGTTTAGTACATCTTGCGATTTATACTACAATGCTTGACAAAAATCATCAGTGACTCCAAGCATTTCAATCATAAAATGCAAGATGAAAACAAATTCAATGGATATCATTGTATCATATATTCCACCAGCTTCACTCATTTGGGTAAGGTTGTTGGACTTGATGATATATTGTAATACAAAACAAACAAAATTGAACATCCCCATCAAGATAGAGAGTATCAGCTTGATTTTTCTCATTGCCAGTTTCAAGCTCACCACTATCAATCAACTCCGTGATACGAGATGTTTCAATGTCTCTTAATTGATCATGTTGCTTGCTTGAATAAGCAACCAAATTGATTATACCTGTAAAGTAAGAAAAAAACTAACAAATAGGAATAAACTCCTTAATTGCAACTACTAGAGTTAATTGGAGACGATGAGCGGGATAGTGAACATAGTATATAAATCGACTTAAGTTTAGTCTACCAAGGCCCATCATACATTAGGCCTCTAAGTTTAGTCTTTCAAGGACCATCATACATTAATATTTGATTATTATTATTAAAGTTATATAATTAAAAACTAAAACATTCTTTGTTAATATATGGTAAGCTATAAAAGTAACATATTTTAATCCCATTCTTAATGCATTTTTCGATGATTAATTATGCAAATGAGTGAATTTGATGCTCCTAATCCTTTAAATTCGTGTTTCTATACTTAGGAGAGCATTTGGGAGTGAAAGGAGGGAAAAATGAACCAAAATCAGGTAAATAAAGCTATTTTTAGGATCCACACAGCCTAGGCAGTTCCACATGGGTTGGCCACACGCCCATGTGCTAGCCCGTGTCGATGTCACACCCTACTTCCCAAATATACGAAAAAGCCTAATTTTTAGACTTTCTAGGCATTCTAAAGTCTATAAATACCAATTAGATGAAGATCTAAAGGGGCAATCAGAGAAGATCGAACAAAACACTCGAAGAACGCCATCGGAATCAACTCAGAAGTAGATCTCACTCAAGATCAAAGATCTCCATTTAATTTCTTTCGAAGTTTTATTGAGTTTCTTTATGTCTTTTGGTTATCCTAACTTTGAGATGTTTCTATTCAAGATTATGAACTAAATTCCCTAGATACTTAGGGAGGATGAAACCTATGATCAATCTTATTATTTAATTTCTATTTTTACGCGATAAATACTTAATTCTTATTCTCAATTATGTATGCTTATTCCATGTTTTAATATTTTTGGGATACTAATTAATGTTTAATGTGCTTATTTCAATGGAGCAAAAGTCCCTGTTTAAGAGTAGATCTAGCATAATTGAGTGGAGTTGCATGCAATCCTAGAAAAGGACGACATAAATCTACTGGATTAGAGTCAAATCTAATAGGAGAATTCATAGATCGAGTTAATGCGACGATAGGGGTTTTAATTAGAAAGATATTTCAATTAATCAACCTAGAGTTAGTTGTTCTTACTCTCGAAAGAGATATTAACATAATTTAGGGATTTTTACGAATCAAGACACAAGTGAATAAATCGTTTAATTTAGATTTATAATAATAGGTGAAGTTTAGGTGGATTCTTTCCTAGGTATTGTTTATCTCATTGGTTATCTTTGACTATTTTCCTATTTCAGTCTCTGTTCCATTGTTAGATAAATTAGATTGACAAATTTAGATTAAAAACAATCATTCCAATTTGTTGGCTAAATATTAGAAAAATGGTATTTACTAGTACTTTTAGTCTTCGTGGATACGATATTCCCTACTCACCATAGCTATACGATTGTTCGATAGGTGCGCTTGCCTTATTCTTATTTATAGTTAGTTTAGTGACCATTAAGTTTTTGGCACCATTGCCGGGGACTAAACTATTAGGAACACTCGATTTTTATTAATTTAGCCATTTATTTTTATATCATTTTGTTTTTCTTTTTAGTTTAATTTTTACATTTTCATATTTCTTTTATTTGCTTCTGGCAGGTTCCTTTAGTTTATAAATAGAAGAAACCTATCGGGACCATTATTATTTGACAATGAGTTTGAAAGTACTACTTGCAGAAACCGTAGAGAAGTAAGACAAAGTCGACAGAATATAGTAGACGAAGAGGACATTATTATTACTGAGGAGATGGGTGACAATCAGAATAATCAGCTACCTCCTGCAGTTGCTGCAAATCCTACAAATCCAGATACTGTTCCTCGAACTATGTGTGATTATGCCAATCCCACTCTAATTGGGGCTGAATTGAGTATTGTGAGACCCACTATTGCTGTGAATAATTTCAAACTGAAATCGAAAATTATTTAGATGATACAATAGTTTGGAAGTCTATGATACTTTCAAGATAAATGGCATTTCTGACGACATTCGCCTACGATTATTCTCTTTCTTGTTGAGTAACAAAGCTAAACAGTGGTTGAATTCTTTACCATGAGGTTCCATCACTACATGGGATCAAATGAACGAGAGATTCCTATTGAAGTACTTCCTTCCCACTGACTAAGATAACTAAGTTGAGGAATGATATCTCTTCTTTTGTTCAGATTGATTTAGAGACCCTATATGATGCATGGGAGAGGTACAAGGACTTATTGAGACGGTGCCTTCACCATGGGTTACCTTCTACAATGATTTGAATCCCTCAACTAGACAACTGATCGATGCAGCAGCTGGTGGTATACTTAACAATAAAACACCCGAAGCAGCTTATGAGTTTATAGAGGAGATGGCACTAAATAATTATCAATGGAAAGTCATGAGGACGAAGACGATGAAAGCAATCGGTGTCTTTAATTTAGATGCAATCACCATGTTATCGAATCAGGTAGAACAATTAAATAAGAAAATTGATAGTTTATATGTTTCTACATAGGTACATCCGATGATGCAATGCGATACGAATGGATGAGGAATTAACAATCCAGAATACTTACCCTACAACCCTAGCACAGAGAACGAACAAATCAATTATATGGGTAATAATTCTAGGCCTCAAAATAACCCTTATAGTAATACCTATAATGCAGGTTGGAGGAACCATCCCAATTTCTCTTGGGGTGGTCAAGGGAATCAAATAGCACAACCCCCTCGAAGCTTTCAACAACAACCTTACCAACAACCTTGAGGAGATGTTAACCAAGTTTATCTCAATGTCAAAAAACTGCTTTCAAAACACTAAAGCAGCACTTAAAAACCAACAAGCATCAATTCAAGGACTCAAGAACCAAATCGACCAACTTGCTACGTTAATTTTAGAACGACCACAAGGTAGTTTGCCTAGCAATACTGAAACTAACCCAAGGGAACAACTTCATGCAATTACTGTGTGAGATGAAGAAGGGTTAGTTGAATCTAAACTAGAACCGACGCAAGAAATTATTGTACGTAACGGTAAGGTTTAGGTAAGCCAGAATGAACAAAAACCAGTTGGTAAAGAATATAAACCTTGAGTGTCATATCCTAATGCGACGAAGAGAGACCACACGAACGAACAATTTGGTAAATTTCTTAAACTTCTGAAAAAATTACATATTAACATAGCATTTATTGAAGCTCTTTCGTAGATGCCCAATTCAATTAATTTTTTAAATGAGCTTTTGGCAAACAAAAAGAAGTTAGATGATTCGTCACATGTGGAGCTAAATGCAATTTGCTCAGCCATACTACAAAATAAAATACCCAACAAGTTGAAAGATCTAGGGAGTTTTACTATTCCTTATTTAATTGGTAGTTTGAATATTAATAATGCTTTGGCTGATTTAAGGGCAAGTATTAACACCATGCCCTATAAAATGTTTAAAAAATTAGGTCTTAGGAAACCTAAACAAACCAAGATGAGTATTCAATTAGCAGATAGAACCATTAGATTTCCTAAGGGTATTATTGAATATATTCTTATAAAAATTGATAAATTCATATTCTTAGTTGATTTTGTTGTTTTAGACATAGATGAGGATAATGACGTAGCTTTGATTCTAGGTCAGCCCTTTTTAGCAACTGCTAGATCTATAATTGATGTTAGTTTGGATGAATACGAGGTAAGTCGAGCTTAGACTTGAAATAAGCACTTCTCGAGAGGCAACCTGAGTGTTAACACATCTAATTCTCTTAATTTTATTTCATGTTATTTTTAAAACTAATTAATTTTCAAAATTAATAAAAAAGTCCGTGTGCACTATAAGGGATTTGACAGTGAGTTACACGACCTAGCGATATTGCCGTGTGATCCACATAGCCTGGACACACGGGAGTGTCCTTGGCTATGTGGATCCTGGGATTTAATTTTTCTAAAATTTGACTATTACACGACCTAAAATAGTCTGCACGGGCATGTCTTAGGCCGTGTGAAACTTGAAGCTAATCTTTTCAATTTTAAATCAAGTTAGAAAGTTACACGGGTAAGGTACACAACCGTGCGACATAGTCGTGTGAAGACTAGGCTTATTTTTTTGAACGTCACACAGGAAAAGAAAGAACCACAGGGGCGTTTGACACAATTGTGTGGCCTAACACGGGCCCTTACATGATCATGTCCCCCTTTTAACCCCCAAACCCTAAATTATTATTTTTTACATTCATCTTCTTCGTTTCTCACAAACAAACCCTAACTCGTTGTTCCTTAGCACCCCAACACTGCCGACCGCCGTTTACTTCACCATCTCTGGTCATCAATCGCACCTTCACCTTAATCGACCTCCCTTCCTTGCTCAACCACCTTCAAACCCCCAAACCACTCTTCCTCGCTAAGCCACACACGCACAAGACACCCCCTCTATCTCCCTGCACATCATCCCCTTGCTCGCCGACCCACATTCGAACCCAACCCCTGTCGATCACAACCTCTACTCTTTCTCTCACCCTTTCTCTTCCCCCATCGATAGCCCACCACAACCCCAGCCGAACAACACACAACGAGCCCCGTTCCACCACCATTTCCCCTTTCTATGTCACACAAACACACACCCCCTCAGCTGCATCATCCCCTAACATCTGTCCCCGCCATAACTCCGGCCACTGTCTACAACTCTAGTCACCACCCTTTGTTTGCTTGATTTTATTTTATTTTATTTTATTTTATTTATTTGTATGTTATTATTATTCTTTGTTATTATTATTTTCTTTCTCTAGTTATTATTATTATTTCTAAGTTGTTTATTATTGTTTTGGCTTATTATTCTAGTTTTTTTATTCGTTATTTTATTTTTCTTATCATTCTTAATCTTCTTATCATTAGTCTATTATTCTTTACTACTTGTTCACCGTTTTTATTGCTATTATTGTCTTTATTATCATTTTTATTTTCTATTTAGTTTTCTTATTTTTATTTCCCTTCATTATTGTTTTTCTTACTTCTGAATTTGTTTGCATAATTAGTAGCATTCGCACCTAATTTTTCCATGATTGATACTAGAACATATTATTCTACGAGTCGATTCTCTATTTAGGCTGTTTAGATTGGGTTGTGCGTCTTAAGATGCTTCTTAGTGTCGTATTTTAGTTTACACGATTGCTTTGTCGGCTTCTCTGTTTGTGTATTTGGTAATCCTTATACTATTTTTTTGAAAGTGGATCATTTTATTTTTCAGGCATACCATGACAAACACTCGCTGTAAATCAAAGGTCACCGTTCTCACTTCGAAAAAACGAAAGACTCCAGGCACAACCTCTTCTTCGAGCGCTTCTGTCGAGGCTTGACACCCTTATCTTCGATTTTTAGCGGGTTCCTAGAAGGATTTATATAAGCTACTTCGACTATGACTACACGATTTAGGCCACTGTATTGATTAGGTTGCTTTGGAGCAGGACCAATTAGTTGATCATGTGCACGCCTTTATTGCCACAGCCCCGCGGGATCGGTTATTCTTTATCATTGATCCCATATACATGGAGTTGAATTTGGACTTCTACTCTACATTTACTCTCTAGTATGTGATGACGACTTATAACGAGCCGAGTACCATCACTTTCCGACTCGATGGCCTGGTATGCCATATGAGTGTCGCTGAGTTCGGTGCTCCTTTGGGACTATACACGAGGAGTTTATGAGTGTCGAGAACTTATTCTGCCTACATCGACACATCCACTACTTGCCATCTAGTTGTTGGGTAGATCTTACGGTGAGTACAACACCTTATGATGCAAGTCACTCGAAAATGATTTCTCTTCTTCCGGCCTTACAGTATATTCATGCTCTCTTAGTTCACACATTGATCTGTAGGAGGGAGAGCATAGGAGTCGTCAGTACCACCGATGCATATTTTTTATGGAGCATGGCCACAGGGCATACTTTTTATTTAGCCTACTTCATCGCCCTCGCCTTTCGCCATCAGACAAACGTCAACAAGAAGGATCCTACCTATTTAGGCCCTTATGAGGCTCGACTCGCTCAACACTTCTGTCTCCTCGACACAGCAGAGAATTCCTCCTCGCTTACACTCGCCAACAAGATGTCCCGACAGAGAATACTAAGCATGACCCATATGAGGATGATCGAGCGACTTTGTGGAGTGGATCCTCCTCAGTATCGATTATCTCATTCTAACCCTTAGGATGAGCCCGAGGAATTCACTGATGATGTCCCTTTCCATCACGAGGACCCACCTCATCTTCCACCTTCGAGTCACCGTCCTGTTTCTTCTCCTACTACATTAGAAGACCTCTCCGAGCGGTTCACTCGCTTCGAGTAGCACTGCTTTCAGAGGTTTGATAGTATTGATGCGACACTGCAGCAGATCTATCAGCACCTCTACATCTCTTCTTCGACACCAGCAACTCACCCTACAGATGCCTCCAATGACAAGGACCATTGAGTTTATTTGTTTTCCTTTTATTTTTATTTGTATTTGTATTTGTATTTGTATTTGTATTTTTATTTTTAAGTTCATTTTTATTTTTAGTTCTTTTTATTGTTATTTTCTTAGACTTATTTCGTTTCTTATCTTTTCAACTATATATTTATTTTTATGGTTGTTTCTAATCGAGTTAGTAACCTTTTAATCTTCTTCACTATTTATGTTTATTTTCTTATTAGTTTGCTCAGAATCATGCACGACATTTAGATCTACCTACAATTCCACTTTTCATCATTTTGGCAATTTCATCCAATATTTAAGGCAGCTTCAGTTTTCTCTCTCACTTATGATATTCTGCTTATACTATGATTATATCTATTTTTACATTGAGAACATTGTACCTTTTAAGTGTGGGGAGGTTATTTATATTATTATTAGAAAATCCCTGAATTATGTAATATTTTTATGTAATTTTCTCATACTTCCATTAGAATGAATTTTTGTCGATTTGGAATTTTGTTGATGTGTTTTAGATTAATTTGTTGATAATCGTGTATTGGTTGTTTAAACTTTAAGACATGAGAGAATCAAGAATGATAAGTTATTTTTTTGAAATTAAAATTTTTTAGGTTGTTTCCCTAAATTGAAGTATTATCTTGAAATTTGAGATTTGCAAGATTAACATAAAAAACCATAATTTTCTGTGAGATTTTGAGCCTTTAGAGCATACATTTATCCTGCTCTTTTTATTATTGGTTATGAGTGTGTCAATTTGATTTGTTATTCTAGAACTTGCTTCGATTATACATGTCGAGACCACACATTTGATTTGATATACTGAGATGATAAAGGCACTTAGGTTTTAACCCACTTTTCCCATAAAAAAGTCTGCCTTTTTAATTAACCCATAGTGAACCCCTTGAACCTAAAACACCATTTCTTAATTTTCCCATTAATGTTAACTCATACCTCATCTTTTTTTGTTTAGAAGTTTTCTCATTTTATTGACTCCCTTTTTGCCGAGATTTGATTTGGTTAGTTGTTTAACTATGCTCTTCTGTTTGACTTGCTGAATTATTTCTGATTGTTCTAGATAAAAAAAAGGAGAAAAAAATTTGATTAATATTTAATTCTATGATTGAGCTTGAATAGTTAAATTCATATTTTGAGAAGAAACTCGTTTTCTTATTCTTGAATAGTTCTTGATTTATGCACTTGTTTATTCAGCATTTGTTATTTTTCTAGTTTGGTAATTTATCAATTTGATCTCGATTTTAACCATCTTTTTCAGCCTTTCTCCACACCCTTAACCTAAGCCCCATTACAACCTCTTAAAGACATTTCGAATTTGTATATCATATCATTTTATAGTGGTGGAGATTTGATTTTCATGCAAGCCTATGGTAATAACATTTCTTATTCGAGTATTGAGTGCTTATTCTTGAACCTTAAACACTTTGAGTGATTTGAGTGAATCTTTAGTGAGGATGTCGATTCTTGTCGATTTTGAATTAAAGGTAACTACTTAAATAAGGGGAGACACCTATATTTTCATGTTTAAAAATATTAGCTTGGATTGTTTGAGTCTTTAATACTCTTTTAGTTGAATTGCCAATGCATGATTCTTTATAAATTATTTTGAGACATTATTGATGAGAATTGCAAGTTGAGAAAGACTAATTTTAATGTGAGATGAAAATTTTGCTTGAGGATAAGCAAACACTTAAGTGTGGGGATATTTGATAAGCTATAAAAGTAACATGTTTTAATCTCATTCTTAATGCATTTTGGATGACTAATTATGGAAATTAGTGAATTTGATGCTTTTAATCATTTAAATTCGTGTTTCTATACATAGGAGAGCATTTGGGAGTGAAATGAGCCAAAAACGAGCCAAAATTGGACAAATAAAGTTGTTTTCAGGATCCCCGCGGCTTGGGCATTTCCACACGGGTTGGCCACATGCCCATATGAGCCACACGGGCTGGCCACACACCCATGTGTCAGCCCGTGTCGATATCACATCCTATTTCCCAAATATGCGGGAAAACCCTATTTTTAGGCTTTCTGAGCATTCTAAAGTCTATAAATACCAATTAGACGAAGATATAAGGGGGCAACCAGAGAAGATCGAAGAAAACACTCGAAGAACGCCATCGGAATCAATTCAGAAGCAGATTTCAGTCAACATCGAAGATTTCCATTTAATTTCTTTCAAAGTTTTATTGAGTTTCTTTATGTCTTGTGGTTATCCTAACTTTTAGATGTTTCTATTCAGGATTATGAACTAAATTCCCTAGATACCTAGGGAGGATGAAACCTATGATGAATCTTATTATTTAATTTTTGTTTTTACGCGATAAATACATGATTCTTGTTCTCAATTATGTATGCTTATTTCGTGTTTTAATATTTTTGGGATATTAATTAATGTTTAATGTGTTTATTTCAATGGAGCAAAAGTTCATATTTAAGAGTAGATCTAGTATAATTGAGTGGAGTTGCATGCAATCCTAGAAATAAGACGACATAAATCTACCAGATTAGAGTCAAATCTAATTGGGGAATCCCTAGATCGAGTTAATGCGACGATAGGGGTTTTAATTAGAAAGATAGTTCAATTAATCAACCTAGAGTCAGTTGTTCTTACTCTCGAAAGAGATATTAACATAATTTAGGGATTTCTACGGATTAAGACACAAGTGAATAAATCGTTTAATTCAGATTCATAATAATAGGTGAAGTTTAGGTGGATTCTTTCATGGGTATTGTCTATCTCATTAGTTATTTTTGAGTATTTTCCTATTTCATTCTCTGTTACATTATTAGATAAATTAGGTTAGCAAATTTAGACTAAAAACAATCATTCCAATTTGTCGGGTAAATAATAGAAAAACGGTAATTACTAGGACTTTTAGTCCTCGTAGATACGATATTCCCTACTCACCATAACTATACTATTGTTCAATAGATGTGCTTGCCTTTGTCGTATTTATAGTTAGTTTAGTGACCATTAATATAAAGTATAATCTTATGGCTTAAGGGGACGAATCGTATTAAATACAATTTCGTCATGGGGGTGAATGTTATACAATGTGAGCACCAAATCTAAAATACATGATAATTTATATATAAAATTCAAAAATCTGAAAATTCCAAAGGGCTCGATCGCCCCCAGCGCCCCTTGGATCCATCCCTGCGTGCCTGCATGCATGTTTCCATAACTTGGTCCGATGCTAAATCTATAACTAATTTGCAACGGCAACGGCTTCATGAAGCATATCAGTAAAGATAATAATACAGTGAGTTAGGTGCTTGTTAGGATGTTTGAGAAAACCAAACATTATTTAGGGATAAAAGGAGCTAGCATTGTAAAGTTTGTTTAACAGCAGCTAAAAGCTTAAAATAGATTAAATAAGTTAACAAAAGGAGATTGATTTCCCAAAAATTGAAAATAAACTAAGTCCTCATTCCTATTACGGTCTCCAAAAATAGGGGAATACTTTTATGGATAATGATTGGCCACGGATGAGTGGTTGGTTACTCTCCCATCTACATCATCTTTGCGTTTGACAGGTCCATAGTAGGATTCTGCAATAAATCAAGAAAACAAATTGAGTAAATTTCATCCAATACGGGGAAAACTAGGTGGAGTAGACTAGGGAGGATAGTTACCATGGCCATGAATTGCTTTAGCATTGCCTGTTTCTGAATCTCATCACTGGCTGGAAGCCCCAATGCCTTCTGCCTCTGGTCAAACTACACAACCAAATATGGTGATTTAACCCATACTTTACCAACTAATTATCGTAAAAAGAAGAAAAATATGTATATAACGAACAAGGCAGAAGTAATTACCATCAGCTTCTCCACTGTTAGTCGTGTTTCTGGATCTAAGTCGGAAATTCTGCTACTCTCTGGTTCAACTTTCTGAGTGTCAATTTCAGGTTCTCCTTTAACCAATGATTTCCACCACTCCAATTGGCTTTGCTTTGATAACACGATTGAGATTGAATCGTTATCCTCTACACCAATCGTGCGAATAATTGTTTTTAATTACCACCAATTTTAATGCAAAAATACTACAATCGAGATCAAGAGAAGCAAAAGAGAAATTACCTGGTAAAATTTAACATAAAACTCCTTTTGAACAAAACAAATTAAAAACAAGATCAAACAACATCTATGCATACAGTGATCTGTTTCTCTTTGTGATAACATACATACCCATGCTCCAGTAACAATCATCAGGCTTGATAGCTTGGAAAAGCTCCCCCTGAAAATAAGAGAAAAATATTTGTTCAATGTGAGCCAAGTAGGAACTGTTTGAAAGCACATGCACCAACTTACATCAATAATAGGAGGCTGGCCCCTGAGTCCAACTTTTAGGTGGCTCTTCTTCATCTGACATTCAACTGACTTGGATCTTGTTCCAGGTGGAACGGGAACGATAACAGTGGCCTCTTGTATGGTCTGTGTCCAAGAGTAGTTTTCCAGATCAAGACCATTGCCTTTTGTTGGATCTGAGAGCAACTAACAACAAGTTTCAGCCAATTGCTTGAGCAGCTAGTGTCGTGGCTTGCAGCTGAAACAAACAGAAAACTAAAGAGAATAAAGCAAGAAGAATGAAGAGAGTTTTTGAATGAAAACTTGATTAAATTCATTCATCAAAAAATGGCTTAATGCCAATACATAAATCAAGCTTCTAGCTTGTCAAGACAGTAGGTTAACCAAAACTATACCTACTACCACTAAGCTTCCTAGTAAATTGGAATGATAGCTTGTGCAAATGAATAAAGCTGGTAAACAGCTCAATCACCATCAAGTTTACATCAAATATCATCTTGTCATAGTTCAAAATGAACTAGGTTACATTACATAAACAAAAAAAATTTAAATGAAACTAAACATCCTTGCTTTCTTGTGCGAACTGCTGCTTCTGCATGGTGGTCTTCAATGCTGCATGCTAACCACCTTTCAACACTCCTCCTTGGTTAGCATGTTGCTAACTCCCATCTTCATTCTTAAGCTTTGAAACCTTGAAACATTAAGAGGTTTTGTTAAAATATCAGCTAATTGTTCATCAGAACTGCAATGAACCAGTTTCACTTCATGAGCTTGTTGCATTTCTCGAACTGCATGAAGCTTAATGTTAAAATGTTTTGTCCTCCCATGAAAAACAGGGTTCTTTGCAATTGCAACAGCCGATTGATTGTCACACATTATCTCTGTTGCTTCCTCTTGTTCAAGGTTGAGATCGACTAGAATTTTTCTAAGCCAAATGGCTTGATTGACTGCTGCAGCAGCTGCTACATATTCTGCTTCTGCGGTAGATTGAGCCACCAGTGCTTGTTTCTTTGAACTCCAACAAAATACTGCTGAGCCAAGATTGAAAAAATAGCCTGAAGTGCTTTTCATATCGTCCACTGAGCCTGCCCAATCACTGTCACTGTAACCAATCAAATTTGAATGCTTGGCCTTGGTATACAACATTCCATAGCTCAGGGTTCCCTTAATGTACCTGAGAATTCTCTTGCCTGCTTTAAAATGACTTTCATTGCAGCAATACATGAATCTCGAGAGTAAGCTCACAGCATACATTATGTCTGGTCTAGTGGCAGTAAGATATAACAAACAGCCAATCAGACTTCTGTAAGTTGTCTCACACACTGGTTCAAAAAACTCTTGACTCGATAGCTTTCCTCCAACAGCTATTGGTGTGTTGGTAGGTTTGCAATTCTCCATTGAGAATTTTCTGAGAATCTTCATAGCAAAAGTCTTCTGACTTAGCCAAATTCCTTTCTCAGCTTGCGTTACTTCCATGCCTAAGAAGTAGGACATCAACCCAAGATCTGACATCTCAAAATGCTGTTGCATTTTGGCTTTAAAACTGACCAGCATATCTTGATCTCCTCCTGTCACCAATAGGTCATCGACATATAATGAGACAATGAGCTGAGTTTCTGCCTTGGTCTTTTTGACATACAGAGTTGGCTCGCTAATACTCCTCTCAAATTCCAAACTGATCAAATAGCTGTCAATCTTGCTATACCAGGCTCTTGGAGCCTGTTTCAAGCCATACAAGGCTTTGTTCAGCTTATATACCATATCCTCTCTACCAGACACTTCAAAACCTTGAGGTTGTTCCACATAAATCTCTTCTTCAAGGGATCCATTTAGAAATGCTGACTTTACATCAAGCTGATGTATCTTCCACTCCCTTTGTGCTGCTAATGCCACTACCAATCTGATGGTGTCAAGCCTGGCCACTGGTGCAAAAGTTTCCAGGTAGTCTAATCCATACCTTTGACTAAAGCCTTTGACAACTAACCTTGCCTTTAATTTGTTTAAGCTTCCATCAGCATTCTGCTTGACTCGATAAACCCATTTAACTCCAATGATTTTCCTGTTTGCTGGCCTTTCAACTAGACTCCAAGTTTGATTCTTTTCTATCATACTGATCTCTTCTATCATTGCTTGCTTCCAGCCTTGTTGACTTTCTGCCTCTTCAAAACAACTTGGTTCTACCATGGCTACTTGAGCTCTTTCATAAACATCAGCCAATGATCGAGTTCCTCTGATTGGTTCATCATCCACATCCATTTCAAATGTGTCTTGATTAGTTCCAACTTGATCAGATGCAAGTTCTTCAGTTACGGCCTCTGGTTCATTTTTATCCCAGTTCCAGCATGCCTTCTCATTGAACACAACATCTCTACTCACAAGGATCTTATTTGTAGAAGGTTCCAGCATTCTATAGCCCTTTTTAACTGCACTGTAGCCTATCAGAATCCCTGCTTGAGTTCTTTTATCCAGCTTTCCTCTTTTCACAGCTGGAACTTGTGCATAACATATGCAACCAAAGGTTCTGAGATGAGCCAGTGATGGTTTGAACCCAAACCAGGCTTCAAATGGAGTTTTCTGAGCTAAGGCTTTAGTTGGAAGTCTATTTTGAAGATAGACTGCAGTGTTTACTGCTTCAGCCCACAGGGTTTTAGGAAGATTTTTCTCAAACAGGAGGCACCTTGCCATGTTCATCAAACTTCTGTTTTTTCTTTCACTGACCCCATTTTGTTAAGGTGTATACACATTGGTCAGTTGGTGTTTAATGCCTGCATTCTTACAATAGAGTTGAAACTGAGCTGAGGTATACTCAGTTCCATTATCTGACCTTAGTGTCTTAAGTTTGTGGCCAATTTCAGTTTCAACAGCAGCTTTGAACTTCAAAAACACATGAGCAACTTCTGATTTTTGTTTCATAAAATAAATCCAACAATATCTTGTATGATCATCTATGAAAAGAATAAAGTACCTGTTCCCATTGAGAGATTCGGTCTTCATTGGTCCACACACATCAGTGTGTACAAGCTGCAGCTTCTCTGATGCTCTCCATGCTGTGTTTGCAGGAAATGGCAATCTTGCTTGTTTTCCTTGCTGGCACACTTCACAAATTTCATCATTCTTCACTGTTTTGATGAAGTTTTCAGCTAATTCTTCAATAATCATCTGAGCCATTGATTTGAAGTTAACATGTCCAAGCCTTTGGTGCCATAGCTTGGAGTCATCAATGGAGGCAATACAGGCTGAATGTGAGTCATCTGGCCATTCCACTTCAAAGCACTTGTCAGTCATGGTGACTGTCATGAAATTTGATCCATTTGGATAAAAAATTTGGCATTCTTTCTGCTTAAACACAACTGAGTATCCTTTCTCTAGAAGTTGAGCTATGCTGAGAAGATTTCTGTCAATCTCAGGTACTAATAGCACATTCGAGATGACTTTGATGCCTGTAGGAGTGTATATCTGCACATCCCCTTTTCCTTCAGCCTTTATAAACTGACCATTTCCAATTTTTACTTTGGTTTTACAGGTTCTGTCCAAAGTTTTGAAAATGGTTGCATCTGGTGACATGTGGTTTGTGCATCCACTGTCCAGCAACCAACCTTTTGAGCATTTCTTCTCAGCAGCTAAACAAGAAACAGCAAAGACCTGCTCTTCTTGATCACTGCTGTCTTCAGCTACTTGAGCTTCAACCTTTGGTTGTTGATATTGACTCTACCTTGGCTTGGTTCTATTTTTGCAAACCCTTTCAACATGGCCCTTCTTCTTGCAGTGTTGGCATACTGCATCTGGTCTGAACCAACATCTGTCTTCTAGATGACCTGGCCTCTTGCAATGTCTGCAGGGCTGGTCATTGCTCCTTGCAGCATCATTCTTTGGCTTGTCTCTCCAGTCCTTCTTGCCTTTGTAGGCCATATTTGTTCTTGCCTGAAAGGCACCTTCTTGGTGCTCCTCCAGTCTGCTTGCTCTCCTCTGCTCTTGAGCATATAGAGCATTGATCAACTCTGTCAGGGAGATGGTGGACAGGTCCCTTGAGTCTTCGAGAGATGAGATTTTTGCCTCATACCTCTCAGGCAGAGTTGCTATAACCTTCTCCACTATCCTAGCTTCATTGAACTGCTCTCCAAGGAGCCTTATGCTGTTTACAATAGCCATAATTCTGTCTGAATACTGCTTGACTGTTTCTTCTTCTTTCATCTTGAGATTTTCAAAGTCCCTTCTCAAGTTGAGAAGCTGTTGTTGCCTTGTTCTTTCAGTCCCTTGAAACTCTTCTTTCAGCTTGTCCCAAGCCTCCTTTGGTGTTTCACAAGCCATGATTCTTGTGAAAATCACATCTGAAACACAGTTTTGTATGCATGACATGGCCTTGTGTCTTTTTGTTCTTTCATCAGCATGTTGCCTCATTTGAGCAACTGTTGGATTTGCTCTGAGAGGTGCTGGCTCTGCATCTGAAATGACTACCTCCCATAGGTCGAATGCCTGCAGTAAGTCTTCATTTTGACAACCCAAATATGGAATCCTTCTCCATTGAAGACAGGTGGTGCAGCTGGTGAAAATCCTGAAGAAGCCATCGGGTTCCTTGGTTTGAAACAACAGGTCCACTAAGACAAGGGCTCTAGATACCAATTGTTGGAGCTGAGAGCAACTAACAACAAGTTTCAGCCAATTGCTTGAGCAGCAAGTGTCGTGGCTTGCAGCTGAAACAAACAGAAAACTAAAGAGAATAAAGCAAGAAGAATGAAGAGAGTTTTTGAATGAAAACTTGATTAAATTCATTCATCAAAAAATGGCTTAATGCCAATACATAAATCAAGCTTCTAGCTTGTCAAGACAGTAGGTTAACCAAAACTATACCTACTACCACTAAGCTTCCTAGTAAATTGGAATGATAGCTTGTGCAAATGAATAAAGCTGGTAAACAGCTCAATCACCATCAAGTTTACATCAAATATCATCTTGTCATAGTTCAAAATGAACTAGGTTACATTACATAAACAAAAAAAATTCAAATGAAACTAAACATCCTTGCTTTCTTGTGCGAACTGCTGCTTCTGCATGGTGGTCTTCAATGCTGCATGCTAACCACCTTTCAACACCTTTGTTTGGAACTGTCCACAAACAATTAAATTGGTGTATCAGTTAATGATCTTTTGAGTTTTTCCACATGCATGCATCCCAGAGAAGCAAATTCAAAATCTCACATGCAGTCCCCAATCCCCAACAAGCATGCAGCTAAAAGCAAAATAAAAATTAGTCCGTTTTCAACCAGCATTCCAACACATTGTAATATCTTTTCGTAGCCAACTGGTGAAGTTAACATACTACAGAGCACAACCATGTACACCTATTATTAGCCCCAAATTTGAGGATGCACAAGTAAATGGGCTAACACATCTACCAAAACAAGAGGAAGAAAGCTTGCAATTCAACGTATAAGAAAAGTTTTGCAGCAACCATTGTATCTTTAACCATCTAAAACATCCAAGACTAGAATAATTTATACAAAGTTCAATAAGTGATTGAACCAAGTAAATATCTTGTTCCTCACCCCCCTCCCTCGCCTTCAAAATTTCAAGACATTGTTTCTATGTGAAACCCTTTACCATCAAATTTGAAAAACTTGTCAACAAGTTTCAGGTGAAGGCTCCAAGGTTATTATTAAATCTACTCAATCAAACCTCATTGCTTACACCAAAATCCAAAACGTATAGGGGCAAAAGGATTCCACACAACCTATTCCAATGTGCTTCCCACAGAACAAGCAGTTGAAAAACCCTCACTTAATGGACCACTATTAACTTTACTTCTAGTAAAAGACATGGAAAACCATACCCAGGATAGGGGTAGCCAAAAAAAAAAAAGAAAAAAACAACTATGAATATGTGTGTGTGTGTGTGAGAGAGATAGAGAGAGAGAGAGAGAGAGAGAGTGAGAGAGAGAATCAAGTTTCAAGAAAAGGTTGGTCACTTTTTTTCATAAAACTTTCAGACGGATAGGTTTAGTGCGCAGTCTCCATATATAAAATATATTTAATTTTATAAATGTTTTTATTGTTACTATAATTTATTTTTATTTTATAAAATTTTAACATATATTTAGTTTAATTTTTGTAAAAATTCATATATATATAATATTATGTAAAATTTTGGGAAAGTTGAAGAGAATTATTGGTTGAAATCAAAGCTAAAGTATTGAATAAAATTTGAGGTGGATAAATTTGAGTAAAACTTAAATAGGAGTCCAATATATATTATCATCTCTAAATAGAACATCCATCGAAACATCATTAAAGATGTAAGAAGTTGAGTTTCCACTTTTAATCATTACTCTAATATTAAGGAGCTCAATCTTATGTAAAAATTCAAAGTAAATAACATTGTTTATTATATATCTAAATCAACTAAAATTTGAATTATATAAATTAAATGTTTAAATAAGATATAAAATCAAAAAAAATTAATTTTGAAATAAAATTTTCTCATCATTAAGACAAAATAAACAATGAAAAGTAATAAAATAATTAACTAATTCAATTTAATTAATCAACTTCTTATATCTATAATTTTGAAAAAAAAAAGTTTTGAATTATTGTTATATGTAGTTTAACAATTTTTTTAATTATTCATTATGTTTAATTAAAAAAACAATTATTACATTTCATTATAATGGATATAATTTAATTGTATATTATATTAAAATTCAAAATTAGCTTTATTGATATGGTTTTTAACTTAACCATGTAAGCCAAGTTTGATTGTCTATGCAGAATAAACTTTCATATTTTACGCAAAAACACTACCGATTTCAGATTTAGATATTTGAATGTAGTAATTGTTAATATAAAAATTAAAGTGAATAGAAGATAGTGAGAAATATGAACCTCTCAAGTTAGGGTTGGTCTGTTTATCTTTTCCACCGGCCTCCGTTGGCTCCTTCTCCGCTTTTTTCGTGATCTCTTCCTCTTTCTTCTTCTTTTTCTCCATCTCTTCAGCCTTCTTCTTGTAGTACTTGTCCGTAGCTACTCTCGCAATCAGCGCGATCTCCTTATCCACGCTCTCTTTCCCGAGAAAATCACTCTCCTTCGCAATGAAATCGAAAACCTTCTCCAAGAACCCAACAACATTCGACGGATTGAAGCTCGCAACAAACGATGTCGGTTTAGGTTCTGGTGATGAAGAAGCCGAAGGCTTCGCACCTTCGTCTTTGACCTCGGAGATTATTGCCATGGCTATATTAGGTTAGTTAGTAGGGGAGTGTTATATTTCTTTGGGTGAAGCGGGAGGTTTGTGAAGGGGCTTATATATACTTGCTAGATGGGACAAGGAGTTTGAAGATTTCAACAAAGACTTCCCAACCCAAGTTTACAGTTATTTTTGTTGCGCTTGTTCATACTTTTTTTGTGTATAAAATTATAGTCTGCTAAATAAATTGTAATAAGGATAAATCTGGTATTGTAATTAAATTTTATCATTTTATTTTATTTAAATTCAACTTTAGCATTAAATTTAGTGCAAACAGAATATATTTTAATTTCTTTTTCATATGAAGTAGTAAATATTACATTGAAAATCTAGTAGTACAAACTGCAATTTTACTCCTTGACATATTATTCTTAAATTTTGTACAAGCAAAATATTTTGTAAAGTAACCTAACTTATTAAAATGTAGAAAAATACCATCATGTAAAAGTTTAAGAAATTATCGCAAAAAAAAAAGTAAAACTTTTAAGAAATAACAAATTGTCAGGGATATATATCTATTTTAACATTGAGTAAATATGTTGTAAATATTTTTTGATTAAGTGAATATTGATCAAAATTAAGATAATTTTGATGTATTTTAGGATTATAATATTCATTAGAATCATTTATACTTCTTATATTTATAAATATAGATTTTGAAGAAACATTATGTAACACCCCTATCCCGTGACCGTCGCCGGAATAGGTAAGGGGCATTACCGGGCTTGTAACTCATGTCAGAACCGTAAAATTTTGAATTTTTTCTTGAAATAAAGGTCATTCATTTAGATAAGTACTAAGCACGGCTAGGGATAAAATTTAAACTTCTCTAAGTAAACATTCAAAAGATGCCATTTTCGCATGGCTTATATACATTAACCAAAATATTCTTCCGCCACTAGTCTATTTTATACATGCCATAAGATAATCCAAAACATAGCCGTACCAAACAGTGGATAGTGATAGTGTGACTAGTTGCTGACGATCCCCGAGCCTGTAGCTTCGCAATGAGATCTATAAAACAGAGGAAACAGAGTAAACGGAGTAAGCATTACAATGCTTAGTAAGTTTTAAGCAGTGTCAACAGATAACAATCAAATTATAACATAGTTGTTCGTATTTTTATTTCACTCTTCCTTCGGGCATACCATCCCTTTACCGAATATGCACATCTCATCATATACAATAGGCAGATAAACTTTCACATAAAAGTGAGCTCATGTGACATAGATATATCGTATGATTTCACATAACCTCTCACACTGATCCGATGTCACATAATCATAGGAATAGTCTCATAGATTGCTCTCGTATGCATCACATAACTACCTTATGATTTAGTGCAAATCAAGCTCACATATAAACTTGGAGTACATACCTGTTTAACCTTTCGCATTGAATATATTTATAAGCAATTCTTATTACGAAGTCTTACCCGGACATAATCTCCACACGAAGTTATCGGGTCTTACCCGGACAAAATCCCCACACGTAGTCATCGGGTCTTTAGAGCTCGGATATAGTACGAGCACGAAGCTTACGGACATTAATCAGTGATAATATTCTCGCATAAAGCCTGCGGGGTTTTTAACCCGGATATAGTACTGACACAAATGCCCTTCGGGGCTTATCACATTTATACACTTTCACATCCATCACGTTGGCCACTCGGCCCTGTCACATATATACACTTTCACATTCATCACATCGGCCATTAGGCCTTATCACATATATACACTTTCACATTCATCACATCGGCCATTAGGCCTTATCACATATATACACTTTCACATTCATCACATCGGCTATTAGGCCTTATCACATATATACACTTTCACATTCATCACATCGGCCATTAGGCCTTATCACATATATACACTTTCACATTCATCACATCGGCCATTAGGCCTTATCACATATATATACACTTTCACATTCATCACATCGGCCATTAGGCCTTATCTCATATATGCATGTTCACATCCATCACATAGAATCCTAAATCAAAATATAGATTTTCATGTATTCACATCAGAATTATCCAAATATACTTCACATACCACATATACTTTCACGTATACACACTGTCTTGGCTGAATCTATATCTATCATTTTCCAATATCACAATTTAGAATTCACGTATGGGTTTAATCAATAGCTTATGAGCAACTAAAACAAGTTTATCAAGGTTTACAACACAATCTCAAATTCAGCACAAGCTATTTTTCCTGAGCAATAGTCACTAAATTATTTATAACTGGAGCTACAAAACTCCAAATCACTTTCCGTTAATTTTTCCTGAATATAGACTCGTATATCTTCCATCCATAAAATTTCCAGAATTTTTGGTTTGTCCAATCAATACCAGATTTTTCTTAAAGTTTCCCCTGTTTCACTGTTTGACTAATCTGACCACTCTTCACTACGAATCAAATTTCTCATTTTACAGAATTCAAAATGTATTGTATTTGATTTCATTTGAAACTAGACTCATTAAGGAGTCTAAGCATATAAATTTTATCTTATAACCATTTTTGTACAATTTATAATGATTTTCTAAAAACAGAACAGGGGATTTCGGAGTCATTCTGACACCGTCTCACACAACTTTAAATATCTCATTATCGGAAATTCCTTTGCTTACACGGTTTCTTTTATAAGAAACTAGACTCATTAAGCTTTAATTTCATGTCTCATTCAGCCTCTAATTCAAGTCCATAAATTTATGGTGATTTTCTAAAGTCACGTTACTGCTGCTGTCTGAAGCAGACTATTTCAAATTACCCTTAAATTCCTAAGCTCAAACACTTAAGAACTTACCATTTGAGCTTAGAACATATCATGGCCACATCTTATCTTATTAAATCAACTCATCATGTCCTATTATAATTGAATTTACTCAACGTTTAAACACTTAAAACTTACCTCGGATGTGGTCGAACAATTTCGGCGGCTATTCGATCACTTTTTCCCTTCCCTTATACAACTTTGGTCCTCTAAGCTCTTGAGCTTAATTTAACAAATAAATTGATTTAATCATTTGAGCATCAAAAGAGGAACTCAAGGTACTTAGCCCATATATACATACATTAGACATTAAAGTCACATACATATGAAATCATAAATCAATTCAACATATTAGCCCACACTCTCTTTTAGCCGATTGTCTAAGCCAAGATAAAAGCATCAATATGCTTGCCTCTAGCCGAATACATGCAACACCAATCTTCTTCCTATGGCCGAATATGCATATCTATGTTGAGGCCGATTATATGCTTACTACTTCCTACAAGTATAGTTACTTGTATTGCTTATATATCATTTTGTTTCAAGTTCAAAACTCGGCTAATACGCATATATACACTAGTAATCAAATACTAACATTTTGCACTTCACCTTACTACCATTTTACATCTACTTTCTACCATGGCCGAATGCATCAAGACACCATACCATTCAATTTTGGTCATGGGTTACACAAAGAACTTAATGTCTAACTCAAAAATGCCAAAAAGAAAATCCAAGAGTCATCAATCACCATCACATGTATCATTACAAAGCTTTACACTTAGCATGCAAATGACATCAACACAAATCCACCTTGGCCGAAACTTAACTCATCTTCATGCCTCATCACCACAACATCAAACATCAACCAAGAAGACAACACCCATGGCCGAATATCATCTCCATCTCATAGCAAAGATTTAAACCATGGGCTAGGTAGAACTCAAACTAACAACTAAAAACATGCATGAATCTCAAGGACAACATCAAACATACCTTAGTCTAGCAAACCACCATAGCCGATTTTCTCAAGCTCTTCCCCTTCCTTTCTTTCCTCTATTCGGCCAAAGATGTTCAAGAATGAACACTTTTTTTTTTGTTTTCTTTCTTCAATTCACGCAAAGGGGGGGGGAAACATGGATGAGACAATTTTTTTCATCATCATTTACCTTTCCATTATTATTTTATTACCCATACTCCTTATTTTATTTTATTGTTTCCTCCCATGATGCACCAACACAACATGTCTATGACATGTTTTGCCCATCACCCTTTGTCCATCCTAATGTCATGGCCGGCCACTACTAGATGGGGGGGAAAAATTGACATGCAAGTCCCCCCTTTTTCAACATGCACTAATAGGTCCTTATGTTTTGATCTATCACATTTCAAAAATGTCACACATAAGTCCTATTGACTAAATTCACATGAAATTTACTAAATCGAAGCTTAAAATTTTCACACATTTATTTTAGACAATAAATATCATATTTAAATAATTTGGTGACTCGGTTTAGCGGTCCCGAAACCGCTTTCCGACTAGGGTCAAATTAGGGGTGTCACACATTATAAAAGCAAAAACAACATTATAAAAACAGCATGGCAGAATTAAGCAAAAGAAAACTTCTTGATGGACAAGGCATTAGCAAACTGACGTTCAGTGAGCACTGTGTTTTTGGGAAGCAAAAGAGAGTTCGATTCACTCGAGGAATCCATAACATGAAGGGAACACTAGATTATATTCATTCTGATCTTTGGGGACCATCTATAGTGCCTTCAAGGGGTGGAGCTAATTATACGCTGACGATCATTAAAGAATTTTCCAGAAAAGTTTAGGCATTCTTCCTGAAGTAGAAAATTGATGTGTTTTCCATGTTTAAAGCTTGGAAAAATATGATCTAGAAGCAGACAGGAAAACAGATAAAACACCTCTACATAGATAATGGTTTGGAATTCTGTTTTGATGAGTTTAATGAATTATGCAAATAAGAAGGGATTGTGAGACACTTGACAGTTCACCACACTCCATAGCAAAACGAAATTGTAGAATGAGTGAATAGAACAATCATGGAAAAGGTTTGACGTATGTTGTCAAATGCTTGGTTACAAAAGTCGCTATGGGCTGAAGTGACCTCTACCGCATGTTTTCTAATTAACCGGTCTTTATCCTTTGCTAGTGAGAAAAAGACTCCACAAGAGGTATGGTCTGGAAATCTTGTTGATTATTCTGATTTGAAGATTTTAGGGTGTCCTACGTATGCTCATTTTGATAATAGGAAATTGGAACCTAGATCCATTAAATGTGTTTTTCTTGGTTATAAGATTGGTGTTAAAGGATATAAGTTATGGTGTCCTGAAATGAGAAAAGTTGTAATTAGTAGAGATGTTGTTTTTGATGAAACTACTATGATGTCTAACTTACCTCTTAAAGACTCTTCTAATAAAGACCAGCAAAGTTCAAACACACATGTAAAGTAGGTGGAGCTTTAGATTGATTTAGGATCTATAATAGAGTCTACTTCTCAAGTTAGTACAAAAACTCAGAGTAGAGTTGCTTCTTTCCCACAATATTCTATTGCCAAGAACAGACCTAGAAGAGAAATTAAACCTCCAAAGAAGTTCACCGAGGTGATCTAGTTGCTTATGCTTTAAACGTAGCTGAAGATATAGATGCAAATCAAGAGCCATATACTTATTTTGAGACGGTTAGCCGTGAAAATTTAGGAATGTGGATGTTTGCCATGCAATAAGAGATGGAATTACTCCATAAAGATAGAACATAGGACTTAGTGAAACTTCCTGAGGGTAAAAAGGTTGTACGTTGTAAATGGGTGTTCAAGAAGAAATAAGGGACTCTAGTAGTTGAAGAACCTAGATATAAAACAAGACTAGTTGCAAAAGGTTACAGTTAGATTCCAAGTGTAGACTTCATAGATGTGTTTTCTCCAATTGTGAAGCATAGTTTGATTCGAGCCTTGCTTGGTTTTATAGCCATGTATGATTTGGAGCTAGAACAGTTAGATGTAAAAACAACGTTCTTGCATGGAGAACTTGAAGAAGATATTTACATGCAACAACCAAAGGGTTTTATAGTCTTAAAAAAGGAGGACTATGTTTGCTTGCTGAAAAAAATCTTTTTATGGCCTGAAATAATTACCAAGATAGTGGTACAAGAGGTTTAATTCATTTATGACTACTAATGATTTCAAAACTTTGACGATTGTGTTTATTTTAAGAAAAACAGTGATGGTTCAATTGTATATCTACTCATTTATGTTGATGAGATGTTGATAGTAGCAAAAGATAAATGAGAGATAAAAAAGATTAAAGCCCAGCTTAGTGAAGAATTTGAGATGAAAGATTTAGGAGCAGTAAAGATTAAAGTATGTAAAAGGTACCTAAGTCAAGAAGGGTACATTGAGAAAGTTCTTTTCGGGTTCAATATGCAGAGTGCCAAACCTGTTAGTACTACATTAGTAGCCCACTTCAGACTTTCATCGGCTTGGTCTCCATAATCAAATGATGAGATTGACTACATGTCACGTGTTCCATATTCTAGTGTAGTGGGATCTCTCACGTATGCTATGGTTTGCTCACGTCCAGATTTACCATATGCAATTAGTGCAGTTAGTAGATACATGGTGAATCTTGGTAAAGAACACTGGAAAAATGTTCGGTATATTTTCAGATACTTACGAGGTACTACTAATGTTTGATTACAGTTTGGAAGAATTAGAGATGGAGTCATTGGGTATGTTGGTTATGATTTTGTTGGAGACCTTGATAAAGAAGATCTCTTACAAGGTATGTCTTTATAATTGAGGGTTGTGCAATCAATTGAAAAGTCACTTTGCAAACTACAATTGCTTTGTCTACTACTAAAACTGAGTACATGGCGATTACTTAGTCTTGTAAAGAAGCTATTTGGTTAAAGGGACTCTTTGGTAAACTCAGTAAAGACCTTCAAATCAGTACAGTGTTTTGTGATAGTCAGAGTGCCATCTTCCTTACGAAGGATCAAGTATTTCATGAGAAAACAAAACATATCGATGTTTGGTATCATTTTGTGCGTGATATTATTGCTCGTGGTGATATTGTTGTGAGTAAAGTTAGTACTCATGATAGTCCTTTAGATATGATAACTAAGTCACTTCGTATAAACAAGTTTGAGCATTGCTTGGACTTGTTGGTGTTCATTGTTAAAGAATACCCCTTTAGGGGTTTCCTGGAAGAGGTGGAGAACTTGTTCGCTGAGATTTTGTGGTGAAAAAATTTCTTAAAATAAAATATAGTGATAAAACTAGGGGACTATGCATCACAAGCAGAATCCATATAGAACTGCACTTCCTCTATTTGACTTTGATTACAAAAAAGTTTTTCAACCTTTAAATAGATGTAGTCCAAACTCCTCTTGTATCATTCGATTTTCAATATTAGTGAATTTTCTTCTCCTATGCCCATGGTTTTTTCTCGAAAGGGTTTCCATGTAAAATTTGTGTTTTATTTTTCTTTTTTATTGCTTTGCGAGCGTTCAATATTGCAATTACCGACGTTCAGTTTTAATAGAGGCTTTTTGACATATCCCTAAAGAAATTAGTGTAGAAGCAGAATTTTGGGCGCTTTGAGATGGCTCACCTTAGCTCGGTAATTAAACATTGTGAATCTTGAGATTGAAGTATATGCTATATCTGTAATTCAATTTATGAAGTCTACTTCTAATCGTACCTTGTTTTTGTCTCACTTGATCGATGAGTGCATGGTGCTCCTCCATTGTATGAGTTCTAGTTCTCTGCTTTATGCCTTTTGAAAAGGGAACAAATGTGTGAATGCTTTAGCACAATAATGAATTAATTTTCAGCCTCCTTATTCCTTGAATGTAATTTCATTAAATGACTTATTTTGTGTTTGTTCTAATTCACTTGGTTGTTTAAATCATCTACAACTAGATGATTCCTAGGGATAAGTTATGTGTTGGACTTTAAACTAGTAGATAAATAAAGTTTGTTCCCCTTAAAACCAAAAAAAACTTGACACATTATTCTTTTAATTTATGGAATTTTTTCATGTATTTTTTATTTTTTTAAAATAAGACAGATTAATTTTTACTTTTTAATGGATATAATATTTAAACTTTTCAAATTTTAACAAGACAATTTTTATATTTTATATCTTGCTAAACTAGGATTCAGATAATTAATTATAAATAATTTAACTTTAATTATACAAAATAATTATTATTTAATATTAATATTTAAAAAATAGAATTGAATTCAAATAATTATAACGAAGACTATAATAGTAAACGAAACTGTAAAAGTTATACAAAACAATCATTAAGACATAAAATTTATATTAAAGAATATGAATACAAAAAAGGTTCTAAATTGAATAACTATTATAAATTATATAAAATACATCATTATATGACAGGTTTAAATATAGAAAATGGGCAATAACTTTTTAAAATGTACACATGCATATTTTTTTCTAAATTGAATCACAATAATAAGCTATATATAAAAAGTGTGCAATAATTTGATAGATAACTTGAGCAAAATATAGATTAAACATTATAACAATAACATCATAATGACAAAAAAAATACAGGAATAAGTAATATGAGCTAATCAAATAAATAATTTACATAAAATAGATAAACTTATGAGTAGAAAAGAGCATAAGTTGGTTAAAACCAACATGACACTTACCGATCAATTAGATTAAGTAGATTTTAGTTTAAATAATTTAGACAGATAAATTAATTGTAAGGTCTATTTATTTAGTTATGTGGATCAGGTATCTATAATAAATTTAATATTTAATATTTAATATTGTTAAATATTTTAGATATATTTATACTTTATAATATATAAATTAGTTAAGTCAGTTAACTATATTTATATTTTCATTATTATATATATTATAATATGTTTTTAATAAATTGGTTAATCGACTTAACTAACCGAATTAATTATTATTAATTCAGTTTGGTTCAGTTGGTCTATGTTATATAAGTCAAAGAGTTTGGTTATGTTAATTGAGTTCGATTTAGTTGGTTTATGTTATACAAGCCAATTAATTTATTTATTGTACATGACGGTCAGTTAAGTTAAAAAAAACTAATCAAATCGACAGAAATAATTGTTTACTCACCCTTACCCATGAGTGGTTATATAGACTAACTCATTTAAATATATCATTTAAAATGATTTTTTGAAGGAATCATATAAAACAAATCCTTTTAAATATATCATCTAAAATTAAAATACTAAAATGAAATATTTTTTTACGAACAAATTAATATGTATACTAATCCTTCGAAATATATGATTTGAAATTAAATTAAAATAATTATTAAATATTTTATATTTTATAGGTAAAAAGTAGTATCTTATTTTTTAATCTCTTAAAATACTTATTTTTAAAAAAATATGAAAATATTAGGAAAAGAGCTTAATAAAAATGTAAAATGTCAATGTCTCTTATTTTTTTTGTTTAATATATATATATATATATATAACAATGTTCGATAAATAATAGGATAATGCATCAAGATTATGTTAAAGAGACAAGAAGGCGGGGATGGAGGATTTTTTTCCTTACTTTGTTCGTTAAATTAAAATAATTTAACCTACCTTTATACGTAAGGTGATTTATTTTTAAATATCATATTATTGTAATGTGCATTAAGCTTTAATTTTATGTCATTTTGGGTTGCAAAATTGATCCTATGCTTATGAAAAACATCAAATGAGATAAGAACGTAGTGGAATTAAACAAAATTTACCTTATGTTTATTACAAGAGAAAAGAATGGTATCAGCTCAAAATTTTCGATTAGACACGTAACACTATTCTAGTATTAAATATAGTGAATTTTTGGGAAAATTTGAAAATGATTCAGTTAAAGAAATTCTTATGAAAATAAGTGATTTTGGATATGACAATTAATAGAAAGAATTTTAGAAGTGAGAATGTGATGAAAGGATGAAATCACAAATGTTGAAAAGTTCAAGGACTAAAGTAGAAATTTGGCCAAAATGGGAAAAATACATTATTATTGATTATTTTGCATGGAAGTATGACAGGTAATATGTGAGAATACTTGCATGTGATATATGATGTATTGATTTTAATGCACTCATATGTGGTCGGATATGTGATGGCTCAATAAGCATTATTGTGGCACTTAAACTACAATTAAATGTGAATCCGATAAGCATGCATTGTGTACAAGTTGTGATGTAAATTGATGAATATGAATTGAGATGATGTGCATTAAATTAGTAATTAAAAAGGTGTAATTTTGGATATTTTGGCCTTGTGATCTCTTGAAACTGTTGGATATAGTTGGCATGCCATAGGATTGTGAGTACTCACCTATATTATTGTGTTTTTGGGCATTAAAACCTTGGGACAAGTTGGAGAGAGAAGAGAATGTGAGCTAAGCTTCATTTAACGGGACATGATTGGTGTATTGGAGAGTGTTATCTTTATACTTCACTTTTTAAGATATGTTCGACTCCATGAGTCAATTGGTATGTTAGAGATCTGTGTATCCGATGTGTGGTGGTTTAGCCCACTTTTATGTTTCATAGCCTCAAGTGTCAAATTTTTGTTTAAATGTGATCTTATATATTGTAATAATACGATGTGAGATGGATGCATAAACATATGAATAATATCTTAAATGAGTTTATTTAAGTTTCATGGAAATGTTAGTATGTTATCATGGTAAATTGTGTATGTAATTGTAGTTTGGGTCATTTTCATTTAACTTGTGAATGCATGTGAATATATAAGCTAGACTTGTGAGTTATTAAAGCATGTATACGTTGTTTAGTCTTGAGGAATTAGTATAAAATGAATTATATATATGAGTGGAGTGTGATTGCATGTGAGAGTATATGCTAGATTTATGAATTAATGAAGCATGAATACGTAATTCTAACTCAATTAGAACATGGTTGTGAATGTATTATAGCATGCTCTTGTTTAACCTTTGATGTTGTGTATACCTTGTGGTTACTCCAAAATTTATTGAGTTGGTTTAAGCTCACCCATTCTCTCTAACCATTGTAGATATTTAGTGTTTGTGGTGTAAGTGATACAGGGGTACCAAGGAAGTGATCTATGTTAGGCTTTAGCATTTGCGTAGGTGGTATTAATATTATTCTTTGAATTATGGGGATAAGGCAATGTGGTTAGACTTTGATCAATTATTATTGTGGTCCTCATTATATTTTATGGGTTTTGTTTTCTAGCACTTTTGATGGATGTTATAATTATTTCATTGATAGTGTTTTGGGTTGAATATTAACTATGCTGAAGTGCCATGAATAGTATGTATGGTCAATGGACGTTGAATAATGAGGTAGAATTGTTGCATGAACTTTGCCATAATGTTTTGATTACTTTCATAGTTTATTTGTTCTTAGAATTTACAGATATTGTTCTTGTTATATCGTTTTCTGAATCGAGTATGTTTTCAATGATTAAACTGTTATTATGGTCGTTTTGGTGATTACTTGATAAGGTAAAAGTTGCATGTTGAGTAGTTATTATTTTGAGTGGATTATATGCCTTAAACTGCTGAATTTTTGTAGTTTGGATTAGAGATATCAATATTCGTGTTTTAAAAATGATACCTCTATTATTTTTGAAAGTATGGATGCCAATAACATAATTTGGTATCGATACCATATATCACATGTATTGATACTCAAGGTAGAATAATCAAATACTTTATGAAAGGTACTGATGAATTTTGAGATTTTGATTTTAAGTGAGAAAAAAATACCAATTTGGTACCGATTTTTTGGGTGGTATTGATACCATCTAAGGAAAATATCGATACCTTTGATTCAGTATCGATACCTACGTGATTTGTTTTGAAATTTTGCTAAGTGGTTCTAATGCATGTTTAATTCTCGTTTTAAGTTCTCTTGATGAATGCTTAGCATGTTTTATTGATGACTGGAACATGCATGACTTATAGTTATTACAAAAGCTAAATTGAAAGATTTGTGATGGTGTTGTGACATCTTAATATTCAGGCTCGACCACCAGGCCAGGTATAGTGTGTTACAGAGAAAACCAATTAAAAGACTAATATGTCATCTATTAAGTCCAGTTGAGGGGATGTCTTGTCTTGGGCATCGGAGTGGATGACTCCCAGAAGATAGAGACATAAATATAACTAGCTGGACTGATAGTACATCGGACATGACCCAAAAAGAAATAGATCATGAATTTGTTTATGGATTTATTCACTTGTGACATTCATAGTGTAACATACCTAATTCCTGAGTGGATGGAAGACTATGTATGCATGACTCGTACAGTTTGATGTAAGTAAAAGCCTGAGTTCAAATAGATAACGAACCAAAATCTGGTGTGTTGGGTGTATGACTTCTGTAGTATGTAGTGTAATTCAAAATAGTGGAATTCATAGCCCAAAATATGGGTAAATGATATCCTCTCACTAGCATTACATGGTTGATGAAAAATAAACGTGGCCACGGGTCATCCGTCTTTGTGATGGATGACTTGATCACTATTTGATAGTGCTTGACTTTTCATGAAGGAAGAGGTAATGGTTACTATGAGATAAAATAGGATCATACTGGGAGAATGAATATTATCCTAAAGAGATCAAGGGCATCCTATACTGATAGCACACTTATGACAAGGTCGTTGGACGAGCATTGAGGAGTTGCTTTTGTAATAGTATGTTGTTGGGGAGAGCTCAGTCACAATTCTATAGTGGAATGACTTCGTGACTAAATGAGTTTATAATTAATAGGCAAAAACCAAAACTTAATTACAAATCATTTGAGCTTGAACTACATATGTCCAATCGGTCCTTTCGCTGGCTTATTGAAACCATAAATGAATTGCGTGTTTGAATAGAATTGAATGAAATGAATAGGAAATGTGAAATGAGAAACATTCAAGAATGATTATGGTTTTCTCTAAAATGGAGAAATTGTATCATTTGGAAATGAATGTTTGTTTCCAAAAATGGAAACGGAAATGAAAATAAAAATGGAAATGATCCATTTACAATACTATATGGATTACTTAAAAAATTATTGGAAGAATGAGTTTATTTTTTTTGTAACAGCCAGCCCGGTGGAGACTTAGTATTCTGTTACTGTTTGGCATATAGTTGGTAAAGTTAAGGGTATAATTAAGTAAGTAAAAATTTTTTTGGCTAAGTAAAGTATTCTGTGTGATTCGCCAGTTGGCGAACTCATAGTTTTGGTGAAGACTCTTCTATTAAGTATCCGCCCACCCAAAATGTTTTGGGTGACCTCATTAAGTTTGTAGTTGTTATAAGATTTTTTATTTAGTGCTTAATGATTTAATTAGCTATGTTGGAATTTAGTTAAGACTTGTTAGAAGTGAACTAGAATATTGTAGATGATTTGGCCTAAAACTTGTTTTGTGCATTTAATCACGGGAATCAAGGGTGTTAGTGGAATTATCTGATTTTTCCACTAAACCTTATATCATTTGCTTGAGTATATAAGGATAGTGTTTTTTCCATTAGGAATTACCTTTTTATATTCTTCTTCCTTGAATGTCTCTATAAGTCTTTGAAAGACCTTAGTGTTGAGAGTTTCTCTGAAGAGAGTTCGCAGAGTTTAGATAGCAACCCCGTTACTACTAGCTTACTGGTAATTTTTGGTGAATTTTGGAGTTTATTAAATTGCATGTATAGACATTATATTTGTTCACGAGGAAGGAAACTTCCTGATTTTAGATTACGTGTTACCAATTCTTTCATGCATGATAAGTTTCAATAGATTAATGATCTAATAAGAATAATTATCTTACTTTTAGCTCAAGACACTAACAAGGGTCCCAGCGACAAGGGCAAAGCACCTGCTATGTAGATCATTGTAGTAGAGTTTCTGGTGAGTTCTTTTTTTCCTTCTATGCATTGTAAACTCCATTATTATATAAACTGTTTAAGGTAAGTATATCTCTCTGTAAAGTATGAATGATATATGTGTGGGGAATGATAATCCAGTGTTATCAGTCTAAGTTCAGTCAGTCTATGTTATGAAGTAAAAACCATCCTTCATGCTAAAGCCAATACCATCAGTTCGTGATATGTGAGATGTTGTCTGTGGTAATGGAGAAAGGGATATATGTTTGTGAAGCCTCCGGTAGGGCAACTATAATGCAAACCGAACTAGCAAATTGACCACCCCTAGATGTACTAACATCCAGAGTGTGAATATTGCAATAAAATATGGAATGACAAAGCGATATCTGCAAGTATATGGGTCGAGGTGTAATATAGCGTTACAACGAAGTATGTGAGTGCTCTGAGGATTGTACCCAAGGGAGGTGAGTGCTAGATCTATTCTAACCTAAACACTTAAAAGATCTAATTAGTACTTTTAAATAAATTATAGTACGAGAGAAAAAAGAGGGTTTTTATGGATTTTAGAATAATAATACTAAAATAACATGAAATAAATAAAACTCAAGAGATAGAAGAGTATAGTAAATCAAATCTCGATTTGTAACACCCTAAACCTGACCTAGATGTCCAGACCAAGTCCAGAGAGTTACATTGATGATATTAGGAAAACCACATTTATAAACGCAGTCAAAATGAAACCATTCCACATATTATAACTATCACATCCATTAATTATCTATTTAATCTTCCCAAACATCATAATATCATAGAAAGCTAAAATTACTAATAGTAAAATTAAAAGGACTGATAAACGAATTGACCGAGCTTTTTCTCCATCGACCCGTTCAAGTGATAGTTGTGAACCCAGTGCATAAAAGACATCCAATCAATTAAAGCACATTTATAAGACAGTTCTCGAATCCCAAGATAAAGTTAGATAACAGCAGCAATTCAAGTTTCAGATACAAAATAGATCATTTACATATGCAGTTATTCCTACCCTCATTCGCTACACACCATCTCTGGCCATCCCAACACACCATTAAGGTCATTTAATGCCCAACAAACCCTACACACCATAAAGTGTCTGTTCGCCTCGTTTACAGAGATGTAGACTAGTTGCTAGATTGAAATCCAACCAAATGCCATATTCAAATATATATATTGTGGCTTAGCCACTGTTCAAATATATCCTAACCCATGCAAATGTAGATTACAATTATCAATAACATGTGTTAAGTCTTTCTGATTTGATTCCTAATTAGATGGTACAAATTAGTGTCATTAATAGCCATCACAGTATACACACATTTATATAATCCATAACTCAGTCTCCGAGTATCAGATAGTCCTCATACAATAAAATTAAGATCATAAATACATTGTGGAGATCAGTGCTCGTGTTAGACAACTCTCTGAGTTGAGAATAAGGTTCGAACCCTATTTATATGCCACATGGCCTGGCACACGCTCAAGTGCTTGCCCGTGTGGCTCACATAGCCTGAAAACCGCCTATATCGTCTGCTCGTGTTATTCTAAATCATAAACAATGAATCACATGGCTTGGACACATGCCTATGTCGTTGCCCTTGTGGCTCACATGGCTTAGCCTTTACCCGTGTCATCTGCCCGTATGGGTCTAAATCGTAAATAGTGAGTTACACGGCCTGGACACACGCCCATGTCCTTGGCCTGTGTGGTCCTTATTCTCAACTCAGAGAGTTACATGGCCTAGACACACGCTCATGTCCTTTGCCCATGTGAACCTTGCACTAACATGGCCACACACGGCCTTGACACATGCCCCTGTCCTTTACCTGTGTGGCTCAAATTCAATGAACAGTGAGTTACATGGCCAACCACATGGCTTGGCACACAGTTGTGTGGCATCGACAACCATATTTTTTGGCATCTGAAATGCACAAAAATAGGAGTTTTTGGTATGCATCTGCAATAGTTTCGGAACAAAAACAACGTAGGAGAATCCTAGAACCTAAAACAACCATCCAATAATCAAGTATACAATTATTCTCAAATCATCACTAAGATCGATATATCACAAAAATTATGTCAAAGGTTTCGACACAACCCCCAACCCAGATTTTCACTCTTACCTTACACGTAATAGTGGAAAATCGGATTACCATGATGGAGGAGCGTCTCCCGTGAGATCTTTGCCTAAAAAGGTAACCAATCGAATGCTTAAACAGAGAATTCACGTAAAACGAGAAAAATCTTATTTTGATTGAATAAATAATAACGAGACAAAAACTCACAAAGATGGAAAGAGATAACGACATAACTTACACAACTATCACACAATCAACGCAACGAGCAACAAAAGAACTCCCAATTAACGCAGTATCAAATGTAGAACAAGCAAAAACAAAAAAGAAAAAAGAAGAAAACAAAGAGAAGGAAACAAGAAGGAAAAAGGACGACAAAATTAATTTTAAATAATTAAGTTAACCACCAACCATCCTTCTAGCGTTAAGGAAAAATATTCCCTTGTCGTATACTCTAGGATTCGAACATAGGACCAAACAGAATACAAATACCTAACCAGTGAACCAACATGCTCATTCTTGACACATATTTACACTAGATTAAATTTATTTATGTCATTCAAGGATAGAAGTTATCTTTAAAATAAAATGGTAAAACTTTTAAGGATACGACTCGAAATCTTGACCACGATTGCATAAGTAGAGTGTAGAACCACAGATACAGAGACTTAATTACAATAGTAATTCAACAGTCAAATATTAAGATTTTTGGGCGTTACAAATCTCTCTCCCTAAAAGAAATGTTGACCTCAAAATTTACCTGGTTCAAACAAATACCGATACTGCCGTTGGATCGTTTCTTTGGGTTCCCACGTGGCTTCTTCAGTGCCTTGATTCCACCACAGTGTAACACCCCTTACCCGAGATCGTTGTCGGAGTCGAGCACGAGGCGTTATCTAACTTAACTTACTAGTACAGAGCATAAAAATTTTCTTTTAAAATTAATTCGCTTACGTTCAATCAAATATGTCCCTAAAAAGGGCTCTCAAGACCCTAAAACAGGCAACGAAAATGGTTCGGGTCCAAACAGGGAACATTAAAAATTTTTCGAATACTTAAACAAATGAAAATATTTTATTTCACTATTCACAATAAAATTGTCCACTCGCATAATAGTCACTAATTTAATTATAACTCAAGTTACAAAAATCAAAATTTAGATCTGTAAATTTTCCCTAAAACTAGACTCATGTATCTTCTTATCATAAAATTTTTAGAATTTTTTATTTAGGCTATTAGTACAGTTTACTCGTTAAAATCTCCCCTATTTCACTGCTCAACAGTTCTGATCCCTCTTCACTAAAAATCAGTTATCTCATTGTACAGGCTTCATATGGTGTTTTTTCTTGTTTCCATTGAAAATAAACTCACTAAGAAAGCTAGAAATATAAATTATGACTCATAATTCTTTCTGTACACTTTTTAATGATTTTCTAAATTCAAAACAAGGGACTTCAAAAACCATTCTGACCCTGTCTCACTAAAATTCTAATATCTCACAATATAAAATTCCTTTGCCTACACCATTTCTTTCATGTGAAAATAGACTCAATAAGCTTTAATTCTACATCTCATTCACTCTCTAATTAAATTTCTACTATCCTTGGTGATTTTTGAAATTCACATCAATACTGCTGTCCAAAACCTGTTCCATTGCAAATTTTTACTCTTTTATAATTTCTTTGTATTAACTATCATTTAGGTGTACATAACACCAAACATGTTCTTAAATAGCCATTTCAATAGCTAATCATTATCGAAAATTTACATGTTATTCATTAACCATATCATAAGACACACACACAAAATGACTAAGTCACACACACACAAAATGACTAAGTCCCTATACATGCCATAACTTAATCTTTCGAATCATAAAATACCGAAATGGCCTAATGATACTGTGAAACGATCTCCGACGCTCTTTCTATCACCGAATTGGCTTGGTGATACTATAAAAATAAGAAAAATAAAGGGAGTAAGCGTAAAGCTTAGTAAGTTTACAAGCAAAAAAAATTCAACATTTATCATAAATAATAATACTCATAAATCATCATCAAGTATCATGGTCTTTGCTTCTTCTTTACTTACTCTCTTACTTGCTTACTTAAATAACTCATGATTATAACTTCTCCTCCCTTGCTGAAATTTCTTTCTCAACTAATAACTAAAATATTCTTAACCCTTATAACTCACTTGAATCTATTTATTATGCTTTTACTTGAACTTTCATGTAACATAGTCTATTTACTAGCCCGTTGAACCACTTGGAATACTAAGGATACTCGGGTCTCCTGTCTGATAATAACATGCCAAAGCCATGTCCTAGACATGGTCTTACATGGGATGTTTCCTGTACTACCAATGCCATATCCCAGATATGGTCTTACATAAGAGTTCTCATATCAATGCCCATGCCATGTCCCAGACATGGTCTTACGGGGGACCTCTCATCTCGGTGCCAATGCCATGTCCCAGACATGGTCTTACGTGGGACCTCTCATAAACTCAATAATGCCAATGCCATGTCCCAGACATGGTCTTACATGGGATCTCATTCCTTTAATGTCATGATATTTGTATCCGATACATTCATAATGTTTCAACGAGACTTTTTAACATTGATTCTCTATCATCTCATACTTGAGTTAACATTAAATAATTTTCATGAAATAAGTACATAATTGCTGGAAAATAATAATAATAATAATTATTGAAATATTACATTTATTTATTGTAAACTTACCTCGGTATAAAAAATGATCAAATCTAGCAACTTAGTCTTCAACCTTTTTCTTTCCCCAGTCTAACTCCGAATTTCATTCCTCTTGATCTATAATAGTAAATTTAGCTTATTTAGTACTCACATTCATCAAAATAGTCCTTGACTCGAACTTTGGAAAAATTAATATTTTGCCCTAAAACTTTTGCATATTTGCACTTTTTCCCCAAAGCTCGGAAATTAAACTTCATCCCTTATTCTTATGTTTTATGTCATGCTGAACATCTTTCCCTTCTACGGAAACATCAATTTCCCACTCTAACATTTACTTATGAACATTAGGTATTTTTACCGATTATGTCGTTTTACTCGTTTTCACTTAAAATCGCCTAGCAAAAGATTTTTAACATAATTTCAAGCTTCATATCCTACCGTAAAACATCAAAATAAACACATTTCACCTATGGATATTTTTCCAAATATGAACCCTAACATGAATTAATGGTAGAATAAGCTAAACTGAGTTACGAGGACTCCAAAAACATAAAAAATTTTAAAACGGGGCTTGGATGTACTTACAATCAAGCTTGAAAGTGGCCAAAACCCTAGATATGGAGAACTTGTAACTTTCGGCTATGGTGGAAGAAATATGAGCGCATTTTGGCTTTATTTTCCTTTTTAATTCATTTAATTACCAAATGACTAATATGCCCTTAACTTAAAAATATCCTATTTCACTTATCTAATGTCTATTTTTGTCTATGAAAATATAATGGTCTAATTACTATTTAAGGACCTCTACTTCAATTATGCACTTCCATTAAATCCTTTATCATCTAAAACTCATATTTACCCACTTTTGCAATTAAACCTTAATATGAAATTCAGACATGCAATCGCTGAAATTTCTTATTAGTATTCTAACACATGCATCCAATCAATCGATAAATCATAAAACTTAATCACAATAAACTTTTCTATCTCAGATTCATGGTTTTGCAACTACTTTTCTATTTATGCCCTATTTCGGGATGTTACACACAAAACTTTAACTAGAGCAACATTTTTCTTCCTCAATACCTTAACGTCACGATCTAGAATCTAAATAGGTTCCTCCTCAAAACTTAGGTCTGATCGTAGCTCGATCTTGTTAATAGGGACTATGTGCGACAGATCAGACTGATACTGTCTCAGTATCGAGACATGGAACACATCGTGAATCTTCTCCAACTTTGGCCATAATTCGAGTTGATACGCAATGGGTCTGACCCATTTTAGAATGCGATAAGGTCCAATGAACCTTGGCCTCAACTTGCCCTTGCGTCCAAATCGGAGGACCTTTTCGGACCTTTTTCTACGGTGACACTTTCAGGAACACCTGGTCACCTGCGGAAAACTTAATGTCCTTTCTCTTTAAATCGGCATAAGATTTTTGCCGATCAGAAGCAGCTTTAAGATGGTCAAGGATAAACTTGACAGTATTCTCGATTTTAGAAACTAGTTCAGGGCCCAAAACTTGATGTTCACTTAACTCAGTCCAACATAGAGGAGTACGACACCGACGACCATACAAAGCTGTTGTTGCACGCAAACTCAGCCAATGGTAAGTAATCCTCCCAACTACCCTAAAAATCTATTACACAACCATGAAGTATATCCTCTAAAATTTGAATGACCCGCTCAGACTGTTTGTCAGTCTGAGGGTGATACGTAGTACTAAAATCAAGTTGGGTGCCTAAAGCCTCATGAAGCTTCTTCCAGAACCGTGATGTGAAACACGGATCTCTATCAGAGATAACAGAGATTGGAATCCCATGGAGTTTCACGATTTTGGCAATATACAGTTTAGGTAGTTTCTATAGGGAATAATTTGTTCTGATAGGAATAAAATGAACGGATTGGAACGACGAAAATGTGCAACTGTACACAATCACAACAAGTAATAAAGTGACAAGTAAATGTCGAGTTATCGTACCCACAAGGACTGTGAAAAGAAAAGAATTATTTATGAATACAATTGAAAACACTTTGGTGAAGAAAAATATTTTGATTTTGAGGAAGTGATTAAAAACTAAAATTTAACTAAGTAAAATAAAATAAAATAAAAATAAAAGTTCCAATACATAATTTCAAAATATGACATAATTGTGTTAGATTAATTACATTTCTTAACTTAGAATTACTAAACTTATGTTCATGTTGTTACGAATAAATTCACGGCAACTTGGTAATGTGCTAACTACTGCTTATACATCCTTTTTAGATTAACTAATCTCTTGAACATTTTCCAATGCCAATTCAAACAATTATAAGCACATAAAAGATTAAGTGAGGTAACAATGTATTCCTAACTTGAAACATTTTAATCACAATAATCTCGCAAGTTATGCAAGGCTAATGTACCGTTTAACACCATCGCTAATTTAACCCTCAGCTACGTTAGAAGATTAAACATGCACTGATTAAGTATTGTGTCAATTAATTACAATTTGAATGCGATTAAATCATTAATTCATTATTTACCTTACAATTATAATGTATGAATAACTTAATCATGATTTTACTTAATCAAACAATTTACCATGACCTATAACAACACAAACATAATTTTAATAACTTAAGTGGATGAAATGGAATCAACCTAGCACGAATTAAATTTAAGCCATATTAATTAAATTAAACATATCAACATAACAAGTATTCATATACATTTTTATAACAACAATAATAAAAATTAAAGGATAGGGAACTAGAATCAAATCCGGTGTTTCTCTGAAACTTGACAGTTTGCTCTGCTCCTCCTTCTTTGTTTGTTCTTGTTGAACTGAGGCTTCTACGAGCTCTTGAATGTTGCCACCAATGGTGGTTGAAGGGATCTTTTCCAAGAGGGGAAATCAATAAGGGAATGGAAAGGAAAAATGGAGAACAAAGGAAGGTTTTGAAGGGAGAAAGTGAGAGAGAAGTGAAGAATGAAAGGATGAGAGGTGTGTTTCAAATGAGAAACCAAGGGGGTATTTATAGGTTTAGTAGGATACTACAAATATAAAAAATAAGTAGCCATTGACTCCCCCCATGGCCGGACACACATGTGACAGTTTGAAGCTTTCAAACTTGTTAAATTTAGGTAGGGGCAAATCTACAAAAGCTTGATAAGTAGAGGGGTTTGAATGCAATTTCAAGAAAGCTTTAGGGGCTGTGTTGCAAGCCAAATAATTAGCTGATAAGCTAATTGGATCATCATGTGGGATGGTTTTGGGCAGGCCATTGCTCAGTTGGATCGGTCTTCTCGGTTTAGCACAACTGGGCCTCCTTTCATAATTTAATTAATAATAATTATTTAACCCAAAATAAATTTGATTAAAATTAAAATTAATTATATTATAAATTAATATTTATAAATTGGACCGTCTTAGGCTGAAAAAGTAATTTGCCTCGATGCTTCAAGAATCGTTTCTCAATTATGTGCCTCTAGTAGTGTCTGCAGAGGTAATTTTCGTCATTTGTTCGAATCTGTCAAGAATAAATCAAAATTAATCAAAATTTATTATAAAATTTATTAAAATTCAATATGTTAATAATTTTAGTGCAATTTAATTATTTTATAATTATCATATATTTTTCGATAAGAATTACCCTGAAATTGCATGAATTTGAGTTAAAAAAGGCATGAAAAAGTCTATATATTTTCATGTTTCCACATCCCCAAACTTAATTCATTGCTCGTCCCGAGTAATGCACAAATTGAAAAAGAATTTCTTGGAAACACCTTTGAAAAATTCCTTCAGAAAAACATTCTTCCTAAAATTATGAATTTCGTATACTTATGCTCAAGAACAAGAATTTTGATATTTATGCTACTTAAGTATACATATGATTCAAATTAATCTCAATTATTATTATGATAGCAAAAATAGACTAAATGCTTACTCAATAAAGACATGTTAAATCCCTACCAATTTAATTTTATTCCCTTATTTAAGATTAAGTTGCAATCATCAAGTTTAATTTATGCCTTCATATGTTGAACATAGCAATTTCTCTCCTCTAATGTAGGTAGCATAGGATCTTGAATCAATAGGTCTTTTAAATAGGTTGTAACATAGCTAGGCTAGGGGTAGGTAAAAGATAGATAAATTTGAATTGGACCTTCAGAATATTTACCTTCAGTACACCAAGTTATTTTGCTTTCACACGCTCTTTTGTACATCTATTTTCTTTCAAGTACATATGCTCTTCTCTCTTTTTTACGTGCATTTTGCTGTATGTACATCAATTTTTTGAGCAATTGATAATTCTTTTCAACTCTCCCAAACTTATTTTCAAAAAATATTTTGAATAGTACTGAGTCTAGTGTTTGAGACAATTTAAATATAATTAAGAGAAAAGTGATGGCTAAATATTGCAAGTGTTCAAAAATTAGGCCATATAGTCTCAAAGTTGGGTTTCAAGGGATAAAAATTCATCAAATGATCCAAACAAAAGTTGCCTAAATCATTTTCAACACTCCATGCTTTCTAGGATTTTGCCTCAACAAATTACTAAGTCAATTTTAGAGACTTAAACTTTTATGCATGCCTAATTTTCTTAAGGAACTAAAATTTTATGTTATGATTTATAAACTTTATTAAGAGTAAATTTTTGTCATAAGTCATCTAACATAACAATTATTTGAAATAATAGAACTTTAGTCATACTGAAGTTTAGCATACTTAACAAAATTTAATATTTTTGAACAAAATATAACCTAATCATACTTAAAAGAAAAATTTATTCTGAGAGGAAATAATTTCAATTTTTCGGGTCCCCCTACTTAAGATGAACAATGTCTTCATTGATAGAAATGAATAGATACTATACACCAGGTAGGATTCTAGAATAGAGGAGGTGAGTTAATTTCATTACTTAAGTAACAACTTCTTATTATAAAAACTTTTTCATTTTTATTCATGATTTTTATCTCTTGTTTTATTTTGATAAAAATTAAAAATCCTAATAGATCCTAGCCCGAAAATAACCTAGGAAAGAAAATAACATAAGGTAAAGATCCCCCCTTTCTTATTTATTTGTAGATCCCTCAGAATCTGACTCATCTTTTACTCCATCATCTTTGTTTTTGCATGAATCGCTTCGTTCCCTCTTCGATAGTGGACTCTATTGTGACAGCCCAAAATTGACCCTAGTCGGGAAGTGGTTTCGGGACCGCTAAACCGAGTCACCGAAAGGTTTGAATGTGATGTTTATTGTCTAGAATATGTAATCATGAATGTGTGAAAATTTCAAGCTTCGATTTAGTCGATTGCATGTGAATTTAGTCAATAGGACTTATATGAGAAAATTTTAAAATGTGATAGGTCAATGCATGAGGACCTATTAGTGCATGTGGAAGAAAAAGGGGACTTGCATGTCAAATTCCCCCTCCCTAATATGTAGTGGCCGGCCATGCTATGGGTGGAAACATGTCACCAACATGTTGTGTTAGTGATGTATGGTAAGGAAAATAAAATAATAAGCATGATAATTAAATAATGAAAGGAAGGGTGATGAAAAAAAAAAGAAAAAAAAAATAATAATGGTCTCATGCATACACCCCATTGCCGTGAGCTAAAGGAAGGAAAAGAAAGGTTTTGTTCATCCTTTTTCAACCTCTTTTGACCAAAAATCCTAAGGAAGAGGATTAGGAGGAAGTTTGGCCATGCATGTAACTAGATTGAGGTATGTTTAATGTTATTCTTTGAGATTCATGTATATTTTAAGTTGTAAGTTCAAAATCTACCTAGCCATGGTTCAAACTTTGTTAAATGATGGAGATGACATTCGGCCATGAATGTTACGTTCTTGGTTGGTATTTTGATGTCTTTGGCGATGAGGTAAGGAGATGGTTGACTTTGGGTGTTTAATAAAAGGGTTTGGATGTGAGAGTGTGTGAGAAGTAGAAATGAGGAGTCTTAGCAACTCCATGAAGGTTCGGCCATGGTAGTTTGAGGATTAGAGATTTTATTTCTTGTTAAAAATTTGATGAATCCTAGCGTGTGAAGTGCTTGAACCAACTAAGGATTAATAGATGCATGGGTACAAAGTAGGAAGAATCGGCTACTATGGTTGACACCAATGCCGAATGTAAAGATGTTATAGTAAATAATGTATGTGATTTGAGTTGATAATGTGAAAAAGGATAATTAGATGTATTATAAATGATATAAAGATTTTAGAAATTATTTTGGTTAGGTGTGTGTATGATTAAGTATATTCGGCAATATACTTAAAGTGAGTACTTGATATTATATGGGAGTATGTATATTCGGCCACATGAGTAAATATATATATGATGTTAAATTTGATTATGTATAATGGGCATTAAGATGTGGAACTTAAGAAATGTAGTCATATGTGGAATTACATGATGTTATAGTTGACATTGTACACACATACATCCATTCGGCCATCAACATGAGTAATTAGTGAGGATGGTTTCCGAATATACAAACATACATAAGCATGTGTAATTGAATTATGAATGTTTAACAAGATGGTTAAACTAGTGAATTATTGATTAAGCTCAAGGAGCTAAAGGAGGAGAATCAAGCAAAGGCAAAGAAAAGATCACTGAGTAGCCGAGTTGGAACCGTCTTACCCAACACAAGGTAAGTCATTAAGCATGTAGTTGGTATTATTTCAAACGGTCATAATGTTTATGTATTGATGCTGAATGGAATGAATAAATATACATATATATATGCATGTACGTATGTGATGATGAAATTGTTGAATGAAAAGAAAAGAGGTAAGATGTACTGAGTTGTTGATCTCGGCACTAAACGTGCGGGTATAACCATTTATGACCATGAGATTGGCGCTAAGTGCGCGGGATTAAATTGTACAGCACTAAGTGTGTGATTTGACTATGTTGCACTAAGTGTGCGAAATGAATATGATGCACTAAGTGTGCGAATTGACCATGCGGCACTAAGTGTGCGAGTTTGACTATGTAGCACTAAGTGTGCGATTTGATTACGTAGCACTAAGTGTGCGAGTTGATTATATAGCACTGAGTGTGCGGGCTCAATATACATTCGTGAATCATTATGGACACTATGTGTGCGACACTATTGAGTCGATCGCGGACAGCAGATCGGGTAAGTGTCTTGAGTACATGGCTAATAGGTGCTATGCTTATACTTGGTGTTGAGCTCGGTAAGTTTGAACCTATGTGACAAATATACTTGAAGTCACGTACATAAAATTTATCGTAGGATGGGTGAAAGGCCGTTTAGTCGTTTGATTGTAACGAAAATAAATTGATTTATGAAAATGCTTCAATGTCCTATTGATGAGTATATGGAATGTGATTGCATGAATTGATATGAAACTGAATCGATAGGTTGGAGGAACTATGGTATGGTTCGGTATGGATGGAGTAAATTGTCTCGTTCCATTTTGTTTCCTCTTGCGATAATGTTATTGATGGATGGTAGTGCATTGCTTATGACTTACTGAGTTATAAACTCACTCGGTGTTTCCTTGTCACCCATTATAGGTTGCTTGGACTCATCTATTTTTGCGGGGTCAGGCCGTCATCGAAGTCATCACACCGGATAGCAAGTTTTGGTACTTTCTTCTTAGTTGGCTTAGAAGAACATTTTGGCATGTATAAGCTATTACATTGTGTTTGAACTTTGGCATGTAAACTTTAAGCCATGCGAAAATGGCACGAATGTTCGATTGAGTTGGATCAAGGGTAGGCATGAAATGGACCTAGTTACTTTCGTAACAGATGCTGGCAGCAGCAGTGTCATGAGATTGAAAAATCACTAAAAAAAGTAGGAGTGGAATTAATTGATGAATAAATTATGTAATCGAAGCTCGATGAGTCTGTTTTCATGAGGAAGTAACGAAAAGATCATATGGGCAGTATATTAAGAGATAATCAGATTTTTGTGGGACAGGGCCAGAACGGTTTCTGGATTCCCTGCTCCGACTTTGGAAATTCATTATAAATTAACCAGAGATAATTAGGGGTCGTACCATATATGTACAGATTCCTCTCTGAGTCTAGTTTTCATAGAAACAAACGGCATCAGTATTGAAGCCCCGTGCAGGGAGATATCCAAGTCGTAATGGGCAAAGGTCAGTGTAGTCGACCCCTGCAACATGGGAGACTTTGACTAATAAAATATACTAATTGGCCCGACCAAAAATTCTAGAAAAAAATACATAGATGGGCACATGAGTCTAGTTTCTGGGAAAAATTACGAAACTGATTTTCGAGTTACGAAACTCAAGATATGATTTTTAAAACGACTAGTACACAGATTGGGCAGTGTCTGGAAAATAAACTTTATAAGGGGTTAAAGTCAGTTAACACCTCGTGTTCGACTCCGGTGTCGGTCTCGGGTTCGGGGTGTTACATTTGATTGGTATCAGAGCTATGGTCTAGTCGGTTCTAGGACTACCGTAGCGCGTATGAGTCTAGCTATACATGCCGAATGTTAATGTTTAAATGTGTGATGACTTCTGACGGTTGAAATGTTTTTGTTTTGATTAGTAAATGGACCCCGGTGAAGAAAGAACCCTAGCGGATGACGTTGAGAGCGTAGCGGCTGCTCCTGCACAAGGGACGCCGCCTGTTGAACCTCAGTCATCTGCGAATAATCAAGGTGAGGGGGCTAAACAAGCCTTCTTTACCATTATGAATGAGTGGGTCGCGCAATATGCCCGAACCAACCCGGCTGTCCAACAATTCCCAGATTTGAATAATCCACCCCAAGAGCCTGTAATGCCATCAGTCGCTGATCCTGTGAGGCTGAGTAAGCCACCTGTAGACTTGATTAGGAAGCGTGGGGCCGAGGAGTTCAAGGCCATAGTAACTGATGATGCCGAAAGGGCCGAGTTCTGGCTTGATAACACCATTCGGGTGTTCGATGAATTGTATGCACACCCGACGAATGTCTAAAATGTGCTGTATCTTTGTTGCGAGACTCAGCCTACTATTGGTGGAGGACCTTGATTTCCATAGTCCCGAACGAGCGAGTAACTTGGGACTTCTTTCAAACGGAATTCTGAAAGAAATTTATTAGCCAACGGTTCATTGATCAGAAGCGTAAGGAGTTCTTGGAACTCAAGCAAGGCCGTATGACTGTATCTGAAGACGAACATGAATTCGTAAGACTCAGTAGGTATGCCCGGGAGTGTGTAGCTGATGAGGTTGCTATGTGCAAAAGATTCGAGGAAGGATTGAATGAAGATTTAAAGCTACTAATGGGTATTTTGGAAATAAAAGAATTCGTAACACTAGTCGAATGAGCCTGCAAGGCGAAAGAACTTGGAAAGGAGAAGAGGAAGGCTGAATTTGAAGCTAGAGATTATCGTAAAAGATCGACGGGTAAAGCTCCGTTCTCAGTTGTAAAGAAGTTCAGGGAGGACATTAATAAGTCGAGGGCGACTGCGGGAATTTCCATCAGGGCAAGACCATCGATGGGCTCCCGAGCTACTTCGGTAGCTAGTGTGGGCAATAATCGTCACGAGAAACCTGAATGTCCCCAATGTGGAAGACGACACCTAAGTGAATGTTGGGGCAAGTCTACTAGCAGGGCCTATTACGGATGCGGTTCGAAGGACCACTTCATTAGAGATTGCACGGAGTTGGATGAGAAGAATAAGATTCAAGGTGCAAGACCTAGTGGAGTGACATCTAGAGGTAGACCACCGAGAATTTTAGGAGGCAGGGGTGGTAGTCAGGGGGGGCCTCTGATACGGCCGATCGAGCCGAGAACCGTACTCCTGCTAGAGCATATGCCATTCGCGCACGAGAGGAGGCATCCTCCCCCGACGTCATCACTGGTACCTCACTCTCTTTGATACTAATGTGATTGCATTGATTGACCCTGGTTCTACTCATTCATATGTATGCGAAACCTTAGCAACCAGTAAGACTCTACCTGTTGAGTCTACTGAGCTCGTAATTCGAGTATCAAACCCTTTGGGTCAATGCGTACTTGTTGATAAAGTGTGTAAGAGATGCCCTCTAATAATCTGAGATCCTGTTTTCCGGCCGATTTGATGCTTTTGCCGTTCGACGAGTTTGATGTTATTCTTGGTTTGGATTGGTTAACCGTGCATGATGCGGTTGTGAATTGCAAAAGCAAGACTATCGATTTGAGGTGCGCAAATAACGAAATAATCCGAGTTGAGTCTGCGGACTTAAGGGGGTTGCCAGCTGTAATATCAGCAATGTTGGCCCAGAAATATGTAAGGAAAGGGTGCGAAGCATACCTCGCGTATGTACTTGATGACAAGGAGTTAGAAAAGAAACCCGAATCGGTGCCGGTGGTTTGTGAATACCCGGATGTTTTTCCTGAAGAGTTACCGGGTTTGCCACCTGTTCGGGAGGTAGAGTTTGGTATTGAGCTTGTACCTGGAACTACGCCAATTTCGATCGCTCCGTATCGTATGGCACTGACCGAGTTAAAAGAGTTGAAAGCTCAGTTGCAAGAATTGACGGATAGAGGTTTCGCTCGACCGAGTTTCTCACCTTGGGGTGCACCAGTATTGTTCGTGAAAAAGAAGGACGGAACCATGAGGTTGTGCATTGACTATCGTCAACTGAATAAAGTGACGATAAAGAATAAGTATCCGTTACCGCGTATTGATGATCTGTTCGATCAATTAAAGGGAGCATCGGTGTTTTCAAAGATAGATTTGAGATCGGGTTATTATCAGTTGCAGATTCGAGATTTGGACGTACCCAAAACTGCTTTCAGAACGAGGTACGGTCACTACGAGTTCTTAGTGATGCCGTTTGGGCTCACTAATGCCCCTGCGGTGTTTATGGATTTGATGAATCGGATCTTCAGGCCGTATTTGGATCGGTTCGTAGTTGTGTTTATTGATGACATCTTGGTCTATTCAAGAGATGAGACCGAACATGCTGAGCATCTGAGGCTAGTGTTGCAAATTTTGCGGGATAAACAGTTATATGCTAAGTTCAGTAAGTGTGAGTTCTGGTTAAGAGAGGTTAGCTTCTTGGGTCATGTGGTATCCGCATCGGGTATTCGAGTTGACCCGAGCAAAATTTCAGCCATACTTAACTGGAAGCCTCCGAGAAATGTTACCGAAGTCCGGAGCTTTCTAGGGCTCGCCGGTTATTACCGACGATTTGTCAAAGGTTTCTCGATGATAGCCACACCAATGACGAAGTTACTTCAAAAGGATGTTAAGTTCGAATGGACGGAGAAATGTCAGAAAAGCTTCGATCAACTGAAAACTCATTTGACTGAAGCTCCAATTTTGGTGCAACCCGAATCGGGTAAAGAGTTTGTCATTTATAGTGACGCATCCCTACTTGGGTTGGGTTGCGTATTGATGCAAGAAGGTCGAGTTGTGGCCTATGCGTCGAGACAATTGAAGCCACACGAGAGAAATTATCCGACCCATGATCTCGAACTAGCCGCCATTGTGTTTGCATTGAAAATATGGCGACATTATTTGTTTGGTGAAAAGTGCCATGTGTTTTCGGATCATAAAAGTCTCAAATATTTGATGACTCAACGAGACTTGAATCTGTGACAAAGACGTTGGCTTGAGTTGTTGAAAGATTACGAGCTTGTCATTGATTACCACCCGGGAAAGGCTAATGTGGTTGCGGACGCCTTAAGCCGGAAATCACTGTTTGCTTTGCGAGCGATGAATGTACACTTGTCTGTTCTACCTGAAAATGTGTTAGTAGCTGAATTAAAAGCCAAACCATTATTGACTCATCAAATTCGTGAAGCTCAGAAAGTCGATGATGAATTGGTTGCAAAACGAGCTGAGTGTGTTCCGAACAAGGAATCGGAGTTTCAGATTGATGATGATGGTTGTTTGAGGTTTAGAAGTCGTTTGTGTGTTCCAAGGAATTCGGAACCCATTCCGATGATTCTGAACGAAGCCCATTGTAGCCGAATGTCAATTCACCCGGGGAGCACGAAAATGTACAACGACTTGAAACGTCGGTTTTGGTGGCATGGTATGAAACGAGACATCTCCGACTTTGTTTCGAGATGTTTAATATGTCAACAAGTGAAAGCGGAACATCAAGTGCCTTCAGGGTTACTTCAGCCGATCATGATACCCGAGTGGAAATGGGACCGAGTCACAATGGACTTTGTGTCCGGACTGCCATTGTCCGCAAGTAAGAAGGATGCGATTTGGGTTGTGTTGATAGGCTGACTAAGTCGGCTCACTTTATCCCCGTGCGTACGGATCTTTCATTGGATAAACTAGCCGAATTGTATGTCTCTCAGATTGTGAGATTACATGGAGTACCTATTTCTATCGTGTCGGATAGAGATCCGAGATTCACCTCACGATTTTGGAAGAAATTGCAAGAAGCTTTGGGTACCAAGCTGCATTTTAGCACCGCTTTTCACCCCCAAACCGATGGTCAATCCGAGCGGATAATTCAGATACTTGAGGATATGTTGAGATGTTGCATCCTCGAGTTCAGTAGTTCATGGGAACGGTATTTACCTTTGATTGAATTCGCTTACAACAATATTTTTCAATCAAGTATTAAGATGGCACCTTATGAGGCTTTGTACGGTCGTAAATGCCGTACGCCATTGTTTTGGACCGAGCTTGGTGAAAGTAAAATTTTCGGAGTGGATTTGATTAAAGATGCCGAACAAAAAGTAAAGGTAATCCGCGAAAGTCTGAAGGTAGCCACAGATCGTCAAAAATCGTATGCGGATTTAAAACGAAAGGACATTGAATATCAGGTGGGAGATAAAGTGTTTCTTAAAGTGTCACCTTGGAAGAAGGTACTCAGATTTGGCCGTAAAGGCAAGTTAAGCCCGAGATTCATTGGGCCGTACGAAATATCCGAACGAGTGGGGCCGGTTGCATATAGATTGATTTTGCCCCCTGAACTTGAAAGGATGCACGATGTCTTCCATGTTTCAATGCTTCGACGTTATAGATCCGATCCGTCACATGTGATTAATTCCTCAGAAGTTGAAATTCAATCTGACTTGAGCTATGAAGAAGAACCGATTCGTATCCTAGCTCGTGAAGTGAAAGAGTTGCGAAATAAAAGGGTTCCGTTGGTTAAGGTGTTGTGGCTCAAACACGGGATCGAGGAAGCAACCTGGGAACCCGAGAGCTCGATGAAAGAACGATATCCAAACCTATTTACCGGTAAGATTTTCGAGGACGAAAATTTCTTAAGTGAGGGAGAGTTGTGACAGCCCAAAATTGACCCTAGTCGGGAAGTGGTTTCGGGACCGCTAAATCGAGTCACCGAAAGGTTTGAATGTGATGTTTATTGTCTAGAATATGTAATCATGAATGTGTGAAAATTTCAAGCTTCGATTTAGTCGATTGCATGTGAATTTAGTCAATAGGACTTATATGAGAAAATTTTAAAATGTGATAGGTCAATGCATGAGGACCTATTAGTGCATGTGGAAGAAAAAGGGGACTTGCATGTCAAATTCCCCCTCCCTAATATGTAGTGGCCGGCCATGCTATGGGTGGAAACATGTCACCAACATGTTGTGTTAGTGATGTATGGTAAGGAAAATAAAATAATAAGCATGATAATTAAATAATGAAAGGAAGGGTGATGAAAAAAAAAAGAAAAAAAAATAATAATGGTCTCATGCATACACCCCATTGCCGTGAGCTAAAGGAAGGAAAAGAAAGGTTTTGTTCATCCTTTTTCAACCTCTTTTGACCAAAAATCCTAAGGAAGAGGATTAGGAGGAAGTTTGGCCATGCATGTAACTAGATTGAGGTATGTTTAATGTTATTCTTTGAGATTCATGTATATTTTAAGTTGTAAGTTCAAAATCTACCTAGCCATGGTTCAAACTTTGTTAAATGATGGAGATGACATTCGGCCATGAATGTTACGTTCTTGGTTGGTATTTTGATGTCTTTGGCGATGAGGTAAGGAGATGGTTGACTTTGGGTGTTTAATAAAAGGGTTTGGATGTGAGAGTGTGTGAGAAGTAGAAATGAGGAGTCTTAGCAACTCCATGAAGGTTCGGCCATGGTAGTTTGAGGATTAGAGATTTTATTTCTTGTTAAAAATTTGATGAATCCTAGCGTGTGAAGTGCTTGAACCAACTAAGGATTAATAGATGCATGGGTACAAAGTAGGAAGAATCGGCTACTATGGTTGACACCAATGCCGAATGTAAAGATGTTATAGTAAATAATGTATGTGATTTGAGTTGATAATGTGAAAAAGGATAATTAGATGTATTATAAATGATATAAAGATTTTAGAAATTATTTTGGTTAGGTGTGTGTATGATTAAGTATATTCGGCAATATACTTAAAGTGAGTACTTGATATTATATGGGAGTATGTATATTCGGCCACATGAGTAAATATATATATGATGTTAAATTTGATTATGTATAATGGGCATTAAGATGTGGAACTTAAGAAATGTAGTCATATGTGGAATTACATGATGTTATAGTTGACATTGTACACACATACATCCATTCGGCCATCAACATGAGTAATTAGTGAGGATGGTTGCCGAATATACAAACATACATAAGCATGTGTAATTGAATTATGAATGTTTAACAAGATGGTTAAACTAGTGAATTATTTATTAAGCTCAAGGAGCTAAAGGAGGAGAATCAAGCAAAGGCAAAGAAAAGATCACTGAGTAGCCGAGTTGGAACCGTCTTACCCAACACAAGGTAAGTCATTAAGCATGTAGTTGGTATTATTTCAAACGGTCATAATGTTTATGTATTGATGCTGAATGGAATGAATAAATATACATATATATATATATATATGCATGTACGTATGTGATGATGAAATTGTTGAATGAAAAGAAAAGAGGTAAGATGTACTGAGTTGTTGATCTCGGCACTAAACGTGCGGGTATAACCATTTATGACCATGAGATTGGCGCTAAGTGCGCGGGATTAAATTGTACAGCACTAAGTGTGCGATTTGACTATGTTGCACTATGTGTGCGAAATGAATATGATGCACTAAGTGTGCGAGTTTGACTATGTAGCACTAAGTGTGCGATTTGATTACGTAGCACTAAGTGTGCGAGTTGATTATATAGCACTGAGTGTGCGGGCTCAATATACATTCGTGAATCATTATGGACACTATGTGTGCGACACTATTGAGTCGATCGCGGACAGCGGATCGGGTAAGTGTCTTGAGTACATGGCTAATAGGTGCTATGCTTATACTTGGTGTTGAGCTCGGTAAGTTTGAACCTATGTGACAAATATACTTGAAGTCACGTACATAAAATTTATCGTAGGATGGGTGAAAGGCCGTTTAGTCGTTTGATTGTAACGAAAATAAATTGATTTATGAAAATGCTTCAATGTCCTATTGATGAGTATATGGAATGTGATTGCATGAATTGATATGAAACTGAATCGATAGGTTGGAGGAACTATGGTATGGTTCGGTATGGATGGAGTAAATTGTCTCGTTCCATTTTGTTTCCTCTTGCGATAATGTTATTGATGGATGGTAGTGCATTGCTTATGACTTACTGAGTTATAACTCACTCGGTGTTTCCTTGTCACCCATTATAGGTTGCTTGGACTCATCTATTTTTGCGGGGTCAGGCCGTCATCGAAGTCATCACACCGGATAGCAAGTTTTGGTACTTTCTTCTTAGTTGGCTTAGAAGAACATTTTGGCATGTATAAGCTATTACATTGTGTTTGAACTTTGGCATGTAAACTTTAAGCCATGCGAAAATGGCACGAATGTTCGATTGAGTTGGATCAAGGGTAGGCATGAAATGGACCTAGTTACTTTCGTAACAGATGCTGGCAGCAGCAGTGTCATGAGATTGAAAAATCACTAAAAATAGTAGGAGTGGAATTAATTGATGAATAAATTATGTAATCGAAGCTCGATGAGTCTGTTTTCATGAGGAAGTAACGAAAAGATCATATGGGCAGTATATTAAGAGATAATCAGATTTTTGTGGGACAGGGCCAGAACGGTTTCTGGATTCCCTGCTCCGACTTTGGAAATTCATTATAAATTAACCAGAGATAATTAGGGGTCGTACCATATATGTACAGATTCCTCTCTGAGTCTAGTTTTCATAGAAACAAACGGCATCAGTATTGAAGCCCCGTGCAGGGAGATATCCAAGTCGTAATGGGAAAAGGTCAGTGTAGTCGACCCCTGCAACATGGGAGACTTTGACTAATAAACTGTACTAATTGGCCCGACCAAAAATTCTAGAAAAAAATAAATAGATGGGCACATGAGTCTAGTTTCTGGGAAAAATTACGAAACTGATTTTCGAGTTACGAAACTCAAGATATGATTTTTAAAACGACTAGTACACAGATTGGGCAGTGTCTGGAAAATAAACTTTATAAGGGGTTAAAGTCAGTTAACACCTCGTGTTCGACTCCGGTGTCGGTCTCGGGTTCGGGGTGTTACATCTATGGTTCAAATATAAAATTTGGAAACTCAGGCACAAAAATAAACGGGTCATTGAATATTTTCGTAAGAGCACTTCTCATTGAGTCATCCTATATTTTTGAATATCTCCAGTAAGCTTGTTGCTGCTACTGCATATGTTGCATTATGTACATCAACTTTGATAGTTCATCTCGAAGATCTAGGCGAGGTGATTGAGTTCTGACCATTGACTTTGTCATGTCAGGTTCGGTTGCTGGTTCCATTGGTTGTACCTTATTAGGGATTTTAGCTAACTGCATTGGTTCGATCTTTGTGGGATCTTCGTCTTCTTCTTCTTTGGAATCCTCGGTCTCTTCAACTCATTGCTGGAGAACAGGGTCTCCAGCTATTCGGTAGAGGTCCCAATCTGTGATTGTGCCCTAGCTATAACCTGTCTTCTTTACGTTTGCAAGAATTTTAGCTTTCAAGCAAAAAAATGTTATCGTAAAAGGGAAGTAAGCTAGGCTAGAACATCTAGCGGCACAATTTTGCATTTCTTTTCGAATGATTTTTCCCACATCAATGGTCTTTGCAGTTAAAATCAAGTATAATAAGACCATTTGCTCTAATGAAATGTAGTCCCGTGTGAAATAGACATAAGGCTAAACTGAATGAAATAGAACCATACATTCGCTAGTGGTTTCAAATATTCTCTACGACAAGTGTGAATTCCTTGCTTTGACACAGTACAGTTAGAACCTAGAACTGTAAGTTCTTCGAGAACTTCTTATAGATTTTCAGCCTCAATATTTCTCATCAAGGAGGAATATTCGTCGTCTTAAAAATCAGGTAATTCAAAGAATTTATTAATATCGGTCGAGCATATTGGTACGTTGATTCCTCGGACAAAAACTTTTGTTATTCACAAACTAATTCCTCATCTACACTACGTCTTTTCTCATAAAAGAACTCCAATTACGAGCATGAGGAAATACTTCGACAACTTTGAAAGGTCCAAACCAACAGAAGCGCAATATACCTGGGTGCAGTTTCAGTCTAGAATTGAATAATACAACTTTTTGACTCGTGATAAATTGTCACTGCAAAATAATTGTGTCATGCCAGCGTCTGGTCTTTTCCTTGTAAATTGTAGCGTTTTCATAGGCATTTCGGCTAATCTCCTCTAGTTCAGTAATATCCAATAACCTTTTCTTTCCAGTAGCTTTATAGTCAATGTTCACTTGCTTAATTGCCCACATTACTTTGTGTTCCAGTTCAACTCGCTCGTGACATGCTTTCCCAAAAATAATTTGATATGGCGACATCCCTAACAGAGTTTTGTATGCTGTCTACAATGCCCATAAAGCGTCATCCAGTCTGGAAGAGCAATCTTCCCTTGAAGGGTTCACAACCTTCTCAAGAATGTTTTTAAGTTGACGATTCGACACTTCAGCTTATGCATTAGTTTGCGGATGATAAGTAGTAGTCATTTTATGATTGACTCCATATCTTTTCAGTGCAGCTACCACTTAGTTGCAATTAAAGTGTGTACCCTGATCACTAATCAATGCCTTTGGTGTGCCAAAGCGGGTAAGTATATGCTTGGGAAAAAAATTAAGCACTGTCTTTCCATCATTTTTTGGGACTGTAATAGCTTCAACCCACTTCGAGATGTAGTCAACAACTACTAGGAAATGGTCCCTTAAAATCCATACCCTAAACATCGAACAATTTAACCTCTATAATTGGCTGCTGCAACATTTCATTGTGTCGGGATATAAAACCTTTGCGTTGACACCTATCTCATTAATTCACAAAATTGTGGGCGTCTTTGAATAATGAAGGCCAGTAGAATCCTGATTGGAGAACCTTAGCAGCAGTTCGCACGCCACCAAAATGACCTCCGTAAAGAGCATCATGACACTGCTTAAGGATTGAAAGCATCTCCTTTTTTGAAACACAACGCCGAATAATGTTGTCATTGCATGCATTTTATAGATACGGCTCGTTCCAATGATACTTTACTACTCCATAAAGAAATATTTCTTTTTAATGGCCTATGATACCCAATGGGAGTTTTCCACATACAAAAAATTAACCAGATCTGCATACCAAGGGGTTGCATCTATAGGAAATAACTTCTTATCTAAGAATGCGTCATCAATTTGAAGTATGTTTCCATCTTTGCTGCCAACTTCCAATCGAGACAGGTGGTCTGCAACTTGATTTTCTAAACCCTTACGGTCTTTCATCTCAATGTCAAATTCTTGCAATAGTAAGATCCAGTGTATCAATCTTGGTTTAGTATTGATGCAACCGAGACCCAAGAGCTATCAAAAGCTAATGTAGATTCTCTCGAGCTTCCCAAAGGACCCATTACTCGAGCTAGGGCTAAGAAATTTAAGGATGCATTGATGGCTCTAGTTGATAAAATCTGGGGTGAAACCGTGGCTGGCCTTCTCAAAGGCTCATGGACCAGTATGCCGAGCATTCCATGCAACTGCCTTCAAGCTCATTCAGCTCAGTTTTAGCTCAACAAGCTCATTTCTAGCTCATTCAACTTATTTTAGCTCATTTTAGTTGCAATTAATTTTCTGGAATAATTATTTAATTTATCGTTAGTTAAATTAGTTAAGTCAATTAATTTGTCTTAAATCAGGACAAATAATCATTAGAAGCTTTAATTATGTCCAAAGTTAAATACTTAATTAAATTTGTTTCTTAAATATGTCCTAAGTCCTCACAAATAATTATTATGTTCAACCGAATTTAATGTGCAGGTTAATACATTTCATTTGCTGTTGAATTCAACATGTTGAAAATGTGACTAATTTGCTGCTTTATTTTGATGCAGGAACATTGCTTGGACGGCATGGGTGCATGTACCATGGGTTCATTGCATTTGGGCGATACATGCATGGCACCTCAAATGAATGTTCAGCCGAATTTGCCATTTCCCAAACAGCCGAATAACGCAAGAAGGAAGGCCCGTGGTGTATTTTAGTGAAAAGTTGAACAAAGCCATTCTCAACTATCCTACATATGACAAGGAGATGTACGCTCTAATACGAGCTCTTGAGACTTGGCAGCACTACCTATGGCCAAAGGAGTTTGTAATTCACTCGGATCATGAGGCGTTGAAGCATATAAAGGGTCAAACAAAATTGAACAAACGACATGCCAAATGGGTAGAGGTTTTAGAATCTTTTCTGTATATTATTAAGTACAAGAAAGGTAAGGAAAATATTGTAGCTGATGCATTGTCTCGGTAATATACCTTGCTGTCATATTTGGATTCAAAGGTGCTTGGCTTTGCCTTTCTGAAGGAATTGTGTATTAATGACACTGATTTCGGGAATATTTATAAATCTTGTGAAAGCAAAGCTATTGACAAGTATTACAGGTTTGACAAATTTCTTTTTTGAGAAGGTAAGCTTTGTGTTCCACAAAGCTCGATATGGAACTTGTTGCTGATTAAGGCACATGGTGATTTCGGGGTGGCCAAGACTTTGTCTGTGACAGCCCAAAATTGACCCTAGTGGGGAAGTGGTTTCGGGACCGCTAAACCGAGTCACCGAAATGTTTGAATGTGATATTTATTGTCTAGAATATGTAATTATGAATGTGTGAAAATTTCAAGCTTCGATTTAGTCGATTGCATGTGAATTTAGTCAATAGGACTTATGTGCGACATTTTTGAAATGTGATAGGTCGAAGCATAAGGACCTATTAGTGCATGAAATAAAAAGGGGGGACTTGCATGTCAAATTCCCCCCCTAATTAGTAGTGGCCGGCCATGACAAGCATGGTAGACCAAGTGTGATGGGCAAGACATGTCATAGACATGTTGTGTTGGTGCATCATGGGTGGAAAAAATAAAATAAGGAGAATGGGCATAAAATAATGAAAGGGAATATGATGGAAACAAAAAAAAGTGTGTGGTTGTCTCCCCCCCCCATTTTGCCGAAACTAGAAAGAAAAACAAAAAAAAAGTGCTCATCCTTTGGTTCATCTTTGGCCAAAAAAATTTAAGGAGGAAGGAAGAAGAAAGGTTGAAGGGGTTCGGCCATGCATGTAACTAGGCTAAAGTATGTTTGATGATGTTCCATGAGATGCATGCATGTTTTAGTTGTTAGCTTGAGTTCTACCTAGCCCATGGTCTAAATCTTGCTATGTGATGGAAATGACACTCGGCCATGGATGCATCATTCTTGCTTGGTGTTGATGTTGTGTCGGTGAGATACCAAGTTATTTTCGTGACCAAGTTGAGATTTGAATTTTTGGAATAAGTAAGGTTTTCGGCTATGGAGATTAATAAGGGTGATGGTTGTGTTTCATGCTAAATCTAGATGAAAAATGGTAGTTACTTACATCTTGATGATTATGAGTTTCTTTCTTGGTTCTACCTTAGATCCATGAAGTATATTTTTATTTGGTGTTGTTGGAAGTATCGGCCATGGTATATCCATGAGTGTGATTTATGCTTATTGCATGGTAGGTAAGATTTATGTTTTGGATATATGTTTAAATTTGGTTATAATCAAAATTTGGGATTCGGCTCTTGCACATATATATATATATGATTGCACATGATGGTGCTTCAGTTATGGATTAAATGATGGATGCGTATTGAGTATAATATGGAATGCATTAGTTAGTAAAATGTATGTCATTTATGTGTGGTATTAAGTATATAATCGGCCTCAACATAGACATGCATATTCGGCCATAGGAAGAAGATTGGTGTTGCATGTATTCGGTTAGAGGCAAGCATATTGATGCTTTTGTCTTGGCTTAGAAAATTCGGCCAAGGGGGAAAATTAGCTAAAACGTTGAGTTTGATTCATGATTCCGTACATATGTGACTTTAATGTCTAATGTATAAATATGGGCTAAGTGCCTTGTGTTCCTCTTTTCGATGCTCAAATGATTAAATCAATTTATTTGTTTAATTAAGCTCAAGAGCAAAGGGGAACTAAATCCGATAAAGGGAAGGAAAAAGTGGTCGAATAGCTATCGAAATCGTTCGACAACACCCGAGGTAAGTTCTTGAGTAAAAGAGCTTAAATTATGATTTGATTAGATCATGTTTTAAGCAAATTAAAATCATGCCTTTTGTGTGGCTATTGAGCCGAAATTGCAAGAATGATAAATGCCTTGTGTTTGAGTTTTGCTAACGAGAACGAAATACGAATGTGCCATGATTTATTGTTAAATGTGCATGGTTATTTGAATGATGTCCGGGCTAAGTCCCGAAGGCTTTGTGCTAAGTGACCATATCCGGACTAAGATCCGAAGGCATTTGTGCGAGATACTAATTCCGGGCTAAGCCCGAAGGCATTTGTGCGAGTTACTAAATCCGGGTTAAGTCCCGAAGGCAATTGTGCGAGTTACTATAACCGGGCTATGTCCCGAAGGCATTTGAACGAGTAGCTATATCCGGTTAAATTCCGAAGGTACGTGATTTGGGAATGAATGATCTTGCTGTAAAAATTTCAGTAAATACTCTAGAAACATCACAACATTGAGGTATGTTTCGTATGTGCTTGAATTTAGTTGAGCCCTTACAAATAAGTATTCGCTCAGTTGATAAACGAGCTACCGGCCTTTGGCTAAGTTGATCTTTTGTGTATGTACATAAGGGTTGGTAATGTGAAGCAAGTATGATATTGAAAAATTGTGCATATGAAATTATCCGTTTAGCTACATGAATGCTATACTTTTGTTGTGCTGGAATTCCTTGCTCAAAACTTACTAAGCATTAATTGCTTACTCCGTTTCTTTGATCCTCTGTTTTATAGATTTTGGTTCTCCAGCTATCGGACTCGGGATTTTGAAGTCGAAGTCGCCCACACTATCAAAGCCCCCCCTTTTTGGTACAATTTTGGTTGAACTTCGAAATGGCATGTATAGGACTACCCGTTTGTTGTGGGTCATGGACCCTTTGGACTTGTATAATTTTGGATAGCCATGCGAAAATGGCTTATATGTGTTTGAGTATAATGTTATAATCATTTGGTGTGGATATGCTTGACAAGGATTGGCCATGGGAATGGTTAATCACTATCATAAATTGTGCTATTTATGGAAAAAGGGCTAGTTGAATCATGGAAACCATGAAATAGGTAAAGTCTACCTTAAAGGCAGATGCTGACAGCAGCAGTGATGTAGATTTGGAAAATCACTAAAAATAGTAGGAATGGAATTAAATAGTGAATAAATTATGTAAACGAACCTTGATGAATCTATTTTCATAGGAAAGTAACGAAACAATCATACGGACAGTATGTTAAGAGATATTCAGGTTCTTGTGAGACAGGGCCAGAACGGTTTCTGGATTTCCTGTTCCGACTTTGGAAATTCATTACAAATTAACCAGAGACAATTAGGAGTCAAGCCATATATTTATAGATTCCTCTCTGAGTCTAGTTTCTATAGAAACAAACGGCATCAGTATTGAAGCCCTGTACAGGGAGATATCCAAGTCGTAATGCGCAAAGGTCAGTGTAGTCGATCCCTGTAACATGGGAGACTTGGACTAATAAAATGTACTAATTGGCCCAACCAAAAATTCTAGAAAAAAATATGTAGATGGGCATATGAGTCTAGTTTCAGGAAAAATTTACGGAACTGGATTCTGAGTTTTTGAACTCAAGATATGATTTTTAAAGCGGCTATTACGCAGATTGGCAGTGTCTGGAAAATTTTTAAAGTCTGTTAACACCTCGTGTTCGACTCCGGTGACGGTCTCGGGTTCGGGGTGTTACATTTGATTGGTATCAGAGCTACGGATTAGTCGATTCTAGGACTACCGTAATGCGTTGGGTCTAGCTATACATGCCATTTTATGTGATTATTTGATAGTGTGGTGATTTCTGACATTTGCAAATGTGTTTATTTATAGTAATGGATCCCGATCCCGACCGAGCGGTAGCTGATGATCTTGAGAGTGTAGCGCCTGCTCCCGCACAAGGGACACCGCCGGTGGACTCTCAACCTAATGCTAGTAACCCGAATGATGAAGCTAGACAAGCTTTCTATAGCGTGATGAATGATTGGTTCAACCAATACATTCGAACTAATACGGCTGTTCCACAACCTCCATTCCCGACAAATACCACCCCCGCACCTACAATACCTCCAGTAACTGACCAAATAAGGTCAAATAAGCCCCAGTTGACAGAATCCGAAAACATGGGGCTACTGAATTTAAAGCTACGGATAGCGACGATGCCGAGCAAGCTGAATTTTGGTTGGACAACACTATCCGGGTACTCGATGAGCTATCTTGTACACCTGATGAATGCCTAAAGTGTACTATCTCCTTGCTACGTGATTCTGCCTACTATTGGTGGAGTACTCTGACTTCTGTTGTGCCCCGAGAGCAAGTAACTTCGGAGTTTTTTCCAAACTAAGTTTCAGAAAAAGTATATCAGTCAGAGATTTGTTGATCAAAAACGAAAGGAATTTCTTGAGCTTAAGCAAGGTTCCATGTCGGTTACTGATTACGAGCGAAAATTTGTTAGACTTAGCAAATACACTCGGGAATGTGTTTCGTCCGAGGCTATCATGTGTAAACGCTTCGAGGATGGGCTGAATGAAGATATAAAAATGTTCGTTGGCGTTCTTGAAATACGAGAGTTCGTAGTACTTGTCGAGCGAGCTTGTAAAGCCGAGGAGCTTAGAAAAGAAAAACAAAAAGTTGATGTGGGAACCGGAGAGTTTCGTAAAAGATCCTCGGGAAAGTCTCTTCAATAGGCATCGAAGAAATTTCGGGATAATGTGGGCCGGTCTAGAGGCACTTCGGGCCTTTTTAGACGAGATCGTGATCGACCCCCTGTGGGTACACGAGGCACTTCGATCGCCAGTGTTGGGAATGAACGTCGAGACAGAACGAAATGTCGATATTGCGGTAAATGGCATTCGGGGAGTTGTAGATTCCCTGACCGCTCCTGTTACAAGTGCGGATCAGTTGACCACTTCATTAAAGATTGCCCGAGGTTGTCTGAACAGAATGTAAATCAGAGGGGGAAACCGGGTGCTACCACTGCTCGAGGTAGACCATCTGGAAATACGGGCAATGCTAGTGGTGGTCAGAGATGATCTAAAGATGCTACGACCGGATCCGAGGCTCGTGCGCCTGCTAGAGCTTATGCTATACGTGCCCGCGAGGATGTTTCTTCGCCTGATGTTATTACCGGTACTTTTACTCTCTTTGATACTAATGTAATTGCTTTGATTGACCCCGGTTCTACTCATTCTTACATATGTGAAACCTTAGCATCCAGTAAGACTTTACCTATTGAGTCTACTGAGTTCGTAATTCGGGTGTCAAATCCCTTGGGTCGTTAGGTGCTTGTCGACAAAGTGTGTAAGGAATGTCCCCTAGTAATTCGAGGTTCCTGTTTTCCGGCGGACTTGATGCTTTTGCCATTTGATGAATTTGACGTTATTCTCGGGTTAGATTGGTTGACCGTGCATGATGCGGTTGTGAATTGCAAAAGCAAGACTATTGAATTGAGGTGCGCAAATAACGAAGTAATCCGAGTTGAGTCTACGGACTTGGATGGGTTGCCAGCTGTAATATCCTCAATGTTGGCCCAGAAATATGTAAGAAAAGGGTGCGAAGCATACCTTGCGTATGTACTTGATGACAAAGAATTAGAAAAGAAACCCGAATCTGTGCCGGTGGTTTGTGAATACCCGGATGTTTTTCCTGAAGAATTACCGGGTTTACCACCTGTTCGGGAGATAGAGTTTGGTATTGAGCTTGTACCTGGGACTACGCCGATTTCGATGGCTCCGTATCGTATGGCACCAACCGAGTTAAAAGAGTTGAAAGCTCAGTTGCAAGAATTGACGGATAGAGGTTTTGCTTGACCAAGTTTCTCACCTTGGGGTGCACCAGTATTGTTCGTGAAAAAGAAGGACGGAACCATGAGGTTGTGCATTGACTATCGTCAACTGAATAAAGTGACGATAAAGAACAAATATCCGTTACCGCGTATCGATGATTTGTTCGACCAACTGAAGGGAGCCTCAGTGTTCTCAAAAATAGATTTGAGATCGGGCTATTATCAGTTGCGAATTCGAGATTCGGACATACCCAAAGCCTTCAGAACGAGATATGGTCACTACGAATTCTTAGTGATGCTGTTTGGTCTCACTAATGCCCCTGCGGTATTTATGGATTTGATGAATCGGATCTTCAGACCATATTTGGATCGGTTTGTAGTTGTGTTCATTGATGACATTTTGGTCTATTCAAGAGATGAGACCGAACATGCTAAGCACCTGAGACTAGTGTTGCAAATTTTGCGGGATAAGCAGTTATATGCTAAGTTCAGTAAGTGTGAGTTCTGGTTAAGAGAGGTTAGCTTCTTGGGTCATGTGGTATCCGCATCGGGTATTCGAGTTGACCCGAGCAAAATTTCAGCCATACTTAACTGGAAGCCTCCAAGAAATATTACCGAAGTTCGGAGCTTCCTGGGGCTCGCCGGTTATTACCGACGATTTGTCAAAGGTTTCTCGATGATAGCCACACCAATGACGAAGCTACTTCAAAAGGATGTTAAGTTCTAATGGACGGAGAAATGTCAGAAAAGTTTTGATCAACTAAAAACTTATTTGACTGAAGCTCCAATTTTAGTGCAACCCGAATCAGGCAAAGAGTTTGTAATTTATAGTGACGCATCCCTACTTGGGTTGGGTTGCGTATTGATGCAAGAAGGTCGAGTGGTGGCCTATGCGTCGAGACAATTAAAGCCACATGAGAAAAATTATCCAACCCATGATCTTGAACTAGCTGCCATCGTATTTGCTTTAAAAATATGGCGACATTACTTATTTGGTGAAAAGTGCCATGTATTTTCGGATCACAAAAGTCTCAAATATTTGATGACTCAAAGAGACTTAAATCTGCGACAAAGACATTGGCTTGAGTTGTTGAAAGATTACGAGCTTGTCATTGATTACCACCCGGGAAAGGCTAATGTGGTTGCGGACGCCTTAAGCCAGAAATCATTGTTTGCTTTACGAGCGATGAATGTGCACTTGTCTGTTCTACCCGACAATGTGTTAGTAGCTGAATTAAAAGCCAAACCATTATTGATTCATCAAATTCGTGAAGCCCAGAAAGATGATGATGAATTGGTTGCAAAACGGGCTGAGTGTGTTCCGAACAAGGAATCGGAGTTTCAAATTGATAATGATGATTATTTGAGGTTCAGAAGTCGTTTGTGTGTTCCAAGGAATTTGGAACTCATTTCGATGATTCTGAACGAAGCCCATTGTAGGCGAATGTCAATTCACCCGGGGAGTACAAAAATGTACAACGATTTGAAACGTTGGTTTTGGTGGCATGGTATGAAACGAGACATCTCCGACTTTGTTTCAAGATGTTTAATATGTCAACAAGTGAAAGCGGAACATCAAGTGCCTTCAGGATTACTTCAGCCGATCATGATACCCGAGTGGAAATGGGATCGAGTCACAATGGACTTTGTGTCCGGACTGCCATTGTCAGCAAGTAAGAAGGATGCGATTTGGGTTGTTGTTGATAGACTGACTAAGTCGGCTCACTTTATCCCCGTGCGTACAGATTTTTCATTGGATAAACTAGCCGAATTGTATGTTTCTCAGATTGTGAGATTACACGGGGTACCTATTTCTATCGTGTCGGATAGAGATCCGAGATTCACCTCGCGATTTTGGAGGAAATTGCAAGAAGCTTTGGGTACCAAGCTGCATTTTAGCACTGCTTTTCACCCCCAAACCGATGGTCAATCTGAGCGGATAATTCAGATACTTGAGGATATGTTGAGATGTTGCATCCTCGAGTTCAGTAGTTCATGGGAACAGTATTTACCTTTGATTGAATTCGCTTACAACAATAGTTTTCAATCAAGTATTAAGATGGCACCTTACGAGGCTTTGTACGGTCGTAAATGCCGTACACCATTGTTTTGGACCGAGCTCGGTGAAAGTAAAATTTTCGGAGTTGATTTGGTTAAGGATGCCGAACAGAAAGTAAAGGTAATCCGTGAAAGTCTGAAAGCAGCCACAGATCGTTAAAAATCGTATGCGGATTTGAAACGAAAAGACATTGAATATCAGGTGGGAGATAAAGTGTTTCTTAAAGTTTCGCCTTGGAAAAAGGTACTCAGATTTGGCCGTAAGGGCAAGTTGAGCCCGAGATTCATTGGGCCGTACGAAATCTCCGAACGAGTTGGTCCGGTTGCGTATAGATTGATTTTGCCCCCTGAACTTGAAAAGATTCACGATGTCTTTCATGTTTCGATGCTTCGACGTTATAGATTCGATCCGTCACATGTGATTAATCCCTCAGAAGTTGAAATTCAATCTGACTTGAGTTATGAAGAAGAACCGATTCGTATCCTAGCTCGTGAAGTGAAAGAGTTGCGAAACAAAAGGGTTCCGTTAGTTAAGGTGTTATGGCTCAAACACGGGATCGAGGAAGCTACTTGGGAAACCGAGAGCTCGATGAAAGAACGATACCCAAACCTATTTACCGGTAAGATTTTCGGGGACGAAAATTTCTTAAGTGGGGGAGAGTTGTGACAGCCCAAAATTGACCCTAGTCGGGAAGTGGTTTCGGGACCGCTAAACCGAGTCACCAAAATGTTTGAATGTGATATTTATTGTCTAGAATATGTAATTATGAATGTGTGAAAATTTCAAGCTTCGATTTAGTCGATTGCATGTGAATTTAGTCAATAGGACTTATGTGCGACATTTTTGAAATGTGATAGGTCGAAGCATAAGGACCTATTAGTGCATGAAATAAAAAGGGGGGACTTGCATGTCAAATTTCCCCCCTAATTAGTAGTGGTCGGCCATGACAAGCATGGTAGACCAAGTGTGATGGGCAAGACATGTCATAGACATGTTGTGTTGGTGCATCATGGGTGGAAAAAATAAAATAAGGAGAATGGGCATAAAATAATGAAAGGGAATATGATGGAAACAAAAAAAAAGTGTGTGGTTGTCTCCCCCCCCATTTTGCCGAAACTAGAAAGAAAAACAAAAAAAAAGTGCTCATCCTTTGGTTCATCTTTGGCCAAAAAAATTTAAGGAGGAAGGAAGAAGAAAGGTTGAAGGGGTTCGGCCATGCATGTAACTAGGCTAAGGTATGTTTGATGATGTTCCATGAGATGCATGCATGTTTTAGTTGTTAGCTTGAGTTCTACCTAGCCCATGGTCTAAATCTTGCTATGTGATGGAAATGACACTCGGCCATGGATGCATCATTCTTGCTTGGTGTTGATGTTGTGTCGGTGAGATACCAAGTTATTTTCGTGACCAAGTTGAGATTTGAATTTTTGGAATAAGTAAGGTTTTCGGCTATGGAGATTAATAAGGGTGATGGTTGTGTTTCATGCTAAATCTAGATGAAAAATGGTAGTTACTTACATCTTGATGATTATGAGTTTCTTTCTTGGTTCTACCTTAGATCCATGAAGTATATTTTTATTTGGTGTTGTTGGAAGTATCGGCCATGGTATATCCATGAGTGTGATTTATGCTTATTGCATGGTAGGTAAGATTTATGTTTTGGATATATGTTTAAATTTGGTTATAATCAAAATTTGGGATTCGGCTCTTGCACATATATATATATGATTGCACATGATGGTGCTTCGGTTATGGATTAAATGATGGATGCGTATTGAGTATAATATGGAATGCATTAGTTAGTAAAATGTATGTCATTTATGTGTGGTATTAAGTATATAATCGGCCTCAACATAGACATGCATATTCGGCCATAGGAAGAAGATTGGTGTTGCATGTATTCGGTTAGAGGCAAGCATATTGATGCTTTTGTCTTGGCTTAGAAAATTCGGCCAAGGGGGAAAATTAGCTAAAACGTTGAGTTTGATTCATGATTCCGTACATATGTGACTTTAATGTCTAATGTATAAATATGGGCTAAGTGCCTTGTGTTCCTCTTTTCGATGCTCAAATGATTAAATCAATTTATTTGTTTAATTAAGCTCAAGAGCAAAGGGGAACTAAATCCGATAAAGGGAAGGAAAAAGTGGTCGAATAGCTATCGAAATCGTTCGACAACACCCGAGGTAAGTTCTTGAGTAAAAGAGCTTAAATTATGATTTGATTAGATCATGTTTTAAGCAAATTAAAATCATGCCTTTTGTGTGGCTATTGAGCCGAAATTGCAAGAATGATAAATGTCTTGTGTTTGAGTTTTGCTAACGAGAACGAAATACGAATGTGCCATGATTTATTGTTAAATGTGCATGGTTATTTGAATGATGTCCGGGCTAAGTCCCGAAGGCTTTGTGCTAAGTGACCATATCCGGACTAAGATCCGAAGGCATTTGTGCGAGATACTAATTTCGGGCTAAGCCCGAAGGCATTTGTGCGAGTTACTAAATCCGGGTTAAGTCCCGAAGGCAATTGTGCGAGTTACTATAACCGGGCTATGTCCCGAAGGCATTTGAACGAGTAGCTATATCCGGTTAAATTCCGAAGGTACGTGATTTGGGAATGAATGATCTTGCTGTAAAAATTTCAGTAAATACTCTAGAAACATCACAACATTGAGGTATGTTTCGTATGTGCTTGAATTTAGTTGAGCCCTTACAAATAAGTATTCGCTCAGTTGATAAACGAGCTACCGGCCTTTGGCTAAGTTGATCTTTTGTGTATGTACATAAGGGTTGGTAATGTGAAGCAAGTATGATATTGAAAAATTGTGCATATGAAATTATCCGTTTAGCTACATGAATGCTATACTTTTGTTGTGCTGGAATTCCTTGCTCAAAACTTACTAAGCATAAATTGCTTACTCCGTTTCTTTGATCCTCTGTTTTATAGATTTTGGTTCTCCAGCTATCAGACTCGGGATTTTGAAGTCGAAGTCGCCCACACTATCAAAGCCCCCCCTTTTTGGTACAATTTTGGTTGAACTTCGAAATGGCATGTATAGGACTACCCGTTTGTTGTGGGTCATGGACCCTTTGGACTTGTATAATTTTGGATAGCCATGCGAAAATGGCTTATATGTGTTTGAGTATAATGTTATAATCATTTGGTGTGGATATGCTTGACAAGGATTGGCCATGGGAATGGTTAATCACTATCATAAATTGTGCTATTTATGGAAAAAGGGCTAGTTGAATCATGGAAACCATGAAATAGGTAAAGTCTACCTTAAAGGCAGATGCTAACAGCAGCAGTGATGTAGATTTGGAAAATCACTAAAAATAGTAGGAATAGAATTAAATAGTTAATAAATTATGTAAACTAACCTTGATGAATCTATTTTCATAGGAAAGTAACGAAACAATCATACGGACAGTATGTTAAGAGATATTCAGGTTCTTGTGAGACAGGGCAGAACGGTTTCTGGATTTCCTGTTCCGACTTTGGAAATTCATTACAAATTAACCAGAGATAATTAGGAGTCAAACCATATATGTATACATTCCTCTCTGAGTCTAGTTTCTATAGAAACAAACGGTATCAGTATTAAATCCCTGTACAGGGAGATATCCAAGTCGTAATGCGCAAAGGTCAGTGTAGTCGATCCCTGTAACATGGGAGACTTGGACTAATAAACTGAACTAATTGGCCAAACCAAAAATTCTAGAAAAAAATATTTAGATGGCCATATGAGTCTATTTTCAGGGAAAATTTACGGAACTGGATTCCGAGTTTCTGAACTCAAGATATGATTTTTAAAGCGGCTATTACGCAGATTGGCAGTGTCTGGAAAATTTTTAAAGTCTGTTAACACCTCGTGTTCGACTCCGGTGACGGTCTCGGGTTCGGGGTGTTACATTGTCAAATCTCCATGAGCATTTCTTTTGTCTTGGAATAAGAAAATATGTTGAGCGGATTTGTAGCCAATGTATATCTTGCAAGAAGGCCAAGTCCAAGGTTAATCCACATGGGCTATACAAACTATTACCCATATCCGACGCACCATGGGTCGATCTTTCTATGGACTTTGTCCTGGACTTCCAAGAACTAAAACTGGGAAGGATTCTATCTTTGTTGTCGTAGATAGATTTTCCAAAATGTCACACTTTATAGCTTGTTCCAAAACTGACGATGCTGTTAATATTGCTAATTTTTTTAGGGAAGTTGTACGACTGCATGGGATTCCGAAAACAATCGTATTGGAACGAGACACAAAGTTCCTTAGTCATTTTTGGAGGTCTTTGTGGGGAAAGTTAGGAACAAAGTTGTTGTTTTCTACTACGTGTCACCCACAAACTGTTGGCCAAATGGAAGTTGTGAATCGCGTGTTATCCACCTTATTGTGAGCTACCATCCGAAAGAATATCAAATTGTGGGAAGAGTGTCTACCGCATGTGGAATTCACTTACAACAGATCCGTTCACTCTGGCACTAAATTCTCACAGTTTGAGATTGTTTACGGGTTGAATCCTCTAACACCGATTGATTTAGTTCCTTTGCCTAATGACCAACTTGTTCATGTAGACACCAAACGAAAAGCCGAATATGTGAAGCCATTGCACCAAAAGGTGAAGGCCAAAATTGAAGCTCGAACCGAACAATATATAAGAATGGCTAATAAAGGAAGGAAGCAAGTAGTGTTCGAACCCGGAGATTGGGTTTGGGTTCACATGAGAAAGGAACGGTTTCTGGCCCAACGACGATTGAAGTTATTACCAAGAGGAGATGGTCCTTTTCAAGTGTTGGAGCGAATTAATGAAAATTCCTATAAGCTTGACCTCCCAGCTGAGTATAACATTAGCGCAAGCTTTAATGTGGCTGATTTATCTCTATTTGATACAGGTGGTGATTTGGGGTCCAATCGCTACGAAGAGGGAGGGAATGATGCAACTGAGACCCAAGAGCTATCAAAAGCTAACGTGGATTCTCTCGAGCTTCCCAAAGGACCCATTACTTGAGCTAAGGCTAAGAAATTTAATGATGTATTGATGGCTCTAGTTGATAAAATCTGGGGTGAAACCGTGGCTGGTCTTCTCGAAAGCTCATGAAGCAGCAAGTCAAGCATTCCATGCAACTGCCTTCAAGCTCATTCAACTCAATTTTAGCTCAACGAGCTCATTTCTTCCTCATTCAGCTCATTTTAGCTCATTTTAGTTGCAATTAATTTGCTAGAATAGTTATTTAATTTGTCGTTAGTTAAATTAGTTAAGTGAATTAATTTGTCTTAAATCTGGATAAATAATCAGTAGGAGCTTTAATTATGTCCAAAGTTAAATACTTAATTAAATTCATTTCTTAAATATGTCCTAAGTCCTCACAAATAATTGTTATGTTCAACCACATTTAATGTGCAGGTTAATACATTTCATTTTCTTCCGAATTTAACAAGTTGAAAATGTGATTAATTTGCTACTTTATTTTGATGGAGGAACATTGCTTGGACGGCCTGGGTGCATGGACCATGGGTTCATTGCATTTGGGTGATACATGCATGGCTCCTCAAATGAAGGTTCAGCCGAATTTTCCATTTTCGAAACAGCTACATGCTGCTCAGTTTAAGCATTCACACTAAGGACTATTCAGCTGAAAGTGTTCACACACACATGACCCTTCAAAGCTAACTTTTCACACCTACTTGGCTGTTCAAGACCCCCTTAATGATCTTAACTTTTTAGCCAAAAGGTGCCAATTTAAGGAGACATTTAAAGGCTTGGCTGAACCTAGGCAAGGCCATTAGTCTACTAGTGCATTCATCTTTGCAAGGTTCATTTGCTTAATTCCTAAGCTATTCATTAGAGCTCCCATTCAGTCGAATCTCGCCAAGGCAAATTAATGAATCAATGCTGGAAATTTATTAGTTTTCTTAGTTTCTAAGTTTGTCTATTCTGCTAGCTTTTGGAGGACTATAAATATTTTGCTTTTCATTTGTAAAAGAAGTTTTTGTCAAGTTGATATTATATTGAATATTTGTGAGATTTCTTCCCTCAATTTCGTCCAAAGACTCCGTTGGCTTATCTACTTGGTTAGTGGCGTCAAGCCTATTCTTTGCAAACCAAACTTATCACTTATACCGAAGTGTGGTGTTCAACTTATACCGAGGTTCTTATCTCTAAAACATAGTGGGTCGAGGTTCTTCAACATCGTCCATTTTTCACCTTAAGAACATATAAGATTTGGGTCAACACTTACTCATAGTGTTGGTTCTTTCTTATTTTTAAGCCTATGAATCCATTTCCCTTTAAAATCGAATTGTTACTTTTCTAAAGCTAATCCTTTTCTTTCGTAATCAAACCTTAGCACATATTCAACTCCTTCTAACCTAATTTGAACCAAAAATATCATCCCAAAATAAATATACTTCTTCTTGGCACAAGACGAATGAAACTTCTTTGTTAGACGATCGGGCAATAAAAATAACTCAACTCAACCAAACGAGGCTGGTTCACATCAGTTGGTATTAGAGCTACCCAAAACGAGAAGTTCGGACATTCGGAACAACTCCGGAGTAGGTTTGTAAAAATAAATTTTTAAAAAAAATCGTAAATTCAAGGTCTAGTATTGAAATAAGCTTGCTTATTTCGATTATATTGTAAAAAAATATACGAAATTAAAAAAAGGAAAAGAGAGCTTTTTAAAAATGTATTTTGGTTGATTTCCCGTTCAGCGAGATCCCATTTAAAATTTTATTAATATTTTCACGCCACACCTAAAACCCATTTCTCCTTTTCTTTCAAGCCTACCCATCACCATTGCATCTACCTTCCTTTGTAAACTCTTTGAAATCGACCCTCTAAACTAAAGATTTAGTCTTACCGAGTCTTATACGAAATTACAAGAGGAGAAACGAGAGGAAAAAGGCACGAGTGTGTGGGCACATTTGAAAGGAGTTAAAAGCCAAAAGAGTGTAAACATGAGTGTGAGTGTCATTCTTTTTTTTTTTTCGAGTGAACGTGAGGTCCTAAAAGAACCATGGCGGAGAGACATAAAAGGCAACCAGTAAGAAATGTCGCACCTGGAGGAGGTGGAGTTCCCGACTTAGGCCAACAAGCTCTCTTGCAAGAATTTTAGTGAATGCTCCGAAACGAGCTTGAATCCTTCAATGAAAGGCTAGAATGAATCGAAGAAAGGGAACAACGAGAAAGAACGCCTCAAGGTCCAAGATGGGAGCGAGGGCGAGCAAGATTCCATGATGATGACTTCAACGAACCAAGTGAGGTGGAAAGTGACAAAGCCTAAAACCAAAGCGAGAGACGATGGGGTCAAAGGAATCGAGGTCCTAGAGAACGAGGCCGAGTTGAGAGGATTTTAAGAATATCAAGCTATCTATTCCCCATTTCAAGGGAAATTCGACCCGGAGGCATACCTCGAATGGGAGAAGAAAATCGAGTTGGTCTTTGAGTGCCACAACTACTCGGAGAATAAAAAGGTGAAGTTGGTAGCAATTGAGTTTTTCGACTATGCTATGATATGGTGGGACCAGCTTACCACGAGTCGGAGAAGGAACAGAGAGCGGCCAATCTATACTTGGGCTGAAATGAAGACCGTAATGCATAAGAGATTTATCCCTTCTTATTATCATCGTGAACTTTATAAAAAATTACAGAATCTTACGCAAGGAAATCAAAGTGTGGAGGATTACTTTAAAAAATGGAGATTTCCATGATACGTGCGAACGTGGAAGAAGATCGTGAGGCAACCATGGCCAGATTTTTAGCTGATCTTAACCGCGACATTTCTAATGTGGTGGAACTTCAGCATTATGTCGAAGTCGTTGATATGGTGCACGTTGCCATAAAGGTAGAAAAGCAATTGAAGAGAAAAGGCTCTAGTCGAACGTTCCCTAGCACCATTAACACTAAAAAACGGAACCAAGGCACGGGAAAGAAAGATTTGTCCAATCGCGCGAAGGACCAGGCCATGCCTGTAAAGATGAATAAACCCATTGGCAAAACCAGCAACGGCAAAAAAGTTGCCATACCGAACCGATCGAGAGATATAAAGTGTTTCAAATGTTTAGGGAGGGGGCACATCGATAGCCAATGCCCTAATTGAAGCAACATGATTATGAGGGCCAATGGAGAAATCGAGTCGGAGGATGAAAATGGCGAAGATTCTGATGAAACTGCCAAAGAGGATGACTAACTTGAATACGTTGTTGGTGGAGAAATTCTCGTCATCAAGCGAAGTCTTAGTCTCCAAAGCGTTGAAAATGAACAGCAATGGGAGAACATTTTTCATACACGTTGCCATGTACAAGGCAAGGTGTGTAGTCTGATTGTGGATGGCGGGAGTTGTACGAATGCGGCCAGCACATTGATGGTGGAGAAACTCGGCTTGCCAAGAACTAAGCACCCTCAACCATACAAGCTCCAATGGCTTAATGACGGTGGGGAGTTGAAGGTGACCAAGCAAGTTTTAGTACCATTTTCTATTGGCAAGTACCACGACGAGGTTCTATGCGATGTGGTACCCATGCATACTGGTCATATGTTATTGGGCCGTTCGTGGCAGTTCGATCGTAAAGTCATTCACGATGGTTGCATGAACCGCTACACATTCAAACACGTTGGGAAAAATGTGACCTTAGTTCCAATGACACCTAGACAAGTTTATGAAGATCAATTGAAACTAAGAGATTCTGTTGAAAAATTTCGAGAGAATGTACAAAAAAAAAAGAATTAAAAAGAGAGTGAAAAGAAAATCAAGAAGAACAAAGAAAAACAATTGAAAAATGTGAGAGAAAAAAACAAATTGTGTAAACAAAAAAAGAGTGAAGAAAAAGAGCACAAAAAGATGAATGTTTATGCAAAAGAGAGTGATTTTAGAAAATCCTACTTGATGAAGCAATCAGTTCTTGTACTTATGTACAAGGAAAATCTTTTGAATACTAATGAATTGGATCAAAATCTGCCATCTTCGATTGTTTCTCTTTTGCAGGATTTTGAGGATGTATTTTCGGAAGACATTCCTAGTGGGTTGCCACCCATTCGAGGAATAGAACACCAAATCGATTTCATTCCCGGAGCATCTATCCCGAACTATGCAACTTATCGTAGTAATCCTGAGGAGACCAAAGAGTTGCAAAAGTAAGTTAATGAATTATGGAAAAGGGATATATACGAGAAAGCCTCAGCCCTTGCACCGTACCGGTATTATTGGTGCCAAAGAAAAACGAAACCTGGCGTATGTGCGTAGATTGTCGTGCGGTGAATAAGATAACTATCAAATACCGTCATCCAATACTGTGACTAGATGACATGTTAGGTGAATTGAGTGGTGCAAAACTATTTTCCAAAATCGATCTCAAGAGTGGGTACCACCAAATCCGAATGCGAGAAGGGGACGAGTGGAAGACCGCGTTTAAAACAAAACATGGCCTATACGAGTGGTTGGTCATGCCATTCGGCTTAACCAACGCACCTAGCACCTTCATGCGACTTATGAACCATGTTTTACGTTCTTTTATTGGAAAATTTTGTGTTGTCTATTTTGATGATATACTTATTTATAGCAAGTCTTTAGATGAACGTTTGCTGCATTTGAAAGCTGTGTTAGATGTACTTCGAAAAGAAACTTTGTATGCTAACATTAAGAAATGTATCGTTTGCACTAACAAGGTTATTTTCTTACGTTTCGTGGTCAGCTCGAAGGGACTGGCAGTAGACCAAGACAAGGTGAAAGCGATTCGAGCGTGGCCTAGACCAATGAGCATCAACCAAGTGAGGAGCTTCCACAGATTGGTAAGCTATTGACAAGTATTACAAGTTTGACAGATTTCTTTTCCGCGAAGGTAAGCTCTGTGTGCCGCAAAGCTCGATACGGAGCTTGTTGGTGATTGAGGCACATGGTGGCGGACTCATGGGCCATTTCCGGGTGGCCAAGACTTTGTCAACTCTCCACGAGCATTTCTTTTGGCCTGGAATGAGAAAAACTGTTGAGCGGATTTCTAGCCAATGTATATCTTGCAAGAAGGCCAAGTCCAAGGTTAATCCACATGGGCTATAAAAACCATTACCCATATCCGATGCACCATGGGTCGATCCTTCTATGGACTTTGTCCTAGGACTTCCAAGAACTAAAACTGGGAAGGATTCCATCTTTGTTGTCGTAGATATATTTTCCAAAATGTCACACTTCATAGCTTGTCTCAAAACTGATGATGCCATTAATATTGCTAATTTATTTTTTAGGGAAGTTGTACGACTACATGGGATTCTGAAAATAATCGTATCCGATCGAGACACAAAGTTCCTTAGTTATTTTTAGAGGTCTTTGTGGGGAAAGTTAGGAACGAAGTTGTTATTTTCTACTACGTGTCACCCACAAACGGATGGCCAAATGGAAGTTGTGAATTGCGTGTTATCCACCTTATTGTGAGCTATCATCCGAAAGAATCTCAAATCGTGGGAGGAGTTTCTACCGCGTATAGAATTCACTTACAATAGATCCGTTCACTCTGCCACTAAATACTAACCATTTGAGATTGTTTACGGGTTCAATCCTCTAACACTGCTTGATTTACTTCCTTTGCCTAAAGACCAACTTGTTCATGTAGACGCCAAACAAAAAACCGAATATGTGAAAAAATTGTACAAAAAGGTGAAGGCCAATATTGAAGCTCGAACCGAACAATATATAAGACCCGCTAATAAAGGAAGGAAGCAAGTAGTGTTCGAACCTAAAGATTGGGTTTGGGTTCACATAAGAAAGGAACGGTTTCTGGCCCAACGACGATCGAAGTTATTACTAAGAGGAAATGGTCCTTTTCAAGTGTTGGAGCGAATTAATGAAAATTCCTACAAGCTTGACCTCCCAGGTGAGTATAACATTAGTGCAAGCTTTAATGTGGCTGATTTATCTCCATTTGATCCAAGTGGCGATTTGGGGAGAAATCACTTCGAAGAGGGAGGGAATGATGCAACCGAGAACCAAGAGCTATCAAAAGCTAACGTAGATTCTGTCGAGCTTCTCAAAGGACCCATTACCCGAGCTAGGGCTAAAAACTTTAAGGATGCATTGACGGTTTTAGTTGATAAAATTTGGGGTGAAACCGTGGCTGGTCTTCTCGAAAGATCATGGACCAGCAAGCCAAGCATTCCATGCAACTGCCTTCAAGCTCATTCAGCTCAATTTTAGCTCAACGAGCTCATTTCTAGCTCATTCAGCTCATCTTAGCTCATTTTAGTTGCAACTAATTTTCTGGAATAATTATTTAATTTGTCGTTAGTTAAATTAGTTAAGTCAATTAATTTGTCTTAAATCTGGACAAATAATCATTAGGAGCTTTAATTATGTCCAAAGTTAAATACTTAATTAAATTCGTTTCTTAAATATGTCCTAAGTCCTCACAAATAATTATCATGTTCAACCGAATTCAATGTGCAGGTTAATACATTTCATTTGTTGCCTAATTTAACATGTTGAAAATGTGATTAATTTGCTTTATTTTGATACAGGAACATTGCTTGGATGACATGGGTGCATGCACCATGGGTTCATTTCATTTGGGCGATACATGCATGGCACCTCAAATGAATGTTCAGCCGAATTTGCCATTTCCCAAACAGCTACATCCTGCTCACTTTAAGCATTCACACCAAGGACTATTCAGCTGAAAGTGTTCACACACACATGACCTTTCGAAGCTCACTTTTCACACCTACTTGGCTGTTCAAGACCACCCTTAATGATCTTAACTTTTCAGCCAAAAGGTGCCAATTTAAGGAGACATTTAAAGGCTTGGTCGAACCTAGACAAGGCCATTAGTCTACCGGTGCATTCATTTTTGTAAGGTTCATTTGCTTAATTCCTGAGCTGTCCATTGGAGCTCCCATTCTGCCGAATCTCACCAAGGCAAATTAATGAATCAATGCTGGAAATTTATTAGTTTTCTTAGTTTCTAAGTTTTTCTATTCGGCTAGCTTTTGGAGGACTACAAATATTTTTCTTTTCATTTGTAAAAGAAGTTTTTGTCAAATTGATATTATATTGAATATTTGTGAGATTTCTTCTCTCAATTTCGTCCAAAGATTCCGTTGGCTTATCTTCTTGGTTAGTGCCGTCAACCCTGTTCTTTGCAACCGAACTTTTCACTTTGTACCGAAGTGTGGCATTCAACTTATACCGAGGTTCCTATCTCCGATAGATAGTGGTTCGAGGTTCTTGAACATCGTCCATTTTTCACCTTAAGAAGATATAAGATTTAGGCAAGACGAACGAAACTTCTTCTTAAGACGATCAGGCAACAAAAGCGACTCAACTCAATCAAATGAGGCCAGTTCGCATCAAGTATCTTTCTTTGTAAAAAGATATCTCAACACCAAGTGATCAGTAAATACGGTAACCTTTACGCCGACACGATAAGAATGAAAGTTATCAAAAGTAAAGACTAAAGCCAACAATTCTTTCTCTGTAGTAGTATAGTTAATTTAAGCCTCTGTACAAGTTTTGCTATCATAATAGATGGCGTGAAATATTTTTCCCTTGCGTTGTCCTAGAACAGCACCCATAGCAAAGTCGGTTGCATCGCATATAACTTTAAAAGGTTGAGACTAATCGGATGCAACGACAATAGGTGCATTTACTGGCTGCTTCTTCAATTGAATGAATGCATCTAGACATGCATTGTCAAATAAGAATTTTCGATTCTATTCCAGCAATGCGCGTAAGGGTTTTGCAATTTTTGAGAAATCTCTAATAAATCTTCTGTAAAACCCTGCATGCCCAAGAAAACTGCGAATACCTTTCACATTTTTCGGTGGAGGTGATTTTCAATAATTTCCACTTTAGCTTTGTCGACTTAAATTCCTTGACGAGAGATACAATGGCCTAACACGATGCCTTTTGTTGCCATGAAATGACATTTTTCTCAATTTAGAACAAGATGTGTGTCTTCACATCGTTGCAATACTTTATCCAAATTATCAACGCAATGATCCAAATTATTCCCATAGATTGAGAAATCATCCATAAACACCTCTAAAGAGTCTTCAACCATATTCGAGAATATTATCATCATGCACCTATGAAATGTGGCTGGTGCGTTGCAAAGACCGAAAGGCATTCGATAAAAAGAAAAAGTACCAAAATGACAGATGAAAGTTGTTTTCTATTTATCTTGCAGTGCAATAGCAATCTGATTGTACCCAGAATAGCCATCTAAGAAGCAATAATTGGCTTTTCTAGCAATCCTATCCAACATTTAGTCAATGAAAGGAAGTGGGAAGTGGTCCTTCCTTGTGGCAACATTAAGTTTGCGATAATCTATACATACTCATTATCCCATAGGAATACGTGGAGGAATTAATTCATTTTTATCATTTCTAACCACAGTGATGCCACTCTTCTTAGGAACGCATTGCACTAGACTTACCCAAGCGCTATCAGCAATAGGGTAAATAATTCCAACATCAAGCCATTTTATAAATTCTTTCTTAGCAACTTCCATCATCTTAGCGTTTAATATTTTTTGTTACTCAATCGATTGCTTGCCTTCATCTTCCAGCTTGATCTTGTGCATGCAGAAAGATGGTCTAATCCCTCAGATATCGACAAAACTCCAATCAATAGCTCATTTAAGTTGCTTAAGAATATGGACCAATTTCTCTTCTTGAGTTACATCCAGTGTTGCGGAGACAATAACTGGGAGAGTATTGTTATCACTAAGAAAAACATATTTAAGATGAGTAGGTAGTGGTTTCAATTCCAGAGTAGGAGCTTCATCGATAGATGGCTTGAAAATTGGAGCTGTTCTGTTGGCTAAGTCTAAGAACTCAATTTGCCATCCTTGCCTGAGTTTAATATTATTAACTTCAATCATGCTATCACATTCAGCTAAGAATTCATCATCCAATGTCACTACAAACTCTTCAGAAAGTATTGTGCTTTGGTCATTGAATTTTTCCTCAATTAGATCATCTAGGAAATTGACAGTATGACATTCTTCTTTATCCTTACATTGAATAGATTCGAAAACACTGAAGGTAACATGCTCACTATTAAGTTGCATGGTCAATTCACCCTTGTAAACATTAATAAGAGTTCGTCTAATGGCTAAAAATGGTCGTTCTAAGATTATGGAAACCTCCTTGTCCGCCTCGCAGTCAAGTATGATAAAATCAGCCAAAAAAAAGAATTTATCCATACGAATTAAGAAAATTTTGATTTCCCTTCAAGTTGAGCTAAAAATTGATCAGCTAGTTGCAATGTCACTAGAGTAGGTTACATATGACCAATTTCCAACTTTCTGAAAGTTGATAGCATCATTAAGTTGCGTAAGCCTTACCTAAATAATGGTTGCCAATGGAACACGGGATAGGAAAGCTCCTAGGATCTTTCATTTTTGGGGGCAACTTACTTGTAAAAACCGTACTGTAGCCCTCTGTGAGTGCAATAGTTTCCATATCACTGAGCTTCTTCTTCTTGGACAAGAGCTCTTTCATAAATTTCCCATAATTCAGAATTTGCAAAAGAGTGTCTACTAAAGGAATATTGACCTGAAGTTGCTTTAGTGTGTTTAGGAACTATTGGTATATCCAACATATAATGCTAATGTAGTCAAGTGATTCCTACATAAGCATGTATTTACACGGCTTGAGACTCATAGAGTTATAATTAGTGATGAAGGATCTCACTTTGTAAATAAATGGCTTAAGTGGTTGCTTGACAAGTACGACGTGATACATAAAATTGCTACTACCTATCACCTATAGACAAATGGGCAAGTTGAAAAAGTGAATCATGAAATCAAAGGTATTCTTGAGAAGGTGGTGTGCCTTAATAGAAAAGATTGGTCTCGAAGGCTTAATGATGCTCCATGGGCCTATCAAACTACTTTTAAGACACTGTTAGGAATTACTCCTTATCAATTAGTTTTTGGAAAGACATGTCATTTTCTGCTCGAATTGGAGAATAAAGCTCATTGGGCTTTAAAGCAATTGAATTTGGACCTTAAACAAGCAGGTGAGAGAAGGATGATACAGCTTGATGAGTTAGAAGAGTTGAGGTTATTTTCATACGAGAATGCCAAGATGTGTAAAGAAAAATTTAAGAGATAGCATGATAGTCATATACAATGTTATGAATTGAGAGAAGGTCAGAGAGTGTTTTTGTTTAATTTGAAGCTAAGGTTATTCCCTGGGAAGCTCAAATCTCGATGGAAAGGACCTTATACCATCTACAAATTTTATCCATATGGAGCTGTAGAATTGTACAACAACCATGGAGGTACATTTAAAGTTAATGGTCAAGGTCTCCAGCACTATTGGGATGGTGAAGTTGAGCAAATTAAAACCTCGTTCAAATTTATAGGCCCTTAATTTTATGATATTACTCTTTAACAAATAATTAGAAATTATTTTTCTTGAATTAGTACATCTAATTAATTCTGTCTAAGGAGATTGGAAATTAAGCGATACTGTTGTGACCCCTCCAACCTTTCCTGGGAATTAATTTAATCTAATCTTTTTAGAAGAAATTTTCTAATTAACTTCAATTTTTTTATTTTTGTTTTTAATATTAATTTTACTTGTTTTATTTAATAAGGGGTTCAATTTGGCCTAAGTACTAATCAATTGATTTTACTTTAAGCAGTCTAGTTTGTAAATACAGTTTGGGTTGAAGGCCTAAAACAACATAGAGGAGAAAATTCAGCCACATTGTGGTCCTAAGGTTCCCTAAAAACCCTAAATTTGCCACAATTTTTACCCATACATGCCGCCTATGTCACCTTTTGTAGCTAAATTTTTGCTACAAGTTTCCCCTAATTCATCACTATATAAATCCCTCTCTACCACCATAGTTTTCACAAACCTTCATGTAATTAGCCTAAACCCTAACCACCCATTATTTTTCGTCTTAGTCGTCAGGTTTGAATCCTGAAGAATCTCCCCAAAATTCATTCCCTTGTTATAAAAACCCTAGCCTATTGCCCTTGTGAGCCTTTTGCTAGAGAAACCATATCACCACCGTATTCTTACCGCCGCTGCAAAATCCCTTTCTTCATCCATTGACAAAATTTTGCCAAATTTTTGGGAAAAATCTCCATGTCTCGCAAAAGAACTAGATCTTCCAAGACTTCTGCCGAAAATCCCATTGTGATTCAAGTTGAAGAAGTGAAAGAAAAGTTTGATTCCATCTTCAAAAATTAACCTATGGTGCTAGAAAATGGTTTCAACTTGGAAAATAATGATAAGATGGTTGTGCCTTTACCGATTCAAAAGACGTTTGATGCCCTCAATTGGAACTAATTTTGAGATGCACGATCATTACCTGAAGAGGAGTTACTTCGATATTTCTATTCCAATTTGACTAAGCCAGATGCTACTAGAGTTCTTGTTCACAAGAAAAAGGTATCCCTAGCTTCTAAATCCATTAATGATTTGTTTAACCTACCTGATGTTGAAGAAGATGAATACTTTGCCATGATGAAAAATGTAAATTGGGATTTTCTTCAACAAGTGCTTAATATTGTGACAAATCTGGGATCCGAATGGATTATAAGAATGTATGATAGTCATTCTTGCCAAAGGGAATATTTAAAACCGTTGGCTAAGGTATGGTTCTACTTTGTTCGATATAGTTTCATGCCTATCTCTCATAGTTCCACCATTTCATGGAGTGAATACTTTTGTTGTATGCAATGATGACTGAAAGGTCTATCAATGTTGGGAAGATCATTCTTAAGGAAATCCATGATTGTGCTAGAAAGAAGACTAGAAGTGCCTACTTTCCATCATCGATAACTTTACTTTGCTTAAGGGCCCAGGTTGAAAGAAAAGTAAACCTAAAGGGCCCATATGTTCAAGTTTACATCACAACCCATGATCTTAAAAGGTTTGTGGAGAATACCCATGAACTAAACCCAACTGAACTGAGTGAACCAACAGAACCAGAAACTGATGACTCATTGAACAAATCTAAAACTAAGTCTAACTCAGTTACTGAGATAGAATATGCAGAATTTGAGGAAGAACCAAACAATCTAGAACCTATAATGGAACCGAAAGTCTCTGAACTAAGAGAGTAGCCGAATGCTGATGAGCCAGTTGAACCAAGTGTTGCTCCTGAGTTGAATATACCTAGGCTCATTTCTTCAAACACTATGAAGATATCAGAATTGTCAATTCTGGTGGATATGATGAAATTTATGCATAACCAACAACAGGCTTATTGGAGATCTGTAAAAGTTAGAGATGATTCTATAAAAAGTACTTTTTAAAATATCTCTAACAGCTTTGTTCCTGAGTTCCTAGATTATAGCTTCGAGTCATTGAAGGAGGATGAGAATAAAAGTGAAGATGAAACTCAAAGGAGGAAGATGATGAGGATAAGTCAAATAGATAAAAGGGGGAATTTCTTGTATTTAGTTTTTATTTCTTTTCAAGTGTTTATTTTTATTTCCTAGTTAAAATTTTACTTTCGTATAAGAAATTGCAAGCATGAAAAAAAATGCTCTATGCCTCTTCAATAGGGAAAGAAAAGTGATGTGGTAATGGAAATGAACATGTCTAGGATTGGATTGTTGAGAAAGACTTGGTAATTAAGCAGTCTTTATAACTCATCTCTCTTTTTGCAATCCTACCTGATGTTCAGTTTTCATTCATTACTTTATTTTTTCAATGAGGACATTGCTTCTTTTTAAGGGGTAAGAAATTTGACATGAAATTTAAAGTATGTTTCAATCTTTTTACTTAAGTATGTTGAAATAAATGAATGTTCAGAGAGAATTGTTGTTCATAATTGTGTTCAAATGCAAGCATGATTTTTGATTTTATCTAAGTTATTCTTATGTTATCTTGAGTAATGGAATGCTTGTATGTTCTTTAGACTTATGTAGTATTTGCCATGAAAATTTGATTTCTTCAAAAATAGACATGTATGAAGGATTAAGTCTTTAGAATTGACTTAGTAACTTTCTTGAGGTGAAATCCTAGGAGGTATAAGAATCTAATATGACATAGGCACACTTTCTTTGGATTGTTTGAGCCTTTCAAGCCGACCTTATTAATTTAACCCTTGAAACTTAATTTTTGAGCTTAATGGCCTATTTATTGCAAATTATGTACACCATAAGCTGTATTATCATCCTTTTAATTTTATCTTGTTCTTTTGCACCTATCTTAACTAAATTTATCTTGGTTATCAAAGTTTGAGGAAAAATACGAAAAGATGTACGTGCTCTTCTCATGAGTTTAAAATATATATATAAATAAAGAGCAAAGAAAAGATTGCTCAAATTTTTTTAAAAAAAGAGAAAAGTTCACTCAAAGTCTGAAAAATAAAGGTTGAGCATGAGGTCAAAATAAGTTTGGGGGTGTTTGAAAGACCCAATTGTATGAAGGTTGTGACGCAAAAGGATCCAAGACAAAGTTAGGGTTAAGATGATTGAACCAAAAAATTTACTTGTCTTTATCCCTACCTTTAGCCTAGCCCCATTACAACCTCATAAAATACCTATTAATTTGATGATTATAGCGCTACATTAGTGTAGAGGAATTGCTAAGTTCAACATATGAAGACCAATGATTAAACCTTGTGATTGCTATGTTTAGTTGATAAAGAAAGAATATTGATTGGTGAATATTATATATTATTTGAACATGCACGCACACTATGACTCATGTTGACATTACGTCGTACTTAGTATAAAGTTTGGGAAAAATATTTGCATTTGAGCTACTTATTAATAAAAAGTATTTTTGAGCATAATGCATGATTATGTGTAAAGATTGATGCTACTTTATCACTTTGCAAAATTACTGTAGGAAAAGTTGGGTTGTGCATGAACATTGCTTGAGATGAGTCGAAATTATATAGGGTTTTTCTATATATTTTTACCACATTTTAACTTAATAAATTTGTTAATGTTGAGTAATTGTTATTTAATTAAGTGGCGTTTACTAAAATATTAATTTTGGACATGAATTTATAAAGTATGTGAAATTATGTTTTATTACATGATTTTTATGTGTAATTTATATTACTTTCATGTTAACTACTAATATGTGAATTTTCACTATGCAGTGGGACCATGGAAGATGAGATTAATATAATGTTGCATGGACATTCATACACCCACCTCATCTTGATGACAAGACCATGTAAAACTGGGTCATAAGGATGTTAATTTGGCCTAGTAAAAGGGTTGCTACATGATGGACAAAACCTGATTATTTATTGGACTAATGAACCGTCCAACAAGGAGGAATTAAATTCGAACTTCGGCATAAGTGAATGGCTGGCGAAAAATAAGCTTTAGGATATTTTGTTAAAGGTCCATGTTGTAACGACTTAATTTTAGGTAAGTTCTAGGTACACAGGACCTGGCGCCACAACAATGTGTCATCTGAGAATTTCTTAGGGTTGAAGTTAGTGAGTGACACAGCCTAGCATAAGGCCTAGCACACGAGCGTGCGGGGAAACTCAAAGAGTTACACGACTTGGCGCATAGGCATGTGACCCTACTCAGTGAGTTAGACTGGTAAGGACACGGGCTGGGACACGACCGTGTGTCTCTAGTTCAAAAGTTACACGCCCGGGGGCTATGTCACACAGCCTGGCCACACGGCAGTGTGACCTCTATTTTGAAAATTTTGCATATTTTTCTTAAACTTTCCATTTTTTAAAAAAATTAGTCTTGAATTGCTTCTAAATTATTTTTATGGCCTTGAGGGTTGATTTAGGGACACAATGCTTGATATTGGATGGATTATGATATGTTTAGTCTATTTGAATGTTATGATGTTAATTGTTCTTGATTGTACAATAATGCTCTGTAACCCTAATTCGGTGATGAAGATAGGTTAGAAGTGTTACATTTAGTGGTATCAGAACTACGATTTAGTCAGTTCTAGGGCTAACATAATGGAGTAGATTTTAGTTTATATATGCCACATATACCCTGCAATAGTGTGATGCTTTTCATCTGCTCTAATATTGTATTTTATTATAGATTCAGGATGTCAGCTGAGTCGAATCGGGCTGTAGTTAACAAAGCTAAAAGTAAGGTTCAAGCTTCGAACCTTGAAGCAAGTAATAGTGCGTCAATTCCACATTCCTTTGGTAATGAAATGAAAAATGTGAGTCTTCGAATAATGAATCAGTGGTTCAATGAATTCAAGCAAGCAAATCTTGCAACTCTGCCACCTTCACCCCTACGGTGCCTTCTCTGGCACCCCTGGGTCCTCAAAATCCTATACCTGTGACGGTTACCCAAGCGTCCGTAGATAAAATTTAGAAATATAGAGCAGAAGAATTCAAAGGCAAGGTGGATAATGATCCTACAAAAGTTGAGTATTGGTTAATTAATACAAAGATAGTATTTGAGGAATTGATGTGCACTCTTGAAGGTTGTTTGAAATATGTTGTGTTGTTACTAAAAGATAAAGCGTAATTATGGTGGGACACTCTGAGCACAATGGCATCAAATGATTGTATTAATTGGGATTTCTTTCAGACTTATTTCAAGAAGAAATATGTTAGTCGGTTGTTTATGGGCAAGAAAAAGAAAGAATTTCTTGAGTTAAAACAAGAGAATCGGAATGTAGCTGAGTATGAATGGGAACTTTTGCAGTTAAGCAAGTATGCCGTAATATAGTATCAAATGAAGATTAAATGTGTATTAGATTTGAGGACGGGTGAATGATGATATTCGTATGTCTATGGTATCACTAAACTTATGGGAATTTGTAGAACTTTCAGAATGAGCTCAGAAAATTGAAGAAATTTGCAAAAGTAAACGACAGACAGATTCAAAATGTTGAGATTTTAACAAAAGAGGGTCATTCAAGCCTACTCAAACGTCTCCATCGAAGAAAATTAGGAATGAGACAAGTCAATCGGCTGCCCCTTTAGAGTTCACTGGCAGAGATAATTCAAGGCAAAGCAATTTTAAGTCTGTTAATTCTCTAGCGGCTAGTGCTGAAACTGTAATAAATGTTGAGAGAACTGTTTCATGTTTGTGAAGATTGTAGCAAAAGGAATTTTGGTAAGTGTCGATCAAATTTAGGAGCTTGTTTTCATTGTGGATCGATTGATCATTTCCTTCGTGATTGTCCAAAAAGGAAAAGTGATTTTGCCAATAAAAAAAGCTTGAAGGAACCTCACAAAGAGGCAGACGATCTGGAAACACTAGAAACACTGCTTCTGGTCGAGGGAAAAATAGTAAGATGAATGAACGATCTTAATCGAGAACACTGGCTGGAGCTTATGCAATCAGAGCTCGTGAGGAAGCTACTATCCCATATGTTATTACGGGTACTTTCTCTCTCTTTGATATTAATGTATATGCATTGATTGATCCTGGATCAAGTCACTCATATATATGCACTACATTAGTAGACAAAAAAATTTACATATTGAGTTCACTAAATATATTGTCGAAGTTACGAATCCACTGGGTCAGTGTATTTTAGTTAATCAAATATGTAGATCATGTCCATTGAAAGTTAGGGGTTACGATTTTCTGGCTTGTTTGATGTTGTTATCTTTTGATGATTTTGAGACCATTCTCGGAATGGATTGGTTGTCTAAGCATGATACAATAGTGAGTTGCTGAAGGAAGCAATTTAGTTGAAACGTTCAAATGGTGAATTTATTTGTGTTAGGGCAGATTTAGTCTATTTTATTACAAGGTAGTTTCAGCACTATCAGCTCTAAAATTGATTAAAAAGGGATGTGAAGCTTATTTAGCCCTCTTCTTCATTTGAAAGTGGCCAAATCAAAATTTAAGCAAGTGCCAATAGTAAAATAGTATGCTGATGTTTTTCCTGAAGAACTATCTAGGTTGCCACGAACTCGAGAAGTGGAATTTGTGATTGAGCGAGCTTGTGCCAGGAACAACTTCAATTTTGATAACACCATACAGGATTGAAATAGTTAAAAGTGCAATTGCAGGAGTTGTTAGAACGTAGATTTATTTGACCGAACGTGCCACCTTGGGGTGCTCCATTTTTGTTCGTGAAGAAAAAAGTGGGTCAATGAGACTATGTATAGATTATCGTGAACTGAATAGAGTCACCATTAAGAATAAATACCCATTACCCCATATTGATGATTTTTTTATCAATTAAAAGAAGGTAAAGTGTTTTCAAAGATCGACTTGAGACCTAGATATTATAAGTTACGAGTTAAAGAGCAAGATGTATCGAAAACTGCATTTAGAACTAGATATGGTCACTATGAATTTTTGGTGATGCCATTTGGTTTGACCAATGCTCATGAGGCATTCATGGATTTGATGAATCGGGTATTTCAGCCATATTTAGTCCGGTTTGTTGTGGTATTCATTGATGATATCCTGGTTTATTCATTGAACGAGTCAGATCATGCCAAGCATTTAAGAGTGGTGATGCAAACTTTACGTGAAAAACAACTATATGTGAAATTCAGTATATGCAAATTTTGGCTATGAGAGATTATTTTTTGAGACATGTTATATCTACTGATGGAATCAGAGTTTATCTAAATAAAGTATCTACAATTGTCGAGTGGAAAATTCAGAAGAATGTTTCTGTAGTTCGAAGTTTCTTGGGATTAGCTGGATCCTATTAGCAAATTGCTAAAAATTTCTTGATCATTGTTTCACCTATGACCAGGTTACTTCAGAAAAACGTCGAATTTGTTTGGTTTGATAAATGTCAACAGAGTTTTGATCAGTTGAAAAACATGTTAACAGAAGCTCCAGTTTTGACTCAGCCTAAGTCTGGGACGACATATGTTGTCTACAGTGACGCATCTCTCAATGGTTTAGGTTGTGTTTTAATGTAGTCAAGGAAAGTGGTAGCTTATGCTTCTCGGTAGTTAAAGTCGTATGAGATGAATTATCCTGCTCACGATCTTCAGCTGGCCGTAATTGTCTTCGCTTTGAAAATATGAAGGCATTATTTATACGGTGAGAAATGTCACGTGTATACTGATCACAAAAGCTTAAAATATTTAATGACCTAGAAGGAACTAAATCTAAGACAGTGACGTTGGTTAAAGCTACTGAAGATTATGATTTGGTTATTGATTATCTTCCGGGAAAGGCTAATGTGGTTACGGATGCATTCAACAGAAAGTCATCATTATTTACACTTCGAACTTTGAACGCTCATTTGGCTTTGAATGTCGATGGTTCTGTATTGACGGAATTGAGGACTAAACCTTTGTTTCTACAATAAATTTGAGATTTGCAAGATGACGATCCGAAGTTGATAATAAAACGAAACTTGGTATGAGATAATTTCACTACTAAATACAGTATTGATGATGATGGTACATTGCATTACCGCGATACAATTTGTGTTCCGAATAATTTAAATTTGAGACATGATATTCTATTAGGGGCTCACGGTAGTACATATTTCTTTCATTCGGGTAGCACAAAGATCTATTGTAATTTGAAATAGATGTATTGGTGGCTGGGTATGAAATGTGAGATTTGTGAGTTCATAGCCAAATGTTTGATTTGTCAGCAGGTAAAAGCAGAGTATCACGTGCCATCGAGATTGTTACAGCCTGTTATGATTCTCGAGTGGAAGTGGGAGTGAGTCATGATGGATTTCGTATTGGGTTTTCCTATAGCACTAAGAAAGAAAGATTTGATCTGGGTGATAGTTGACAGATTGACTAAGTCGGCATACTTTATTCCAGTTAGAACAAAATACTCACTTGAGAGGTTGGTAGAATTATATGTGACAGAGATTGTCAGATTACACAGAGTTTTGACATCTATTATTTTTTATTGTGATCCACGGTTTACATCGAGATTTTTGAGTAAACTTCACGAAGCTTTGGGCACTAAACTCAATTTCAGAACAACATTTCATCCTCAAATAGACGTGCAATCAAAACGAGTAATTCAGATTTTAGAAGACATTATATAATGTTGTATTCTTGAGTTTGAGGGTAGTTTGAAAAAATATTTACCGTTAGCTGAGTTCGCTTATAATAACTGTTATCAATCCAGTATTAAAATGGCACCATTTGAAGTTTTATATGGAAGAAAATGTAAAACACCATTGTATTGGTTCGAGCTAAGTGAATCCAAAATGGTAGGGATTGATTTGATTTGAGAAATTGAAGACAAAGTTCGAATTATTCGGGATTGTTTGAAAGTTGCATCTGATCATCAAAAATCGTATACGGATTTGAAAAGAAATGATATAGAATTTGCTGTAGGTGATCAAGTATTTTTAATTTTTTTCTGTGGAAGAAAGTGCTATGATTCAGAAAGAAAGGAAAGTTAAGTCTGAGATTAATCGGGCCATACAAGATTACAGAATGAATCAATCTTGTAGCTTACAGATTAGCTCTACCTCCTGAACTAGAGCAAATTCATAATGTGCTCCACGTTTCAATGCTAAGACGGTACTGATTTGATCCTTTACACATGATTCCTCATAGTGAAATAGAATTATGGCCAGAGTTGATGTATTCTGAAGAAGCAATGAAAATTTTGGCTCGAGAAGTCAAAGAACTTCGGTATAAATGAGTACCATTGGTGAAAGTCTTTTGGCATCGACATGTTACTGAGGAAGCTACTTGGAAAACCGAGGAATCGATGAAATTGTAATATCCGAATATATTTGCATGTAACAATTTTGAGGATAAAATTTCCTAAAGGAGAGAAATGTAACAACTCATTTTTCAGTGGTGACGGAACAGTGGTTTCGGGACCATAAATTTCCATAGTGTCAATTTGTAAATACTATTTATAGAATATTTACTGAGTCATAAGTGTCGTTTTAAAGTTTGGTTAAGAAGTTTTAACGATTAGATAATTAATTAAGAAAAAAAGACTAAATTTTAAAAGGTGTAAAACTTGTTCATTATAGCATTAAGATGATCAAATAGTTTAATTATTATATGAGGGAGGACTCATAGGGTAATTAGACCATAGTAAAAGTAGATGGATGGCTTTGGAGTTTGAATTCATTAAAGTGCATGATAATTTAAAGGATAAATTTGTAAATTGTTAAATAAAACTTAGGTAAAAATCAAATAAAAACGCTATCATCTTTTAAATGAAGAACCACTGAAAATTAGGGTGTTAAAACACCATTTTTATCAAGCTTGAAGTTCAACTATGTTGTTTGCATGCATGTAAGTAATTTCCAACCCATTTCTTCTAATTTTTATGTTTTTGAGATCGTTGCAACTAGGTTCATCTAGCTCGTACCTTCCTTTTTTAATCTGTTAAAAATTTTGGAAGTTACGATTAATGAATCTTGGTTGTTTGTGAAATGATTTTTGTTAAATTTTGATTTAAGGATTACATTGTTAAAATGTTAAAATTTCAAGGTTTGATGGTGAATTAAATATATAATAAGGACTGTTAAAGGGCCTAGAATATTTGGTTGTAATTTGATTTTTAGAAAATATTTAATTTGATATTTTTAGGTCAGAGCACTAAATTGCAAAAGTTGTAAAAGTTTAGAGAAAATGTGTAATTATTGCAAAGTTAAGGGTCATATGCATTGAATGGATTGTGAGAAATGTATGAAATTAATATATTGTATTTAATTATTATATAGATCAAAACTTGGATAAAAAAGACAATAACTGAGGAAAAGGGAAAATAGTGGATTAGCCCCTGCATGTTGGTCCGAATCGAATAGTAGGTAAGTTCATAGTATTTCAATATGTAAATGAATTTCTATTTTTGTTCTTATATTATTATTCTTTAATTAATATGTTTATAGAAAATTATTGTGTGATTGCACATACGTGCCCCAATTTGTACTTCGGTACCCCTGAATGCACATACGTGCCCCTGTTTGTACTTCGGTACCACTGATTGCACATACAAGCCCCTGTTTTCACTTTGATACCCTTGAGTGCACATACGTGTCTCTATTTGTACTTCGATACCCTTGACTGCACATACGTGCCCCTATTTGTACTTCGGTACTGTTGACTTCACATACGTGCCCCTGTTTGTACTTCGATACCCCTAAATGCACATGCGTGCCCCTGTTTATACTGTGGTAACTCTGAGTCAAATAGCATATGAACTTTATTTAATTTTATTTAGATTAAATGTTATACTATGTCCTTAATAAGATTTGTAATATTACCGGTTCTTATGGATTGTTTTTAGATAAGCGTTACTGATAATTTGGAAGGATCATTCAACCGACTCACACTATCCACCTAAGTTGGTAGTTTTTGTATCACCTAGTGTAGTGGCATGTATATATAGATAAATATGTACTTTACCAAACTATGTCTCTTGGTTATCTTAATTTTCTTGTAAATAAGGTTCTTCTTGATGTAATTAGAATGGTTTGAAAAATGAGTAATTGTGGTATGTTTTGATACACATTTGAACTAGGTTATCATGCATGAAATGAGGCATTATTGACATGTTTTGTTAGTTTATGTTTTGACATAATTTTTGTGTCTTTTAATGGGACATTGGTTAGTTGATTTAGGGTGTTTAAAATTCCATGTTTATGTAGTTGTAAATGTTGTTTAAGTCCCTTGGATGTATGCTCAAATGTGAGATTGGTTTGGTATGAGTTGGTTGTAAAATGACTTAATTTTAGGTAAGTTTTAGGTACACACAGCCTGGGATAATAATTATCACACAGTCATGTGAGGCACGTGGCTTGGCGACACGGCCGTGTATCATTTATGAATTTCTTAGGGTTTAAGTCAGTGAGTTACATGACCTAGCTAACAGCCTAGCACATGGGCGTGTAGGGTAACTTAGAGAGTTACACGGCTTGGTACACGGGCGTCTGACCCTACTTAGTGAGTTACACAGGGAAGAACACGAGCTGGGACACGACTGTATGTCCTTGGTTCTAAAGTTACACGGCATGGCCACACGGCCCTGTGACCCCTATTTTGAAAATTTTGCATATTTTTCTTAAACTTTTGACTATGTTTAAATTAGTCCAGAATTGCTTATAAACTATTTTTATGGCCTCGAGGGCTCAATTTAGGGGCATAGTACTTCAGATTGGATGAATTATGATATGTTTAGTCTATTTGAATGTTATAATGTTAGTTGTTCCTAATTGTTCGGTAATGCTCCATAACCTTAATCCAGCAACAGAGACATGTTAGGGGTGTTACACCTACGGTTGGAAAGATGTCAGGAATCAACACAGAAGTTCACCCTTTGAAGCCATCCACCTGATGGCTATTAATAGCAAAGTTCTGAATTCAAAATGAAGCAACCAAGTCATCCTCTTTTCCACAAGTTGTTGTCGGCCAAGCATGAGGAAAAAGGAAGGATTTTCAAATGCTATTTTTAGTAAACTTCATCCTTACCTTCACCTATAAATACCATACAAATCCCACTTCTCAAATCATCTCTCATCCCTTAATTCATTCATTCACTACCATACTCATTTCCTCTCTTGTTCCCTTTTCCCCACGCCTAGCCTTTCCTTCACATCAGTCAAAATGATCTGAAAGGCTGCTGAACTAAATTAGAGTTTATCCTTTCCTTCTTGTTATTTCGTTGAATTATTTTTGCTATGCGTTTATTATTTTTGACATCAACAATGTTAGCTTAATTCCACATTTTAGGATGATTATGTTAATTCTATAATATTTATTGATTCATGTTTTACATGTTTGTACCTCAGTCAATCATGTTTTCAATTAAAATCAAGATGTATTTCATTCATACGTGATTGGATGCATTCTGATTAGCTGAGTGATCCTAACCAGATGATGGCTAGTTGACACATAATTGAAAAGTGTAGTGCTCAATTTAGATCATTAAACTCTACTAAATTAAAGGTTTATAATATCTTTAGTTAGCTCTATTATCTTGCATTATTTTTAGGTTTATGTGATTGAACTGTTTCAAACGTAAATGTCCCTATCGCCTCGTATAAATGGTAAGAAACCCTTAGTTTAATATGATCTAGAAAATGCATATTTCACGAAGTAAAAGATTCTGAGAGGACTTAATTTGGTTTCCAAACTCATGAAAGATCGAGTTGCCATGGAATATTTCTGAACATTGTTGAGCATAATGAAAATGAATTGAGTTGATTAATATAATTATCCTATCCTATTTTATGTTTATTATTTTTGTTGCTAAAGCCATTCATTCATACATTTAGATCATTTGCATTTAGATTAAAAGTGCATTAGGGATCAATTTTGCATCTAGTTAATTTCACACAGTTTAAACATCACCATTCGGATTATTAAGTTTATATATCAAATTGTGAACTTATAATTTTGCAATTAATCGATTAACATACACAGTCTCTGTGGAGATGATAACTCATTTTACTTATTACTTGAATGACTATGTACACTTGAAAAAAAATCCCATACAGCAAGCCATGCTACAAGTGTTAGAGTGAGTGGTGGGTGCTCAAACTAGAGCTAATAGTCGTGGCACTATTGCTGAAAGACTCTATTTGAGTAAGGTCGAGTTGTTTAAGGGCGTTGCTGAGATGACCCCCACTGTAGCTGAATACTGGTTGGAGGCTATGGAAAGTATCTTAGATGATATTGTGTGTATTCTTGAACAGAAGCTTAAGGGAATTGTGTCATTGCTATGTGATGAGGCCAACCGCTGGTGGCAGTCCATCGTGAGAGGTACCCAAGCCAATTGACTGATGTGGGAATACTTTTTGGCAACTTTCTAGAAGAAATATGTGGGCACGAGATATGTAAAGACCAAAAGACTAGAATTCATTAAGCTCAGATAGGGTAACATGTCTGTGGTTGATTACGAGGCTGAGTTCCTCAGGCTTAGCCATTTTGCTCCATCTATGGTAGCAAATGAACAGGATAATTGTGCCCAATTTGAATTTCAGTTAAGGTCAGAATTGATGATGCAAGTCGCTCCCCTTCAAGAGAGGGTTTTGAAACTTTGGTAAATAAAACCAAAATCTATGAGGAAGTCAGGCACATAGAGTGCTAAAAAAAGGAGAAAACAAGAGTTCCTGCAATGAGAGAATCGAGCCCTAATGTGCAAGCTCCGCATCGAATTAAACGGGCTAGAGATGATTGACCTCGTCAGAAACTTGCTACAGTAGCAGAAAGAGTTCAGAACTGTGCCACTTATGGCTGGAGGCATTCAGATGATTGTTGGTGGAGTATGGGTGAATGCTTGGAATATAGGTCACTAAACCATAAAATTTGAGATTGTCCATGACTTAATGAGCATATGCAGGCACCGGGACAGAATCAATCCCCGAACCAAAGAGCTGGGCAGCAACCATAGAGAGGTCAGAGTCAGAACAGAGGTGGAAATGCTGGCCAGAGACAGCGAGCACTAGGTCATGGTGTGCATCGAGCAGATGTAAGGCAACCAACACTTGTGTTTGCGGCTAGATGTCAAGAGGATCGTGATGCAATAGACGTAATAGCAAGTACTTTTACCATTAATGTTATTCCATACTTTGCATTAGTTGATATTGAATCTACCCACTAGTATGTGACTTGTGAAATGGCTGATAAACTGGGAATTCGGGTAGAGGAAACTATATGTAACTATCCTTAGTCTTTTGGGACAATCTATACGTGTGAGCAAAATATATAAGAGATACCCATTGCAAGTACAAGTGAGGTTTTTCATAAAGATCTAATGGAATTTCCTTTTGGAGAATTTGATCTCATTTTGGGCATGAATTGGTTGACTGAGCATCGAGTTAGTCTTAACTATGATACGAAACGGGTTACCCTAAGGACTCCGGATGGGAGCGTCCATATTGTATATGAATGTGGATGGTATAGTGTTAGAGAATATTCGTGTAGTGAAAGAATTTTCAAACGTCTTTCTAGAAGAGTTTCTCAGTTTACCTTTTGAACATTAGGTCAAATTTGGAATTGAGTAGCTATTGGGATCGCACTGATGTCCATTGCACCCTGTCACGTGGCACCTAAGGAGCTTAAAGAGCTCAAAGTGCAGTTACAAGAGTTGCTAGATCGTGGCTTCATAAGGTAAAGTGTATCACTGTGGTGACCTCAAGTCTTATTTGTGAAAAAGAAGGATAGGTCGATGAGGCTTTGTATCAATTATCGTCGATTGAACAAATTGACTATGAAGAGTACGTACCCTTTACCAAGGATAGACGACCTTTTTTGATCAATTTAGGGGTGCCAAAGTTTTCTCTAAGATTGATATGAGGTCAGGTTACCATCAGTTGCAAGTGAGAGAAGTGGATATATCAAAAACAACTTTCCAGACTCGGTATGGGCACTATGAATTCTTAGTGATGCCCTTCGTGCTCACAAAACTCCCGCCGCTTTCATGGACCTCATGAATAGAGTCTTCCAGCCTTATCTCAATCAGTTTGTGGTAGTCTTCATTGATGACATTTTGATCTACTCCAAGTCTGAATTACAACATGAGGAACATTTAAGGATAGTCCTTCAAACTTTACGTGAGAAAAAGTTGTATGCGAAACTTAGTAAGTGTGAGTTTTGGCTCTGAGAAGTGATGTTTTTGGGCCATGTGGTATCTTCTCAGGGTATCTGTGTTGACCCCAAGAAGATTGAGGGCATTCTAGATTGGACGCAGTATTGAATACCATCTGGGTAAAGATAATGTTGTTGTTGATGTATTAAGTAGAAAAGTGATGGGTTAGTTAAGGGCAATGTTTGCTAGGTTGAGTTTTTTTGAGGATGGATGCTTACTGGCGGAATTGCAAGTGTGACCTACTTTGCTTGAGAAGATTAAGTTAAAACAATCATTGGATACATCTTTAGCACCTCATGTGGAACTTATCGAGGAGGGTAAGACTTCAAATTTTGCCTTTAATTCTGAAGGAGTTCTGTGGTATCGGGGGAGATATTGTGTACCTTCAGATTTAGAGTTGAGACAGTCCATTCTGAGGGAAGCACATAGCAGTCAGTACACAATGCATCCCGAAGGAAGTGAGATGTATCAGGATCTTTGTGAGAAGTATTGGTGGCCAAGACTTAAGCGTGATGTGACTGACATTATGGCAAGATGCATGACATGCCAATAGGTCAAGCCAAGCATCAATTTCCTTCTGGTTTGCTCCAACCTATTTAGATTCCTAAGTGGAAATGGATGCATGTCACCATGCAGTTTGTTAGTGGGCTACCTTTGACGCCTTCGATGAAAGACCCTGTTTGGGTGATTGTTGACCGGTTGACTAAATATGCCCATTTCCAGTTAGTGCGTTGTCACGTATGAATATGATGTTCGAATTGTGCAAGTATACATGTCGAATCAAGTAATAAAATGATGAGTGAGTATTGTTCCCATGATGATTGGATTAGTATTCTTAGTCTAAATTATCACAATTGAGTAGAAAAGATATGAATCAAATGATATTTAGAGAAATAACAATGATATTAATACACTAAAAATGATAGTAATAAAATATACTATCATAGATTGCAATTGTAACAAATTGAATAAAAGCACTAAGGATTCTAGCAAGATTGGAATATTTATTGTAAAGGCGGGGATTACTAATGAATTAGTTATAACCCAGGAACAATGCCATTGCAAAAATATGGTAACCTATTGCTCGATTGGGTACTAATGTGGTCTACCTCTGTAAAAAGCAAGATCTAAAGCTGCTTACTCCTAAGACACTATACACCTATAGGCTAAGAATTAGCAACCATACCTAAAGCACAATCCTCTAAATCGTATAAGGTAAATATCTATGTCTAGAGTTTACACAAGCATTTCACTCAATGCTCTTTTATATTACCCAATTTTGGTCCAAGCAAGCAAACTTTGTCAATATTAAGTTACTTTCAGTCTAATCAAACATTTATCAGTACCCTAATATCTAATCAAACATTTATCAGTACCCTAATAAGCATGTAAATAGAAATACACAATTGGTAAAGCAATAAACTAAATCATATTCATCCAATAACATTCATCAAAGTTAAAACATCATCAAAAGTAATCCCCAACTATGCAAATTCAAGTATTTTAATATCATCAACATCCCAATAACAGTTTAAATCAACAAATTCAGAACAAATAACACAGGAAAAATCTGGGTTCAGAACACGAATTCCCTCAACTTGGACTCTGGTGCGCGTCTTTCGAAGCTCCTTATTTGCAATCAGTCATACCTTGCGCTCTTTTCCATGTTAGACCTCTCTTTTTTTCTTTTATACTTGGATCCACCTCTAGGGTAAAATCTATAAGCCAATGATTGATTTTTCCCTAATCTTGAGTTGGATATTTTCCATTACAGGTGCATGCAGGGGGCCAACTGCTAAATGCTCTAATTGATTATTGGGTATTTTTTGTTTTCTTCCCCAGCATTGTCATTACAATTGCTCATAATGCCTAAGAAAATCTCCATCCTTTGCTATCTTTCTTCCTCAAACTTATCATTCAACCACCACAAAACCTTTCCACCAACAATTAAAAGTGCTAAAGTAATCACCATCTCAAGTCTTTCCATGCATTGCTGAATTAACTAAAAATAATCATGCAATTACCTAAAATGAAACTAATTTAATTCAGTACAAGCAGTTAACCAAGTCTAAAAGTATGAATTATAACTCTTTTCAAGAGTTATCACACCCTCAAACCTAAACCATTGTTGTTCCTCATGCAAATATGCATGAACGCAAAACTTAACATTGCACATAACCACCTTGTACTGTCATTCCATTTAAAGAACAATCTTCTATGTCTAAAAAGTTATTCAAGTTTCAAAGGTTTGCTTAGCAAAGATAGTATAGAAAATCTCACCCTAAAAACAAAATTCCTAAGTGCTCATGTCTACATTTTGGCTATAGCTAGTATCTCCTAATTTACTTTACTCGTCTTTTATCTAAAATCAATTTTTTTAACCAGTACTAGGTGCTTAGCTCGTCACAAAATTCTTTGACTAGACAATCACAATGGAGCATACACTGAATTACCAGGTACTCAATCATGTCACTGTTGTTTAGGAATGCGTAATCTATACCTACTAATCTTCTTATGAACTCTTATTCTTTTGTTAATGAACCAACTTAATGAATTAATTAATTCAATAAACGAACCATGCAGGATATGAATAAAGCACAATAATCTATCAAATTATCCATACAAACATCAATTGGCTAGATTAACGAAAGATAAATAAAAGAATAAAAGAGAAGAGATAAAAGAGTGCTCATTAATTGTAATATCCCTAAAATGGGTCTAGTAGTTTTGGGGATATTTTTTGGGTTCTAAGTGTGAGACTAGGAATTTATGGGGTTTTTAGTAAATTTTAATTTAATATAGGAGGTTAATTTATTCTACAATCGATTAAACAATATCCGAAAAAAATATTTTTGGAAAATTAATTTTAAGGTAATTAAACAATTATTAGTGAAAATAATTAATTTGGGTCGAAAAAGAATTTTAAAATAAGTTTTATTCGGGGATAATTTGAGTTAAATTGAAATACTAAATAAATTAGATTTAATTATAAAATAAGAGAAATTTTGGAGTACTTATTTGGCAAATAAACCTTAAAATTCAGAATTTTGGAGGGAAAAGATTAAATAGTAAAGTAAGGGAAATGTGGGAGTGGCCATTAGGCAAATTTCTCAGTTTTTAAATTTCTAATGGGTTATTTTAATTTTAAACACAACGCATCTACCCTACGTTTCACACAATTTACATCAAATTAGAGAGATATAAATTTCATTTTCTTTGCATGGTTATAAAGATCTATCGTCAAAGAATAGATCCAACCAATTTTCTTCTCAAAATACTCTCTCAATTCACCCAAAATTATTCTTAATAGTAGCCAAAAATATTTTGAAATTACTCATGCTTCTTAAATCAAAATTTTCAATCAACAAATTTAGAGCAAATCAAAGGTAATATTCAATCTTAAACTTGTTTTTATGAATATTAAAAACATTTTTACATGATTTGAGTGATAATTACATGATTTTTTGTCAATGTCATCTTCTTAAAAAGCTTAAGGTGCTTTAATGGTGGATCTTCAACTTTAAGAGGAAATCCACAAATCAATAGATGGTCCAACTAAAAATGGATATATTAAAAGGTTTTTGGTCTTATTTATCAAGATTACACATGATTTGTGAGGTAATTTTTAGAAATTTGAATTTCATCATCTTCATGAACCGATTTTTTATTTTTATTTTTTTGAAATTGATCTAAACGTGAAATTGATGCTAGTATATATGTCTTTGGTCTAGTATTGATGTTTGGAAGTGATTAGAAGGGCTGGAGAGATTGATTTTGTGAGGAATCGAGTTTTCGACTTGATGTTACAAATCTGATAAGGTATCTTTGTGAGAAAATTTTGATGAGCATAGTTATTTAAAATTTATGTTTATTATGACATTGGAAAGGTTGTAATGTTTACTTTACCTCTGTTGAAGCTCCGAGTCTTGAAGAGCACCGAGATAACCAAAGTTAAAGCTTGAAATTGCTTAGTTGATCACTTGTTATGGTAGAATAAAATTGTGTGGTGAGTGTTTCTAAGGGAGATTTGGTAAATTGACTCTTAGTTATGTTTAATTAGTAGCTTAATTAATGTTTCAATTAATTAATTATGGTTGAATGGCTAATTTTGCAAGAATGATATTAAATGTGCAAAAATTGAATTTGTATTGAAAAAAAATGGTAAGTAAGCTTTTGGGTGGTGTTATGCTATTTAATTAGTTTAATTTTAAGGTTGACTTAAAGCATGTGTACTGAAATTTTTGATCATGATATGTTGGTGTTACAATTGGCAATTGAATATGGGAAATTGGGAAATAAATTGCTTGACTTGATTAGATTTTAAATGGCTATGTTACAAGTGATACATAATTATTCTATCACATTAAATTGAGCACAATAATGACTGATTTATATGCTATGTTTGACTGAATATATTGGCAACATGCATGGTGAATCCATTGGATATAGTTGGCCTGCTATAAGATTTGTTGGTACTGACCATTATTTGTGGCATTGTGAGCATATGGGTCTAGGTGAACTAATTTGTTTGGAGTAGATAAGGGAGTGTTGAGCATGAGTCTCCATTCAATGAGTTATTTGACGCGTTATAAGGGAGCGCATGCTTCGACCCACTCAACTCGATGGACTGTATTTGATATTTGTATGAGTTCAAAGATCCGTTTATCCGATGTATGATCAACCGATTAAGCCATGTGAAATGTATGCAAATATATTTATGTATGATTTTTGCTACATCAATTAATGATTCAAAGCCTCGAATAATTGATTTTTTTGTATTGAAAATGCTTATGGAAAATTTAATTGACAAGTTTCATTATTTTAGTTGATAATTGGTGATTGATTGGTTGTGAACTAAGCATGAATTTGACGTTAATTTACTTACCATTTTTATTTACATTCACTGAGCTTTTTAAAGCTCACAGCCTCACATTTCATGCAGATAGTCATCAGGATTGAGGAGTTGAAGAGTCGAGCAAGAGAGTTCAAAGAGATTTAGGCTTGGTAGAGACTTAATTACACATTTTTTAAACAGTAGTCGGGAATTGTGGAACTCATGGGAATTAGTTTGATTTTGGTTGTAATTGGACATTGGACATTTTATTTGGATGGTTTCATAATAATTTTAAGGCATGTTTGAGTCTAATTATTGAATGATTTACGGTGTTTTATTGCTTGATAACATGGTGATTGATAACATGGTGATTGATAACATGGTGTATGAAGCATGAAATTTATACAAACAATTGTTTAAATGAAGCTTCCATGGAGTGGTTTACCAATGACTAAGGTACACCACTTTTTTTACTTATTGAGTGTTTGATGTGCACAAAATTGATTGTCTAATTCTATTTAATTAAAGCTTAAATGATGCTCATAAATTCAATTGAAGGTGTATGTATATATATATGTTAATTAATCATAGTTAAATCGGGTTTAATTTGCCATTAAAATATGCAAGATCAGATTTTAAAACGAGTTTTTCACAAAAATAGGTGTAGCTACTTTCACACAGGCATGTGCCTGTCCACACGAGTGTGTGAGCGGTTGCACACGAGCATGTGGGTAAGTGACACGGGCATGTGGAAACTAAAGCTATCACACACGGGTTTGTGGGACATTCACACAGGCGTGTGGGATATCCAAACAGGCGTGTGTGATCTGCCAAATAGTTCTTCACAACATGAACACGGGCATTTAATGACACACGGTCTGGAGGACACAACTGTGTGGGTTTTTGGGGGCTTGAATTTGTGTTTTTAAGTTGGTATTCTAATTTATTTAAGTTACAATTTAGTTCTGGAAAGTGATTAATCTAATTATAGCCCAAGATGATAAAGAAACTTGGTAAAATTTTAGGATTAGTCTTGTAATGGGTAAAATTCGATAGAAACACACTTAATTTGTAATTCGGAATAGGTCTTGATAGTTTTCATTTATTACAATTTAGTCCCTAATAATAAAACTTGAATTAGACATAGTAAACGAACTCAATTTAAGCCAAAATTTTTAAGCTTCTATAATATTAACTAAGAGAAGGTCGGTAACATTTAGATCGAAAATTGGGTTAGTTTTACCATACGTGGTAAAATGACAAAAATACCTAAGAAAATTTTAAAATTGGCTCATAATTTTCTTCCACATTAATAAATAACTAATAATTAGATAAGATTGAGGTGTTATAAGGTTAGTGTGTGTCTTGGGTGGTCATTAGCTGGAGAGTCAATTAGGTGGCTAATATAACGCTTCGAATTCGGGTCGGTCCATCCCAGTTGGGTTTGGGGTGTCTCATTTGGTGGTATTAGAGCCGTAGGTTAAAATTCATAGGCTAATAGACTTGTTAGGTTGCTTGAATATTAATTATCTTGAATTGTGATGTTTTCTTGCTTGTGTTGATAAAAAATATTTTATTTTTCCCTATGTATGATCTTTGTGAAATAAGTTGTTCTAGGGTAGGATTGGAAACACAGTGCCCTATAGGAATTGTACTTAGTTAAATCTTGGATGTCTTACCGCTACTCACTCCTGGTACATTTTTTTTACTCTTATCTTTAGTATACGATAGTTGTTATTCCTCTGTGTTGTCATCGGGGTAGTATGGATGATGATGTGTTACCATAGGACGATGCTCAAATGGGTCGCATCGAGCACTTCAAGTCTAAGATGGTAAGAGTAGTATAGCATATCGCTGATGCCAACGCCACTCTGGTTCGTCAGGGTTTGCCACTAGAGCATGTACGAGCTATTAGACGTAAGGAGTTTTGTGGTTTGGGAAGTGATCTGACACGTGTAGAGTATTGGTTGGAAGGTGTCGTTCATATTCTCGATCAGATGGATTGTTCTGACGAGGATAAGTTAGGTTGTATTGTATCAGTGTTGTCCGACGAGTCTCACAGATGGTAGATGACTATCGAGAGGGGTACTATGCCAGATCATCTAACTTGGGACTTCTTCTTAGCATCATTTCAGAGGAAGTTTATGGGTGAGCAGTATCTCGAGGCTAGGAGATGAGAGTTTATGGATCTTGTTCAGGGTACGCTATCGGTAGACGAGTACAAGGTTGAGTTTGTTCGGTTGAGCTAGTATGCTCCCGAGTTGGTGTCTTTTGAGGTGAACCATTGTAAGAGGTTCTGGTACTGGCTGAATCGTGAGATTAAGCATGATCTAGTTGCTCAAAATACCAAGGTCTTGACCGAATTAGTTGAGAAGGCTCGTGCGTTAGAGGAGACTTTTGGGGAGAAGCCCAAAGCTTCTTCGTCTAGAGCTGGTAAGAGGTTGATTGAGGCTGCTAGTGGTTCTGGTCATAAGGGTAAGAGAAGTCGTTTCGGTAGATCTTGATGACGTGTTGCTAGTGGTCATGGTCAGGATACGCAGGCTGAGAGAGCTGAGGCTAGTCCTGCTAATTAGGGGATTGCTGCAAGGCCGATATGTGAGCATTATTTTTGACATAACCATGGTGAGTGATAAAGGATGACAAGTGCTTGTCTTGTCTGTGGTTTGATGGAGCATTGTGTGAGTGATTGTCCGAGGAGAGCAATTGTTGTATGCGATTAGCCTGTTGTTGCTGCTGCACTTGCTCCGGCTTGAGGGAGAGGCCGTGGCAAATGTGGTGGTTGTAGAGGTTCTGGTCAGCATGGTGTTGCTTGAGCTGGTGATGGTTGTCTAGCTAGGTTTTATGCAGTTAGGGAGCCTCGAACTAGAGAGGTCATTGATGTTATCGCAGATACTTTTATGCTACAGTCTTTTCCCCTGCTAGCTTTAGCTGAATCTAGTGCGACGAGGTCGTTTATCCTGAGAGATGTTGCTAGAGAGTTAGGGATTGCGATAGAAATATCTAGAGCAAGTGTTACGGTTAAAAGCCCTTTAAGTGATAGTGTAGTGGTGGATCAAGTTTATCGTCGTTGTCCTCTGATGGTTCAGGGACAAGTGTTTCTAGTTGATCTACTTGAGTTGCCATTTTAGGGTTTCAACATCATTCTGGGCATGGATTGGTTGTCCGAGCATCGGGCTAAAGTGGATTGCGAGGTGAAGTTGGTGACTCTATGTGGTGCTAGCAGTTCAAAAGTTGTTGTTGGTAAGAAATTTGAGTTATTGTTGAATGTTATTTCTTTCCTTTGTGTTGAGAAGTTGGTCAGGAAAGGTTCCGAAGCTTATCTAGCCTATGTTCTGAATGCTGATAGTAAGGAGATAAGGTTGGATGAGATTCGGGTTGTCTGTCCTTTTTAGGATGTGTTTCTTGAGGAGTTGCCTAGCATACCGTTTGATAGAGAAGTTGAGTTTGGTATTGAGCTTTATCCCGGTATTGCCTCGGTGTCTTCAATCCTACCATGAACAAAGTGTTTGTTGCTCAGATAGGAGTCTTCCTTGAAAGAGAGTTTGTCTCTAGAAAAGGAAGTGATAAAAGAATATAACTCGAAAAAGTTCGAGAACAACAATAGATCACTGAACCAAAGATTGAACAACAACAGGTTCCACAAGTTGTTGCAGAAGAATAAACTATTTTGGAAACGTAATTATCACGAAGATCCTGAAGAGAACGTCATATACCAAAGAGATATGGATTTCTCATTGCAACACATGGTGACATTCTACTTCTTGATTAAGATGAGCCTAGGACTTATCAAGAAGGGTGGCGAGCACAGATTTTGACATATGGCTTGATACCATGAGGTTTGAGATGGATTCCATGTCAAAAAACCATGTAAGGATCTTGGTCTACCCACCTAAAAGGGTTAAGCCCATAGCTTGCAAGTGGGTTTTCGACAAGAAAATTGACATGGATGGTAATATGTAAACATACAAAGGACGGTTAGTTGCTAAAGGTTCTTGCCAAGTTCATGGTATTGACTATGATGAAACCTTTTCTCCTATTGCTATGTTTGAATCCATTCAGATTTTACTTGCAATAATTGTATTTCATGAAATTTGGCAGATGGACGTCAAAACAAATTTCTTTAATGGGAAATTGGAAGAGGATGTGTACATGACACAACCTGAAGAATTTTTTGATCCAAAAGATGCTTGTAAGATATGCAAGCTACAAAGATCAATTTATGGATTAAAGTAAGATTCTCGAAGTTGGAATCTTCATTTTAATGATGCAATCAAAGATTTTGGTTTTATTAAAAGTGAATATGAGTCTTGTGTTTACAAGAAAATTAGTGGGAGCACTATTGTATTCTTGGTACTGTATGTAGATGACATACTTATCATAGGAAATGACATACCTACCCTATAGTCTGTTAAGACTTTGTTAGGAAGTTGTTTTTCTATGAAGGACTTGGGCGAGGCTACATACATATTAAGAGTCAAAATCTATACAGATAGATCAAGATGACTTATAGGTCTAAGCCAAAGTACATACATAGATAAAGTACTAAAAAGGTTTAATATGAAAGAATCTAAGAGAGAATTTCTACTTATGAGACATGGTATTTCAATCTCGAAGGAAATGTGTCCTTCAACTTCACAAGTGAGGGAATGTATGAGTAAGATTCCATATGCTTCGACTATTGGATCTATCATGTATGTCATGCTATGTACTCACCCAGATGTATCATATGCTTTAAGCATGATGAGTCGGTACCAAGTAAATCCCGGTGAAAGTCATTATGTCGTAGTTAAAAAATATCCTTAAGTTCTTAAGAAGGACTAAGGATACATTCCCTATATATGGAGGTGAGGAAGAGTTGGATGTGAAAGGTTACCTTGATGCTAGTTTCCAAACTGAAAAGGATGATTCACGATCGCAATCGAGTTTTGTGTTTTGCCTTAATGGTAGCGTTGTGAGCTTGAAATTGTCAAAGAAAGATACAATAGTTGATTATACAACTGCGGCCGAGTATATTGTAGTTAATGAGGCTACAAAAGAGGCTATTCAAATCAAGAAGTTTATATCTGAACTATGGGTTGTGCCTAGCATATCAAATGCTATAGGAATTTGTTGTGACAATAATGGAACTATTACACAAGCAAAGGAACCCAAATCTGACCAGCTATTGGAAACACGAAAATTTATGTGTTTTTACATGCCCTTTTTAACTTAAAATCATGTTATTTCGGTTAAATTCTTGTCAAAAAATAATTAAATATTATAAAATAATTAAATTATGTTAAAAATATGAACATGATGAATTTTAATTAATTTTATAGTTAATTTTGATTAATTTTGACTATTTTCGACAGATTCGCAAAAAGGGCGAAAATTGGCTCGGCAAACAATGCTCGAAGAATAAAACTGAGAAGCAATTTGAAGTATTGAGGCAAATTTATTTCCAGTGGAAGATGGTCCAAAAATGTGTGCTAATTCATAATATAATTAATTTTAATTTATTCCCAATTTAATTTGGGCTAAATAAATTATTATTAATTAATTATGGAAAAAAAAGGGTCCAGTTGAACCGCATTAGTTAAACCCAATCTAGTGAACTGAACCAACCACCAATTGGACTGCCCAGAACCGCCCATATGCTGACCTAAATCAGCATTTTAGCTGGCTAAATAAGCTTGAAAAGAAGCCCTTGAAGAACTTTCAACCTTGCATTCAAACCCCTCCAAAAAATGTGGCTTTATGGATTTACCCAGGCTATTTTTAGCAAAGTTGAATCTCTCAACTTTTTCATGTGTGTGGCTGGCCAAGGGGGTCTATTTGGTTGATGGAATTTTCTATTTTTAACAGTCACAATCAGCTATAAAAGCCACCCCTTGCTGATCATTCAACTCATCCCTCACACTCTCACACTCTCATTCTCTCTTCTCCTTTCTCACTTTCTCTCCACTTTTCCTTCCCATTTTCCTTTTTGTTCAAGTGTCGATTTCTTCTCTTGGGAAAGAGCTCCTCATCAGCCATTGCTGATAAGGAATTAAAGTGTTTATAAGCCACCTTGATAGCCAAGGAAAACAGAGAATGAAGAATAGAGAAATCAATCAAGCCACAGAGAAACACCGGATTTGCTTCTTGTTCCCTATCTCTTTAAATTTCATTGTTGTTTTGACAAACATGTTTATGGATATTAATCTATTGAAATGATTATTTAAATCAATCTAGCTTGAATTTAATCTGTGTTGGGTTGATTATATTTTGCCTGCTTGAATTATTGAAATTGTGTTTGTGCTGTTATAGGCCTCGGTAAGATGCATGATTAAGTTAAATCATGCCTAAGTTATTCTTGAAATATTAATTGTTAGATAACTAATGAATTAATTATTAAATCGTATTGAAATTGTAATTAATCGACACAATACTTAATCGTATTAAACACTATTATTATGGATGATTTTTCAGTATTTAGAGATACTTACGATGATTGCTTAGCCAATCTAGCTAAGGTACTAAGGCGATATGAAGAAACAAATCTCGTACTCAACTGGGAAAAGTGTCATTTTATTGTACGAGAAGGAGTTGTTCTAGGGCATCGAATAATGAGACATGGGATCGAGATAGAGAAAGCAAAGGTAGACATTATTGAAAAACTCCCACCTCCAACATCTGTTGTGACACCCCTAATTTGACCCTAGTCGGAAAGCGGTTTCGGGACCGCTAAACCGAGTCACCAAATTATTTGAATATGATATTTATTGTCTAAAATAAATGTGTGAAAATTTTAAGCTTCGATTTAGTAAATTTCATGTGAATTTAGTCAATAGGACTTATGTGTGACATTTTTGAAATGTGATAGATCAAAACATAAGGACCTATTAGTGCATGTTGAAAAAGGGGGGACTTGCATGTCAATTTTTCCCCCCATCTAGTAGTGGCCGGCCATGACATTAGGATGGACAAAGGGTGATGGGAAAAACATGTCATAGACATGTTGTGTTCATTCTTGAACATCTTTGGCCGAATAGAGGAAAGAAAGGAAGGGGAAGAGCTTGAGAAAATCGGCTATGGTGGTTTGCTAGACTAAGCTCAAGAGCTTAGAGGACCAAAGTTGGATAAGGGAAGGGAAAAAGTGATCGAATAGCCGCCGAAATTGTTCGACCACATCCGAGGTAAGTTTTAAGCGTTTAAACGTTGAGTAAATTCAATTATAATAGGACATGATGAGTTGATTTAATAAGATAAGATGTGGCCATGATATGTTCTAAGCTCAAATGGTAAGTTCTTAAGTGTTTGAGCTTGGGAATTCAAGGGTAATTTGAAATAGTCCGCTTCAGACAGCAGCAGTAACGTGACTTTAGAAAATCACCATAAATTTATGGACTTGAATTAGAGGCTTAATGAGACATGAAATTAAAGCTTAATGAGTCTAGTTTCTTATAAAAGAAACCGTGTAAACAAAGGAATTTTCAATAATGAGATATTTAAAGTTGTGTGAGACGGTGTCAGAATGACTCCAAAATCCCCTTTTCTGTTTTTAGAAAATCATTATAAATTGTACAAAAATGGTTATAAGATAAAATTTATATGCTTAGACTCCTTAATGAGTCTAGTTTCAAATGAAATCAAATACAATACATTTTTAATTCTGTAAAATGAGAAATTTGATTCGTAGTGAAGAGTTGTCAGATTAGTCAAACAGTGAAACAGGGGAAACTTTAAGAAAAATCTGGTATTGATTGGCCAAACCAAAAATTCTGGAAATTTTATGGATGGAAGATATACGAGTCTATATTCAGGAAAAATTAACGGAAAGTGATTTGGAGTTTTGTAGCTCCAGTTATAAATAATTTAGTGACTATTGCTCAGGAAAAACAGCTTGTGCTGAATTTGAGATTGTGTTGTAAACCTTGATAAACTTGTTTTAGTTGCTCATAAGCTATTGATTAAACCCATACATGAATTCTAAATTGTGATATTGGAAAATGATAGATGTAGATTCAACCAAGACAGTGTGTATACGTGAAAGTATATGTGGTATGTGAAGTATATTTGGATAATTGTGATGTGAATACATGAAAATCTATATTTTGATTTAGGATTCTATGTGATGGATGTGAACATGCATATATGAGATAAGGCCTAATGGCCGATGTGATGAATGTGAAAGTGTATATATGTGATAAGGCCTAATGGCCGATGTGATGAATGTGAAAGTGTATATATATGTGATAAGGCCTAATAGCCGATGTGATGAATGTGAAAGTGTATATATGTGATAAGGCCTAATGGCCGATGTGATGAATGTGAAAGTGTATATATATGTGATAAGGCCTAATGGCCGATGTGATGAATGTGAAAGTGTATATATGTGATAAGGCCTAATGGCCGATGTGATGAATGTGAAAGTGTATATATGTGATAAGGCCTAATGGCCGATGTGATGAATGTGAAAGTGTATATATGTGATAAGGCCTAATGGCCGATGTGATGAATGTGAAAGTGTATATATGTGGCAGGGCCGAGTGGCCAACGTGATGGATGTGAAAGTGTATAAATGTGATAAGCCCCGAAGGGCATTTGTGTCAGTACTATATCCGGGTTAAAACCCCGCAGGCTTTATGCGAGAATATTATCACTGATTAATGTCCGTAAGCTTCGTGCTCGTACTATATCCGAGCTCTAAAGACCCGATGACTACGTGTGGGGATTTTGTCCGGGTAAGACCCGATAACTTCGTGTGGAGATTATGTCCGGGTAAGACTTCGTAATAAGAATTGCTTATAAATATATTCAATGCGAAAGGTTAAACAGGTATGTACTCCAAGTTTATATGTGAGCTTGATTTGCACTAAATCATAAGGTAGTTATGTGATGCATACGAGAGCAATCTATGAGACTATTCCTATGATTATGTGACATCGGATCAGTGTGAGAGGTTATGTGAAATCATATGATATATCTATGTCACATGAGCTCACTTTTATGTGAAAGTTTATCTGCCTATTGTATATGATGAGATGTGCATATTCGGTAAAGGGATGGTATGCCCGAAGGAAGAGTGAAATAAAAATACGAACAACTATGTTATAATTTGATTGTTATCTGTTGACACTGCTTAAAACTTACTAAGCATTGTAATGCTTACTCCGTTTACTCTGTTTCCTCTGTTTTATAGATCCCATTGCGAAGCTACAGGCTCGGGGATCGTCAGCAACTAGTCACACTATCACTATCCACTGTTTGGTACGGCTATGTTTTGGATTATCTTATGGCATGTATAAAATAGACTAGTGGCGGAAGAATATTTTGGTTAATGTATATAAGCCATGCGAAAATGGCATCTTTTGCATGTTTACTTAGAGAAGTTTAAATTTTATCCCTGGCCGTGCTTAGTACTTATCTAAATGAATAACCTTTATTTCAAGAAAAAGTTCAAAATTTTACGGTTCTGACATGAGTTACAAGCCCGGTAATGCCCCTTACCTTTTCCGGCGACGGTCACGGGATAGGGGTGTTACATCTGTAAAGGGTGTAAGGAGCTTTTTGGGCCACGCCGGTTTTTATCGAAGATTTATCAAGGACTTCTCCAAAGTTGCTAAACCCTTATGCAAATTATTGGAGAAGGACTTTATATTCAAGTTTGATGAGGAATGCTTAAAAGCCTTCAATGATTTGAAGAGTCGAGTAGTCACGGCACCCATAATCGTCACACCAGACTGGGATTTGCCATTCGAATTGATGTGTGACGCAAGTGACTTCGCAATTGGAGTCGTCTTGGGCCAGCGAAGGAAAATTTTTTTTCATCCCATCTACTACGCAAGTTGAACCCTAACAGGAGCTCAACTGAATTATATGGTAACAGAAAAAGAGTTACTAGCTATTGTGTTTGCTTTCGACAAGTTTTGATCTTATCTGGTAGGTACCAAAGTGTCTGTCTATATGGACCACTCGGCAATTAAGTATTTACTTGCGAAGAAAGACACTAAGCCGAGGCTGATCCGATGGGTACTTCTACTTCAAGAGTTCGATCAAGAAATTGAAGATCGAAAGGGAGTCAAAAATCAAGTAGCAGATCACTTGTCCAGATTGGAGCCACAAGAAGGGAATTCTCCTCTTATACCATTTTAGGAGAAATTTCTAGACGAACATAATACCCCTTGGTTTGCTGATATTGCTAACTATTTAGCTTTGTGGTTTGATGCCAATTGATAAGACGTATCAACAAAGGAAAAATTTTCTTCACGATGTGAAGTACTATTTTTGGGAAAAGCCATATGTGTTTAAAAAGTGTGCAGATCAGATGATCAGGAGATGCATGGCAGAAGATGAAATACCGAATATTTTATACCACTGTCACTCAGCTCCAAGTGGGGGACACTTCGGAGGTACACGTACAGCGGCCAAAGTATTACAAGCTGGATTCTTTTGGCAAACACTATTCAAGGATGCATATGCTTACGTAAAGAGCTGTGATCGATGTCAAAAGGTTAGAAATGCCACCAACAGAAATGAGATGCCTCGAATAAACATCATTGAGGTAGATTTGTTCGATGTATGGGGTATTGACTTTCTTGGTCCTTTTCCTCTGTCTTGCGGTCACAAGTACATACTAGTAGCAGTAGACTATGTGTCTAAGTGGGTCGAGGTTGAGGCATATCTTACAAATGATGCTAAGGTTGTGATGAAGTTTCTACAGAAGCGTGTGTTCACAACGTTTGGAACCCCAAGAGCTATCATCAGTGATGAAGGATCCCACTTTGTGAACAAGCGGTTAAAATGGTTATTAGACAAGCAGAGAGTGAAACACAAGGTTGTAACAACTTACCATCCGTAGACAAATGGGCAAGTTGAACTAGCAAATAAGGAGATCAAAGGCATACTTGAGAAGGTAGTTTGCCCGAACCGACGAGATTGGTCCACAAGATTAGATTATGCTTTATGGGCTTACAGAACAGCATACAAGACACCGTTAGGGATGTCACCCTATAGGTTAGTCTTTGGGAAAGCCTGCCATCTACCATTGGAGTTAGAGCACAAAGCTTATTGGGCTCTTCAACAGCTTAATTTGGATCCTAAGCTCGCAAAAGAGAAACGGATGTTCCAACTCAATGAGTTTGAAGAGTTCAGAATGTTCTCATATGAAAATCCCAAATTACTTAAAGAAATACTCAAGAAATGGAATGACAACCACATTCGAGTTCGAGAATTTGAAGCAGGTCAGCAAGTCTTGTTGTTCAATTCTAGATTTAAGTTCTTTCCAGGTAAGCTAAAATCACGTTGGTCCGGTCTATTTACGACTCACCAAGTCTATGCATACGGAGTTGTTGAACTCCAAGGTAAGGGAGGTAATTTCTAAGTTAATGCTCAGCGCCTGAAACATTATTGGGGAGATAAAATTGAACGAGATAAAATCTCGTTCATTTTATCGGATACTTAATTTTTCATTTTTCTTTTTGAATAAATGATTTAGGGTATATTTTCGGGTAAAGTATGTTTAAATAAATTCTGTCTAGGAGATTGGAACTTAAGCGAGACCATTTGTGACCCCTCCAATCTTTCCTGAGAATTTATTTTGACATAATTTTCCAAGAAATTATCCCCTAAATGGAAAAATATATCTTTAGTTTCAAATAAAAGGGACAATTTTGATCCCAGTTTTAATTTGCAACTCAATTTTAAATTTTCATTAAGTCTAGGGACTTAATTGAATTATTTTTAAAATTTAGTCGCTCTTTTCATAAATAATAAAAAAAACTAGGTGCCTTTCTTTGTGAATATTTTCAAAAAGTATCTAGACTAAATATCTTTAATATTATTAACAATTTGATAAACTTTAATATATAATTATATTATTTATTATATATTAATTTTTATTAACTTAGCTTAGAATTAGAATTAATTAGGAATTTTTTTATTTCTGCACAATAAAATTAGAAATGGGAATTGAAAGCAAATATGGACAAGTAGTAAAGTCTAAAGTGTGACAATAGGTATATACATGTCTAGGATTGGATTTAGGAAGAGCTTGGTACTTAAGCAGTCAAATTGACTCACCTCCTCTTTTTTGGAATCCTACCTGGTGTATAGTATCTATTCACTTTAAACAATGAAAACATTGTTCATTTTAAGTTGGGGGACTAAAAATTGAAATTATTTCCACTCAGAATAAAATTTTTCTTTTAATTATGAATATGATATATTTTTGTTCAATAAATTTGAATTTTGTTGAGGATGCTAAATTTAAGTATGACTAAAGTTTGATTATTTCAATAAATTGTTATGTTAGCTTCATAATGACATGAAATGTATTTCTAATAAAGCATGGAAATCATACCATAAAATTTTAGTTCTTTAGGAAAGTTAGGCATGCATGAAAGTTTAAGTCTTTAGAATTGACTAAGTAGTTTCCTGAGGCGAGATCCTAGGAAGCATGGAATGTTGAAAATGATTTAGGCAACTGTTGTTTGGATCGTTGAGCCTTTCAAGCCAACCATGATGAAATTTTTATCCTTTCAAGCCCAACTTTTAGACTTTATGGCCAAATTTTATTTGAACCCTTACAAAGTTAGCCATCACTTTTTTTAATTATCTTAAAAATGTCCCAAACACTAGACTCAGTACTTTTCAGAGTATTCTTTGAAAATAAGTTTGGGGGAGTTGCAAAGAAGTATGAAATGCTCTAAAAATTGTAGTACATGCAGTAAAATACTCGAAAAAAGAGAGAGCATATGTACTTGAAGTAAATTGCACTAAAGAGCATGTGAAAAGGAAAGAAAAGTTGATGTATTGAAGGTAATTATTTCGAAAGGTCCGATACAAGTTGAGCCTAGGGTTTTTTAAACCTAAAATTATCTATCTTTTACCCACCCCTAAGCCTAGCCACGTTACAACCTTGTTAAAGACCTATTGATTCAAAGTTCCAGTGTTACCTACATTAGTGGAGAGAAATTGCTCTGTTCAACATATGAAGACATCAGTTAAGCTCAATGATTGCAGTTTAATTTTGAATAAGGGATTAAAATCAAATTAGTAGGGATTAACATGTCTTTATTAAGAAACATTTAGTATAATTTTTCTATTGTAGTAATTGTTGAGATTAATTTGAATGATATATATACTTGAGTAGCATAATTATCAAATTTTTTGTTTTTGAGCATAAGTATATTGATTTCATGATTTTGAGAAGAATGTTGTTCTGAAGGAGTTTTTCAAAAAGTGTTTCTGAGAAACTTCTTTTCAAATTTGTGCATTACTCGGAACGAGCAATGAATTAAGTTTGGGGTGTGGAAACACGAAAATTTATGTGTTTTTACATGCCCTTTTGAACTTAAAATCATACTACTTCGGTTAAATTCTTGTCGAAAAATAATTAAATATTATAAAATAATTAAATTATGTTAAAAATATGAAGTTGATGAATTTTAATTAATTTTATAGTTAATTTTGATTAATTCTGACTATTTTCGATAGATTCGCACAAAGGGCAAAAATTGGCTCAGCAGACAATGCTCGAAGAATAAAACCGAGAAGCAATTTGAAGCATCAAGGAAAATTTATTTCCAGCCTAAGACGGTCCGAAAATTTGTGTTAATTCATAATATAATTAATTTTAATTTATTCCCAATTTAATTTGGGCTAAATAAATTATTATTAATTAATTATGGAAAAAAGGGTCCAGTTGAACCGCATTGGTTGAACTCAATCTTGTGAACCAAACTAGCCACCAATTGGGTTGCCTAGAAACGTCCATACGCTGAACCAAATCAGCATTTTAGCTGACTAAATAAGCTTGCAAAGAATCCCTTGAAGAACTTTCAACCTTGCATTCAAACCCCTCCAAAAAATGTGATTTTATGGATTTGCCCCAGGCTATTTTTAGCAAAGTTGAATCTCTCAACTTTGCCATGTGGGTGGTCGGCCAAGGGGGTCTCTTTGGCAGATGGAATTTGTTATTTTTAGCAGCCACAATCAGCTATAAAAGCCACCCCTTCCTAATTATTCAACTCATCCCTCACACTCTCATTCTCTCATCTCCTCTCTTACTTTCTCTCAACTTTTCCTTCACATTTTCCCTTTTGTTCAAGTGCCGATTTCTTCTCTTGGGAAAGAAGTCATCATCAACCATTTTTGAGCAGCAATTAAAGTGTTTATAAGCCACCTTGATAGCCAAAGACAATGGAGAACGAAGAACGGAGAAACCAGTCAAGCTACGAAGAAACACCGGATTTGCTTCTTGTTCCCTATCTCTTTAAATTTCGTTGTTGTCTTGACAAACATGTTTATGAATATTAATCTATTAAAATGGTTATTTTATTCAATCTAGCTTGAATTTAATCCGTGTTGGGTTGATTATATTTTTCCTGCTTGAATTATTGAAATTGTGTTTGTGCTGATATAAGCCTCGCTAAGATGCTTGATTAAGTAAAATCATGCCTAAGTTATTCGTGAAATATTAATTGTTAGATAACTAATGAATTAATTATTAAATCGTATTGAAATTGTAATTAATCAACACAATACTTAATCAGTGCATGTTTATTCTTCTAAGGTAGCTGAAGTTAATTTAGCATTGTATTTGGCAATACATATGCCTTGCATAACTTGCAAGATTATTGTGATTAAACTGTTTCAAGGTAGAAATACTCTGTAACCTCACTTGATCTTTTATGTGCTTCTGAAGATTGATTAATCGCTTGGATTGACATTGGAAAATGTTCAAGAGATTGATTAATTTAATAAGTATGTATAAGTAGTAGTTAGCAAATTACCGATTTGCCTTGAATTTGTTCGTAGCAGTATAAACATAAGTTTAATAATTCTAAGTTAAAGGAATGTAATTAATCCAACACAATTATATCATCTTGATTAAAACTTATTTGAAATCATGCATTAGAACCTTTTTATTTTTAATTTTTTTACTTACTTTTTAACCCTTAGTTTTTAATCATCTTTAAACCATAATATTTTCCATCACCAAAGTGATTTAACATTAATTTCATAAATATTCCTTTTTACAGTCCTTGTGGGTACGATAACTCGACATTTACTTGTCACTTTATTACTTGTTGCGATTGTGTACACTTGCACATTTTCGTCGTTCCAACTATCCAAACATATACTTCGATGCTTTTATCTCTTTCGAGAAATCATTTATCGAGGAGATGTGGAAATTTGCAAAGTACAAACATATGACAACATCATTGATCCATTGACAAAGCCTCTGACATAGCATAAGCATGACCTTCACACTAATCACTCGGTATTAGATATATGCTTGATTGGTCTTAGTGCTAGTGGGAGATTGTTAGAGTATACCTAAGACCAGTCATGATATGATTGTAATCACATACTCGGTTTACCTTCTTTATTAATATAAGGCATTACCATTATTATTTTAGTTTCTTTTTCTCTGTATATAAATAAACTGAATAGTAATAAAGTCCTAAGAAAATATGATTATTCTTAAACATATCCTTAGTCAAGTATTATTGTGGGCTAGGACAATAATTATGCATTAAGATTAATGTGTAGTTCATTGATGACAAAAAATTGTCATTGACATAGAGATGTCATAATCAATAGATGAGTATGTGTTAGAGAACAACCTATTGGACTTACTCGTTATGAGTATGTTTCTTGGATTATTATGTAATAGTCAAAATATTATTGATAGTGATAATTATGTATATGATCTTTAGACTTGAGATCATCATTGTCACAACATCATGAGTCGTATATTTTGGTATAGACAAAACGTCTATTGTAACATGTTGTACTATAAAGACTAAGGTTGGATATACCACAATCCATGAAGTGGGATATGGTTGATCAAGATAAGATTTATCCCTCCTACATAATGGGAGCAATATCTTAGGCCTCTTGATGGAGTGAGAATAGAAATGCATGACCATGCTTGAATAAGTTAATATGATATATCACACATATATTTTATTATTGTAATCTTCTGAGAAAATCAAGAGATATGAGATTGGACTATACAAGTGTGACTATTCCATGACTTGCGTTCAGTCTAAATATTAAGGATAAATGGATATAATACATGAAAAGATTATCGCAGAAAGGTTATGTCGAATCACGACTTCTTCTAACTTGGGTGCCAATGATGCATTGCTAGATGCCACTCATTGTTTGTAATGTTAGAAATGTTCTAGTATGACTACCAACGTTACAATAACCTACAATGTCACACCCTATAGCTGAAACGAACAGAATCCAAATACATTTTGTATTGTATTTAGTTGTCACATAAATTAAATTAATTTTTGAATTAATTTAATTTGATATTTAAACATTAAACACATTATATGTACAAACTTTTTGTACACAAATAGAGAACATAAATATCATTAATATATTAATTTGATTCATACAAAATATTAATTGTATATATTTTATCGAATTTATTAATAAAAATAGTTATATTAATTAATTTCAGTCAAAATATAAAAGATGGAAATTAATATTCTTTTGGAAATAATTAATTAATATATGAATTTGATTCATGCAAAATATTAATTGGATATATTTTATCGAATTTATTAATATAAACAGTTATATTAATTAATTTCGATCAAAATATAACAGACATAAAAATTAATATTCTTTTGAAAGAATATAATTCCTTTTTCTAACTTTACATTTGCCTTCTCAATTAATAAGCGAATAATCCTATATTCTTTTCGAAAGGATATAATTTATTTTTCTAACTTTCCGTTTGTCTTCTTTATTAATAAGGGAATAATCTTGGATTTTCTTTTTAATATGTGATATCAAAGAGGATAAGAGAATGATAATCTCTTACCATGTTAAGGTTACCACCTTAAAAATTTAAAAGGTCTAGCAACCGTTTTTAATTCTCTTTGAAAAGTTCAATAGAAAGTGGTTGTTCTTTTTTTATAGGATGCACTACGTAGAGGCCGAGACGTTTTCATTGTGGCTTGGGATAGACATTGAATCAACAACATCCTTTCAATGTTTTCACTAATGAAGGTACATGTGCAACCCTATTTCAGTCTGATTCATTCTTCGTAAATGGATGCTTGGTTATGGATCGCCAGAATAATTTTTTCGTTGTGCCACGGGGTGTATCGGTTTTCCCAACAAACAATTCAAGCTATAGCCAGTCATGTTCCAAATGCTTTAGAGAGTGGGCTAGTTTGGTGGAATGCCTATTGAAGATCCTCACCTTCACTTCAAATTGTTTATGGAGATTAGGGATTCCTTCAAGTTAGCAAGAGTACCCAAAGATCCAATAAGATTAATGTTGTTCCCATATTCACTAAGGGATAGAGCTTGAGCCTTGTAGAACTCATTGGCACTAGATTCCATTACCACATAGCAAGAGTTAGTAGAATGCTTCCTTATGAAATATTTCACACCCAGCAAGAATGCTAAGTTGCAGAATGAGATCACTACCTTCCAACAGATGAATGACCAGTCATTGTATGAAGCGTGTGAAATATTTAAAGAATTGCTATGAAAATGCCCTCATCACAGAATCTGACATTGCATCCAACTAGCGACATTCTATAATGGTCTCAATGCTTACACGAGGATGGTTGTAGACGCTTTTGCTAATGGTCCTCTCCTTTATAAGTCATATAATGAAGCTTATGAAATCATCCAAAGAATTGTCAGCAACAATTACAAATTGCTAGCAAATTGGGCGACTTCAAGATGAGTCACAGGAGTACATAAAGTGGACGCCCTCACTTCACTTAAGCTCGGGTATCTTGGATATCCTTAATGCTTAAAAATTTTACTACTAATGGGTATAATAATGTTGTAGCTCATCCACCCAATCAATTTGAGAATATAACCTTGTTTATTGTGGGGAAGTGCACTTGTTCAAAGATTACCCATCAAACCCATAATTCATTTATTACATGGGTAACCAGAACCGTAACCAAGGTAGGCAGAATTGCAATCAAATTTTTATAACCTACCTTGGTGACACCACCCAAATTTTTCCTAGAGTAGCTAAAGGGCTAGACCTAGTCTACCACCTGGATTTACTAAAAAAGTTCAGAAACCACCACAAGAAGAACATTCTAATAGTCTAGACAGCCTATTGAAGTCATATATGGCAAACAATGACGCCACTTTAAGGAGTTTGGAGAATCAAGTGGGTGAACTTGCTACTAAACTTAGGACCGACCACAAGGTGCTTTGCCTAATGATACGGAAAATCCAAAAAATTTGGGGAAAGTGCATTGTAAAGCATTGACTCTAAGGAGCAGAAAGACGATAGAGCCCCACACTTTCGAAGTTTAAGAGAAGCTAGCTGACACTCGAGATAAAGCGAAAATTCAACCAAGTGTTGTAAATCAAGCTTCACTAGAACCATAATCTGTAAATTCTGATAAGGAAACTTCTAACTCAGTTAAATCTAATAAACTAACATCTTCGTTAAATGCAGAAGTGCTGCAACAGAGAAATTCTCTAGTGCAAGTAAAGAATCATCCACCACCTTGCCCTAAAACACTTCAGAAGCAGAAACATGAAGTCTAGTTTAAAAAGTTCCTAGACGTACTCAAGCAACTTCACATCAACATTCCATTGGTAGAAACTCTTGAGCAGATGCCAAACTATGTCCAATTCTTGAGGGATATCTTGTCCAAGAAACGGAAACTTGTAGAATTTGAGACGGAAGCTTTTAAAAAAGGAGTGTAATGTATTCCTGCAAGATAAGCTACCCAAAAAATTGATAGATCCAGTATGTTTTACCATACCCTGCAATATCAGAGAAACTTATTATCGTAAGGCATTGTTTGACTCAGGGGTAAGCATCAACTTGATGCCCATGTATGTGTTTAAAAAATTGGGAATAGGGGAAGTTTGACCAACTACAGTTATGCTTTAGTAAGCAGATTTATCCTTAGCACATCCAGAAAAAAAAATTGAAGATGTATTGGTATTAAATTTTCTTGCTGACTTCGTTGTTCTAGATTTCGAAGTAGACAAGAAAGTGCCAATCATCTTGGGAAGGCCTTTCTTGGCAACCGAAAAGACCTTAATTGATGTGAAGAAAGGCAAGCTTACCATATGTATTTAGGACAACCAGGTAATGTTTATTGTTTTTAAATTTATGTGATTTCGTGACGCAATTGATTAGTGTTCTATAGTGACTGAGTTAGAGGAATTTGTTGCAGGTTGGGAACTCAATTCTACTAAGGACCCATTAGAATGAGTCTTAATGTCAGACTCCCCAAGTGATGAGGAAAGGGAGGAATATTTAGCTTTGCTTGAAGCTAACTCAAGGGAATTTGTTCCTCAATCCCCCTTTGAATCTTTTGAATTAGAGAATCGAGATTATGTTCAACCAAAAGAGTCAATCTAGGAGCCACCTAAATTAGAACTTAAGTTACTTCCTTCACACATAAAATATGTTTATTTAGGTGACACCTCTACTTTGCATGTGATTATTTCAGTTAAGCTAACTAAAGGGCAGGAAGAGAAACTCATTGTGGTGCTAAAACATTTTAAGAAGGCTATTGGATGGACCATATTCGATATCCATAATATTAGTTCGTCTGTATGCATGCACAAAATTGTCTTAGAAAATGGAAAAAAAGAATGATTAATGGATATTGGATACTAAACCCCATTATGAAGGATGTGGTGAAAAAATAAATTATCAAGTAATTAGATACTAGAATAATTTACCCCATCTTAGATAGTTCATGGGTAAGTCCGGTCCAGTGCGTGCCAAAGAAAGGAGGCATTACGATTGTGGAGAACTAAAATAATGAGCTAATAGTAACCAAAATAGTTACAGGTTTGAAAATTTGCATAGATTACCAGAAATTGAACAAGGTGACTCGGAAAGACCACTTTACTTTGCCATTCTTAGATCAAATACTTGATAGACTCAAAGAGCAAGACAATTACTACTTTCTATATGGATACTCAAGGTACAACCAAATCATGGTAGCATTAAAGGATCAACACTAAACAACATTCACATGCTTGTACGGTACATTTGCCTTTAGAGGTATGCCTTTTGGTTTATGTAATGCTCCTACTATATTTAAAAGATGTATGATGGCAATTTTTAATAACATGGTGGAAAAGTTTTTGGAAGTTTATATGGATAATTTTTCAGTGTTCAGAGACACTTACAATGATTGCCTAGCAAATCCAGCCAAAGTACTGAGGGTGTAAAGAAACAAACCTTGTGCTCAACTAGGAAAAGTGCCACTTCATGCTACGAAAAGGTATTGTTTTGGGGCATCGAATAATGACACAAGAGATCAAGGTAGATAATGCAACGGTAGATGTCATTAAGAAGCTCCCACCTCCAACATCTATAAAGGGTTTTAAGAGCTTTTTGTGACAGGTCAGATTCTATCAAAGATTCATCAAAGACTTCTCCAAAATTGCTAAACCCTTATGCAAATTATTGGAGAAGGACAAACCATTTAAATTTGATGAAAAATGCTCAAAAGCTTTTAATGATTTGAAGAATCGGTTGGTTTCGACACCAATTATTGTCACACTGGTGAGGCAAGTGACTTTGTGGTAGGAGCTGTAGTGGGGCAATGAAAGAACAAAGTTTTTCATCCCATTTACTACACAAGTCAAACACTAATGGGAGCTCAACTGAATTACATGGTAGTAGAAAAAGAGTTACTTGTTATTGTATTTGCTTTTGACAAGTTTTGATCTTATCTTGTAGGTACCAAACTGAATATCTATACAAATCATTCAACAATTAAATACTTTCTTCTCGAGAAAGATGCTAAGCCAAGATTGATCTGATAGGTACTTCTACTTTAAGATTTTGATCTAGAAATTCAAGATTGAAAAAGGGTAGAAAATCAAGTAGCGAATCACTTATCCAGATTGGAGCCGCAAGAAGGAACTTCTCCTTTTCTACCCATTCAAGAGACATTTCCAGATGAGCACAATGTAAGGTATATCACGTCCATAACACACATTGGTTTGCTGATGTTTCCAACTATTTAGCTTCTGGTTTGATGGCGCTTGAAAAGGCGTATCAACAAAGGAAAAATTTTCTCCGTGATGTGAAATAATATTTTCGTGAGGATCCATACTTGGTCAAACAATACAAAGATGAAATGATCAGGAGATGTGTGGAAGAAAAGGAGGCACATGAAATTTTATATCATTTTCATACAACTCCAAGTGGGGAGCACTTTGGAGGATCACGTACTATGGCTAAAGCTTTACAAGTAGAATTTTTTTCGCCAACTTTGTTCAAAGATGCGTATGCCTACATGAAGAATTGTGATCGATGCTAGAGGAGTGGAAACATATCCAAGAAAAAAGAGATTCCATGAACAAACATTATTGAGATAGAATTATTTGATGTTTGAGGTATTGACTTTCTTGGTCCTTTTCCTCCTTCTTATGGTAACATGGACTAATAGTAGTAAATTATATGTCTAAGTGGATTGAGGCCAAGGTATATTCAACGAACAATGCCAAACTAATGATGATGTTTTTGCATAAACATGTGTTCACAAGGTTCGAAACTCCTAGAGCTATCATCAATGATGAGAGGTCTGTAAACTCAAAATTATATAGGGTCATTCTATATAATTTTACCACCATTTTGCTTAATAAATGTGTTTATCTTGAGTAGTTAAAGGTGTTGAAAGATGGACATGTCTACTAAGTTTTTGGACTAAAGAATCATCCAACAAGGGGAACTAAAAGCCCAAATTCAGAACTTAAATCTGGCTATCCAAAATATGTTTTGGGATAATTAATTGAAGCTTACAGTTGGAAAATAATCAAAATTTAGCCCAACAACTTCTTTGTTGAAATCGTCCACTCTATAGCTATTTTTCGCTTGAATTTGAAATTCAAATGGAGAAGGCTTGATCATCCCTTATTCCTTGAAGCATGGTCAGCTGCATGAGAGAAGGAAAGAAGGAAATTTAAGCCTATTTTTAGTAAACTCAAACCCTTAACTTCACTTTTAAATACCTTGCCATCTCTCATTCATCCCTCATCCCTCAACATTCCTCTCTCACTTTCACTAGTTTCATCTCAATTATTTTTCTCTTCTTCCCTTGCATAGTCGTCCAATCCTCCTCCATTCTTTAGTATCAAAAGCTTTGTTAGAAGCACTCTTTAGCCGACTACCTATTAAACACTTAGTAAACGAAGCATCAAAAGAATGGAGGAGCGCCTCAATTAGAATAGATGCGAAAGGCTGCTGAACTGAGTCAGTCATAGTAGATCCAAAAGGCTGCTGAACTGAATAGAGTTTTCACTTTCCTCCTTTTATTTATTTTAATCATGTTTGATTTGAGTTTATTATTTTTGACATCAACTATGAAGTTTTAAATCCTATTCGCTAGGATGATTATGTTAATTCAGTAAGATCTATTTTGTTCATATTTAACATGTGCAGGTATTATTTAATCATGATTTCAATTAATATCATGATACATTTCATTCATACATGATTGGCTGCAATCAAATTAGCTGAGTGATCCTAACTAGACAATGACTAGTTGGCACATAATTGAAAAGTGCAATGTTTAATTTAGATCCTTAAACCCAACTAAGTTGAGGTTCGTATTATCTTTAGTTAGCTCTATTGCCTTGTATAGTTTTTAGGTTATGTAATTAAACTGTTGCAAACGTAAATGTACTTCTGACCTTACATTAATGCTAAGAAACCCTTAGCTAATATGATAAGTAAAATGCATATTTAACTAGGTAAAAGACTCCAAAAGGACTTAATTTGGTTTCCAAACTCATGAAAGATCGAGTTGCCATGGAAGTATTTCCGAACATTGTTAAGCATGATAAAGTAAAATGAATTGATTAATATAATTATCCTAGACCATTTAAAGTTGATTGTTTTTGTTGCTAAAGCCTTCATTCGTACATTTAGTTAAATTGCATCTAGATTAAATTGCATTAAGGATCACTATTTGCATTCAATTAAATTTAATCATCAGTATTTATTGAATTTTTACATCAAATTGTTAATTATAAATTTTACAATTAAATTGGTTAAGCTTATACAGTCCCTGTGGAGATAATAACTCATTTTACTTACTTATTACTTGAACGAATGTGTACACTTGCACAAACCGCGTTATAAGTTTTTGGCTCCGTTGTCGGGGACTATTGCCTTAATCACTTTGTAACAACCCATTTTCAGTGAAATCAAAATAGTAGTTTCGGGACCACAAATTGAAATTCGAAAAAATTATTTTATTATTTTATGCTCTATTGCGTGATCGAAATACCATATAAAAATTTCATTAAGAAATTTTACTGCTTACATGCTCAATATGATATAAAGGACTAAATCTCGTAAAGTGCAAAAGTTGTGTTATAATAGTTATAGAATTTTAAAGTGGAGGTTCTTATATGGTAATTAGACAATTAAATGTGATAGTGGATGTACATGACTTGGCATTAGTGTAATTTTTAAAGTTAATTAAGGTTAATTTTGTAAATAAGTAATAAATGATAAAATAAATAAAACCAAATTTGCTCTCATCTTTATCCATCTTTTTTTTCCAACTAAATATTGAAGGAAGAAAGCCATTTTTTGCTCTTTTGGGTTCGACAAGCTTGTTTCCATTAATTAGGTATGTGGTTTGTCCCATTTTTGATAACTTCTGTTTCCAGGATCGTTGTAGCTTAATCTAGCTAGCCTGGGGACTAATTTGTGAAACTATTAAAGTATTTTAGTTTTTCTATTGATGAACATGTTAGGGTTTTGAAGTTTAATGGTAGAAAATGAATGGGTTTTGTTAGATAAACAACGTTTGTAAAGGAATTTTTGATGAAATTATCAATTAAGGATTAAATTGAAAAATGTGATAAATTGTGTGGTAAAATTATGAATTTGTAAAAAATGTGGGTTGTTATAAGCATGTATATAATTCAGCTATGATGGGTTGTAATGAAATTTTGCAAATTTCCATTTTTATGAGATAGGGACTCAATTGTAAAGAATTAAAAGTATAGGGTAAAATGGTAATTTTGCCAAAAATTTGTGTTGGACTAAATTGAATGTGAATTATATTGAATTGAGTTAAATTCATTAGTATAGATCTGGTTAGACCTCGTATGTAGTTAGATCGAGGCAAAGAGAAAATCTCGAGTCGCCTCCGTATCTACGTACACTCATCGAGGTAAGTTCGTGTAATTAAATTGTACATTTATATGTTTTAAATTGAGTTATATGTTTGTGAAGTGTGTAATCATCATATATAAATACCGATCGCATATCCGACGATGTACAACGATTACTGAGCCCCGTTTGTGCATTAAGAATTTGTAGGATACAAATGGCATGTCATTAGTGTTACCGATTTCAGCTCATATGAGCTTACTTTTATTCAACTCGGATTAGCTTACTTTTATTCAGATCGGAGGAGCTTATCGTTTACAGCTCGTATGAGCATTCATGTACATGAATTGACAAATTACAGTTCAGTACACCTCGTGTGTACTACCTACATATCCAATGATATCCTAAATGGTTCAATGGGCATTGTTCTATTACGAGATTGCATGAGTTCAATACAAACTGCCACATGTATTTAGATAAGATATATGAAAATGGTTTGTACATGATATTAGATATATGATGCAGAAATTATACGTACATGGAAGTTTTATTATTATTGAGCACATTCATGTTTCTTGATATTGATATGAACTACATGACTAACATGGTTGATGAGGATATTTTAGGCTTTTTGCCAAATTGAGTTTGGATATTCTTTGTATGCTTACCTTAAATGTGACTAAATGGTAAGTTAATTCTATGTTATACGAACTTACTAAGTTTAAATGCTTACTCTGTGTTATTTTTTGTGTTTTATAGTGATTCGAAAGCTCGTTTGGATTGGAAGCTTGTTAGAGCTATATCACACTATCCATCGCTCTTTTGGTACTTTCAGTTATTTAATTTCAGTTATAATGGCATGTATAGGTTAATTTTGCCAATGTTGGCATATAAGTGTTTTGTTTAGATTAGTCACTTATATGGCTTGTGTTTGGTATATTTTGATGTGTATATATATGTGACCTTATCATATTTGATGTGTGTTTGATATGGTAGAATGATGAAAAGTAAAATGTGGCTTTAATATGCATATAATATATGTTATATACCTTGGTGTGATATAGTGCTTTGTTATGGAAAACTTATAGATAAATTGATGTTAGCTATAATTGGTATTTTGGGTACCAAATGGGTGAGTTTGATAAGTGACCTACATGATAGGTTTTGGTACAATTATGCATATATGTATTTTGGTCACTTAGGTAAATTCGGATACATGGTTTACATGTTTGCATATTGTCATTTTAGGTAGATTGGTTGTATGTGATGGATTTACATGTTTAAGGCTTGATTTTGACTTGTTTTTAATGCCTAATTATGACTTGTGTATATGCAAAATGTTGAGTGTAGATGGATGCCAAGTTGGCTGAGAAATGTGGCTTGTAAAATGGTCTATTTTGTTCAACGCTGGCAGAGACACGGGCGTGTGTCTCAGCAGTGTGTGAGACATGGCCCTGTGACACGGCCATGTGTCCCCTGTATCTTTTATAGAGTGCAAGTTAGTATGCTTACACGGCCTAGCACACGGGCGAGTGGCTTGGTCGTGTGGCACAAGTCAGTGAGTTACACAGGTATGGACACGGGCTGGGATACTGCCGTGTGTCCCTATTTAGAATGCACACACGGCCTAAGACACAGACGTGTCTCTTGGATGTGTGAGTCACACGACCTTCTGACCCTTGCAGCTTTGAAAATTTTAAATGTTTTCGAAATATTTTTTGAGTTTCCAATTTAGTCCCGATTTGTTTGTAAAGTGTATTTTGGGCCTCGAGGGCTCGTATTAGGAACAGTACGCATGATTATGATTGATTTTTGACATGAATGCTATATGTTATGAAATGTTTGAATTTTTCTGTTCGTTTAAATTGTAAACTTTTTTCATACTCCATAACCCTGTTCTGGTGACAGATTCGGGTTAGGGTATTACACAGTCTTTGTGAAATTTTTTTTTACATTTTTTTCTTATTTTGTTTTATTTCTAGCTCTACTAATTTATTCTTTATTCTTTATTCTTTATTTATGATTTATTTATTAGGTGTTTTATGAGCATAGATTGAATCATTGATCTATTACCTGTTGACCCTAAAATCGAGCGGACTTTTAGATAAAAAAGATATGAGAGATCTGTTCAAAGACAAGTCGAGATAGACCATGGAAATTAGAACAATAGACAAGGTAATGGAGTCAATCAAGTGCACAACCCAATCCTTATTGTTTATGATAGGGATCATGCCATCAAGCAATATGCTAAGCCACTCTTCAATGAGTTAAATTCGAGAATTAGAAGGTCAGATATCGAGGCACCCCAATTCGAGTTGAAATCAGTGATGTTTCAAATGCTCCAAATGGTGGGCTAGTTCAGGGGTTCGCGCACAGAAGATCCACACTTTACACCTTCGATTATTTATGGACGTAGTGATCCATTTGCGTTAGCTGGTGTGATTGAAGACGCACTGAGGTTGAAACTATTTTCATACTTATTGTGAGATCGAGCACGAGCATGGCTGAATTCATTACCACCAAGTTCAATATCTAATTGGAAAGAATTAGCGGAAAGGTTTTTGGTAAAATACTTTCCACCAAGTAAGACCGCAAAGTTGCGTAATGAGATAACAACTTTCCAAGAAATCGATGATGAATCTTTGTGTGAGGCATTGGAAAGATTGAAGGAATTACTTTGTAAATGTCCTCAACATGGGATTCCTCATTGTATCTAATTAGAAACGTTTTATAATGGTCTCAACCCACATACAAGATTAATGGTGGATGATTCTGTGAATGGTGTGATTTTATTTAAGTCTTATAATGAGGCTTACAAGATCATTGAAAGGATTGCAAGCAATAACTACCAATGGCCAATGAATCGAGCAGTTTCAGGAAGACATGTAGCCAGAGTGCAGGAAGTTGACACACTAACTTCACTCTCTACTTAGGTATATTCTATTTCCTTTATGTTAAAATAGTTTACCACTAATGGTTTACATAATTTTGTAGCTCAATCACCAAGTTAGTATGATGTTATTTCTTATGTATGCTATGGGGATGGTCATTCTTTCAAGAATTTCCCTTCAAATCCTGAATAAGTTTATTACTTAAGGAACCAATATCAAAATAGAAGTGGACAAGGACCACAGTCCAACTTCTACAATCCTTCATGGTGGAACCATTCAAACATTTCTTGAAGTAAGTAAGGAAATGGACCGAACAACAATCAAATACAGCATAGACCCAACCAAACCCAAGGGTTTAACCAACAAGCCCCAAAACCACCCCAAGCTTAATCATCGAACATTTTGGAGGACTTGTTGAAGGCATACATGGAGAAAAATGATGCCTTGATCCAAAGCCAAGCAGCAATGATCCAAAGGCAAACAACAACATTGAAGAATATGGAGAACCATATGGGTCAGTTAGCTACTAAGCTTCGTAGTAGACCACAAGGAGCTTTACCAAGTTGTAACAACCCGTTTTTCAGTGGTGTTGGAAACAATGGTTTCGGGGCCACCATAACCGACGAGCCGGTTTGTAAATATTAAATAATAATATTTACGAGTCATACATGGTTTTAAAAAGGTTTTTGATTTGATAAAGTACGTTATATCAGTGATTTATTAGGTTTAAGTGGTATGACCATAAGGTCAATTGGTTTTAGAAAATGAGGTATCGGGACCTCATTTCTATAAATTGAGCTGTAAATATTTTTATAAATATTTACGGAGTGTTATTAAGGTGGTATTAAAGTTCCGTTGAAAAATTTTAACTTTTCGATGGTTAATTCATTAAAAAGGACTAAATTGTAAAAGTTGAAAAAGTCGATTGCTACTAGTTTAATGGTGTTAATTGCTTAAAGAATTATAGTTGAATGGCCTTAATGGGTAATTTACCCATACCTAAGATAGTGGGACGGTTGGATGCTTTAAAACCTTTTAATTTTATATGTTTTATAAGTTAATTTATTATTAATTAAGTAAAAAGGTTAATAAAGTATGAATAAATAAAAAGGTTAATAAAGTAAATAATAATATTTACGAGTCGTATATGGTTTTAAACAGGTTTTTGATTTGATAAAGTATGTTATGTCAGTGATTTATTATGCTTAAATGGTATGACCCTAAGGTCAATTAGTTTTAGAAAATGAGGTATCGGGACCTCATTTCTATAAATTGAGCTGTAAATATTTTTATAAATATGTACAGAGTGTTATTAATGTGGTATTAAAGTTTCGTTGAAAAATTTTAATGTTTCGATGGTTAATTAATTAAAAAGGACTAAATTGTAAAAGTTAAAAAAGTCGATTGCTATTAGTTTAATGGTGTTAATTGCTTAAAGAATTATAGTTGAATGGCCTTAATGGGTAATTTACCCATACCTAGGATAGTGGGACGGTTGGATGCTTTAAAACCTTTTAATTTTATATGTTTTATAAGTTAATTTATTATTAATTTAGTAAAAAAGTTAATAAAGTATGAATAAATAAAAAGTGGCCATCTTCAACATTAAGCTTTCTTTGTTTCAACTGAAAGCCGTGGCTATGGTGAAGTGAGGTTCGACCATGTTTAGTTGTGTGCATGTAAATCCTTTAGCTACCCGTTTCTAATAATTTTTATGTTTTTGAGATCGTTGCAACTAGGTCCAGCTAGACTGCACCTTCGATTTTGAAATTGTTAAATATTTTGAATGTTGTCATTGCTGAATCTTGTAATTTTTTATGTTAGTTGATGAATTTGGAATGTTGATTTATAATTAAAAGTATTTTCATAAGTGATTTTTGATAAATTTATTAATTAGGGACTAATTTGTTAAAATAATAAAATTTCAAGGATTTAATGTGAAATTGTTTCATGAATGGGTTTTTTTGATAGCATGAACATTTGACTAAGCTCAATTTTGGGTAAAAATTGTTAATTTGCATGTTTTGGACTCAGGGACTTAATTGAATAAAAGTAAAATTTTATGGGAAATTTTTTTAAAATGTCAAAAATAACTAAATTGCATAAAATTAATTTTTTTATGTTCTAAATTAATAGATTGAATGAACTTATTAATTTAGATCAAGATCGGGTGGAAAATATTTGGTATTTCTGCAATTATGCCCCTGAACTTTGGTATTTCTGCAATTTAGCTAGGTAAGTTCGTATGAATTGTACTATGTATACTGTTGATTAAATTGAATGTTATTATATGAATTTTTTTGGAAATGAATCGATATATATATCTTATTATACAATTATCTTGTAATGAAACGATGGAAATTTAACGACGTACGACGACTACCAAGTCCCGTTTGAACCTTAGGAATATATAGGATACAAATGACATGTCATTAAGGTTACCATGTTTCGGGTGTTAGTCCTGAACGTCCTACCGATGGCTGAGATTCTGGCATGTGTTGCGGTTACTTGACAACTTGTATGAGCAACACCGTGTAGCTATGTTCCGACTGACAGCTTGTTTGAGCATACCCAAGTTACCATGTTTCGGGTGCTAGTATTAAATGTCCTACTAAGGGTTGAGTAGACCCAAGTTACTGTGTTTCGGGTGCTAGTATTAAATGTCTTACTAAGGGTTGAGGTCCGACATTAGTTGCGGATACTTGATAGCTTGTGTGAGCAGCATCGTGTAGCTTACATTCCAACCGACAGCTTGTGTGAGTAGACCCATTTTACAGCTCGTGTGGGCTATGACTATATGTTTAGCACACTTTTTGTAAGATTTCTTGCATACCCGGTATTATTCTAAGTGGTTCAACAGGCATGAAAAGGGATGAATCGGTAAGAGTTTCGATTGATTTCACTACAACAATTATAGAAAGGTATGATGTATCGATGATTCAAGTAAGAACATTTATGATTATGAAAAGTATGATTTAAGTGATGCTATGTTTATGTCTTATGTGTTATTCAAAAGAAATGGTAAAGGAAATGATATGACTTAAGACATGAAACTATATGAATATCCTTAATATGGTGATATATGGAAATTATGTAAGTTAAGATGAGTAATAGATTCAAATGATACATGTTGAGATTAAATGGCTATTCATGTTAATGTGCTTATGATTTGTATCATGTATGCTAACATTTTTGGTGTGAATGCTTAGACTTTGGCCAAGATTTTGTTGGATCATGTCATGTTAATTTATAGGTTATGCATTGTAATGGTATGTGCCCAAATGGATATATGTTTGAGTTCATGAAAGAATAGTAAGGTTTAGATTATATAATTTCTTGTGAAATGGTTTATCATGCGATTAATTACAAAAGAACTATGTTAAATGCACTAGCTTGTGGCTATGGTTGATGATATGCTTATGTCTTGTGTGTTATGCATATGAAACGGGAGTGGAAAGGTATTGAAATAGTATGCTTATATTTGAAATGGGTTGATATGACTAAAGTTTATACAAGCTTACTAAGCTTTCATTGCTTATGTAGTTGTTTTTCCTTTACTTTTTTAGATTATCGGAAGCTTGATCTAGTTGGAAGCTCGTCGCAGATCTATCACACTATCCAACAATTATAACGGCATGTATAGGTGAGCTTATGATTGATGATTAGATAAATGTTAGTTGTTGTGTTTGGCATGTATTTGTTGTTTTGAGTGATGTAGCCTTGGTACATTTGGTGCCTTGTTGATATGTGTTAATTTGAAATGTGTTAAAGCATGTTTGAATGGCCAAAGTGATATATATGTTGAATTGACTTCAACATGGATAAGATATGGTATGCTTTGGAAAGGTTTTGAACTAGATATGGCACGGATATAATATGGTATGGTGGTTATGCATTAATTAGGTTATGTTTTGGCATGGAAACAAGTTAAGTGATAATTGGTTAAATTTAGACAGGTATGGTGTTTTGGTTGTTATGTGGATATATGAATGTGGCCTTTTGATGGATGACTTTATAGTCTTTATGCTGCTTAGATGATGGAAGTTGAACATGGTCATTTTGGTATTAATAAACTTAGTTAGTATTTATCACTTTTGACGCTAAATGTTAAATGGCATATTTGGTACTTTTGGTGTGAAATTTTATAGGTAAACAAAGTGGTAAGTTATAACATAAGTTTAGTTATAAGTTAGTTGAACTTTAGGCAAATTTATGTATATGGATATACATGTTTAATGGTTGTGATTGTGGTTCATTTTGGCCACATTGGTTGTATGCTTATGTACCTTAATTGGATCGCTTGTTATAGCATGGTTTGGTGTAGTTTGGAGTGCTTGATTAGATGTGGAAAATTGGTTGTAGGTGGATGCATGTTTGGATGAGAAAAATGGCTTGAAAGTTGCCTACTTTTCGTCCATACGGGCAAAGACACGGGTGTGTGTCTCAGTCATGTGTGACACACGGTAAGGCAACACAGCCGTGGTCCCCTGTAACATTCAAAGTGTTGGAAGTCAGGCTGTTACACGGCCTTGCACACAGCCTGTCACACGGGTGTGTGAGGCCATTTCGAAGGGTACACGGCCTAGCACATGGGTGTGTGGCTTGGCCGTGTGACCCAAGCCAGTGAGTTACACGGGCATCGACACAAGCTGGGACACGGCTGTGCGTCCCTGCTTCGAATATCCACACGGCCTGAGACACAAGCATGTCTCTCGGCAGTGTGAGCCCTACAGTTTTAAAATTTTGATCTTTTCCGGAAATATTCGAGATATTTCCAATTTAGTCTCAAATTGTTTCTAATCTGTTTTTAGGGCCTAGAGGGCTCGTATAAGGGAAAATTTGTATGATATTGATGGAAATTGCTATGATTTATATTATGAAGTAAATGATTTATATTTTTGATATTTTTAAAAAGTAAACTCTGGTTATGCTCTGTAACCCTATTCTGGCAATAGATACGGGTTAAGGGTGTTACATTTATTGGTATCAGAGTTACGGTTTAGTTAGTTCTTAGACTAAATGTAGCATGTGTAAAGTCTAGAAATACATGCCATTATATACCCTGTGATAGTGTGATATCTCCTGATGCTAATGAGATTTTTTTCATTTTTAGATAGAGATGTTTTCCAACCGAGCTAATTTTGATAATGCTGAATGCGATACTTAAGCATCTGACTAAAAATGTTGTTTATGATAAGTTGGAACTCATAAAGGTATGAATAAATGTTTTATAATGTATGCTAATGTTGATATTTATGTTATGTGTATTTATATAAGAGCCAAATTTAGAGGCTTTACGACCTTCACCTCCTTATACTCAAAATTTTATACAACGAAATTCACAAGATGTGTGGTGATTAAGTCCACAAGTATGAAATCGAAGAGTTCAATGGCTGAATGAATATTAATATGGTCAAAGCCGAGAATTGGTTAGCAAGTAAAGAGAGTTCTAGAAGAGATGTTAGATTTTTTTGAAGATCATTCAGGATACGTAACTTTGTCATTAAAGAATAACTTATTCATGAATAATCGACTCATTTAGATATGGTATCTAAAGAATAGTTTAACTGAATTTTTTTCTCTGAATTGATTTCTTTAGTGAAACGGGATAATGTGAGATTATTGATGACTGTAGTAGTCAGTGGAATAATGTTTGAATCAAAAAGATATTTGAATGCAGTGATTATAGTCGAATATCTTATGACGGTCTCTTTGGGGTATTTTATATGTTCTTTTATTTTCAAAAATATATGCAAATGTTCATCTTCAGATGTGATTCTTATCATATGAGAACACTAGCTAACCATAATGTTAGACGGAAAAATTTTGAGGCTGGTTGATTTATGATTGGCATTACTGTATCTTTGTTTGGCATTCTATTCCATTATGTTTAATAGAAAATTTGACGATAAAACTCATATGATGCTATTATTCTGTTTCTACTGGTTGTTGCTCCTCTTTATATATATGCAAATTATGTTGTCTCTGTCACAACTAATTCCAGTGCGTATGAGCAGTGTTCCTCTTCTGGATTTTCTCTAAGGAATCATCGAGCTCTTTCTCATTCAATATGGGTTGTATTCTCAGAATTTTAGTATAGCTTCAAATTTTGGATTTCATTATCTTGATTTTCTTATCATTCTTATTGTTTAATATACCAAACATGGTTCATCTGTAAAGGATATTCATTGGCCGGAGATAATTATATCTATTACGGTTATGATCCCTGGTGCGATCATGGGAGCACGGTGATACGAATCTCAGGTTTTTAGAGGTTGTGTTTCTGCACTGGTTGTTACTGGAACTTCATTCAGTTTTTCTCTTTTGTTTTGAAATACAATATTGATGTTGAGGTATTCTTCAATCTATACGGTTGAAAAGTCGGTCTAATTATAGCACTATGGTTTTAATCTATCTGATGGTTGTGGCTCTGATATGGTTCAAAGCTTTGATGTTAATAATTGAAATAGCTTTATTATATTCCCTTTCTAGCTTTGATGGAGGGGCAGGCAGCAACAAAAGTGTAGACAATGGAAGATCAAGCTCAAACTTGTATATTGGTTCTCATTCCTTAGGTAATCTCGATTTATGTCAACGAGTTGAAACGAGATGTCATGTTTCGTTTGAGTTAATGCAGTTTGTGCTGATCTTCAATTGGTATTCTGACGGAATTATGATAGACGATTTATCTAGATTATCTTGACAACAAGAAGAAAGAATTATTCTGAAATGTTATTATTCAATTGATAGATTGACTCAATTGTGTTATTTAGAAATGGTTTATTCATTTGGAAAGTTAGGAAATTTGTTCATATTTGAGTTTATCTTTAGGTCCAGGAATAAAGTTTGGGATTTACGAGTAAATAGACAGACAGCCTAAATGAAAAATTCATATTCTAGAAGACATAATATAGAAATATATGTATCAGATAAGCTATAATCGGGAAATATTATTAGGAGTTAAAGTTGTATTGATAGTTAAAGTTGTCGCGCTTGTGTAAATGATATTGCTTGACGCTTTCTAGAAAAAGGGGAATAGATATCAGTTGAAAGTTACAGATACAAATATGTCAAAAGAATCAGTCCGACTTTGATAATCTGGGTTTCTCGGTTATGTTTCGAGAAACGATGCTTGGAATTTCTCGGTAGTTATACTATTAATGATAAGTTATGATAGAAGAACATCTTAGATGTTCAGTTAAGTTCAGACCTAATATCAAGTTCTGATCCGACTCTGATACGAGTTCTGAATCGAAATGAGTTATGCTTGACTTATCTATGAGTTACAATTAATATGGTGATAGAAAGACTTTACTTGATAGCTTGTGTTAGGTGAGAAATTTTGAGGACAAAATTTTCGTAAGGGAGGAGAGTTGTAACAGCCTGTTTTTTAGTGGTGTCAGAAATAGTGGTCTCGGGGCCACCAAATTCGATGAGTAGGTTCGTAAATATTATTATTTAATATTTACGAGTCATATATGGTTTTAAAAAGGTTTTTGAATTGATAAATAATGTTATATAAGTGATTTATTAAGTTTAATTGGTATGACTGTAAGGTCAAGTGGTTTTAGAAGAGGAGGTATTAGGGCCTCGTTTCTATAAACCAAACCATAAATATTTTTATAAATATTTACAGAGTGTCACTAAGGTGGTATTGAAGTTAGGTTGAAAATTTTTAACGTTTCTATGGTTAATTAATTAAAAAGGACTTACTTGTAAAAGTTGAAAAAAGTCGATCGCTATTAGTTTAAAAGTGTTAATTGCTTAAAGAATTATAGTTGAATGTCCTTAATGGGTAATTTACCCATACCTAAGATAGTGGGATGGTTGGATGCTTTAAAACTTTTTAATTTTTTATGTTTTGTAAGTTAATTTATTATTATTAATTAACTAAAAAGGTTAATGAGGTATGAATAATTCAAAAGTGGCCATCTTAAACATTAAGCTTTCTTTGTTTCAACTGAAAGCCAAGGCTATGGTGAAGTGAGGTTCGGCCATGTTTCGTTGTGTGCTTGTAAGTCCTTTAGCTACCCGTTTCTAATAATTTTAATGTTTTTGAGATCGTTGAAACTTGGTCTAGCTAGCCTGTACCTTCGGTTTTGAAACTATTTAAGCTTTTGAATGTTGCCATTGATGAATCTTATAATTTTTTATGTTAGCTTATGGATTTGGAATGTTGATTTATAATTAAAAGTATTTTGTTATGTGATTTTTGATGAATTTATCGATTAGGGACTAATTTGTGAAAATAATTAAATTTCAAGGATTTAATGTGAAATTGTTGCATGAATGGGTGATAGCACTAGAAAGGACATAGGTTTTCCCCCTTACTTGTTGGTTAAATTGTTCCCATTTAGTTATCCTTAGCATAAATTTTAGCATTTTCGGTTTAGTAAATTGCATTTTATAACTCAGTGAATCCTAGCCTATTTTATCCTTAATTTTGCTATCTTATTGCATTAATGTCGTTGCATGTGTTAATCCCAGATTGTGCTTAGAATTTTCGCCACACCTAACAGCTGTCAAGATAAGAACCAAAATTGCGTAAGTTATCCAGTCTCTTATAACCAACCTGTACGTGCAAGGACAGAATAATTTTGAGGAAATGGCACCTTTGCTTTTGGAGGAGGACATAAAAGGTGGACGTGAGAAGAAAAAAAAAGAGTTTTCTTTTCTCCATCATCATCTTCATCATCGTACCTTGAATCTTGCAATCATAACAGCTTAAGCCACTCACGAGTGAGCCAATGTGAAAATTGGATGCAAACTAGCTCCTGACGAGGAGATCTAAGTGCAAGACGAGAAGGAATACAGAGATTCAGTCGAGTTGTCTAGGAATAGAATTCTCCACTCGATTCTTTCTTAATTCTTTCTAAATGCTGGTGATTACTCTCTGATTTCTGATTGTATGGAAGTACTGATGAATTCTTGGTGAAATGTAATATTATTTAATCTTGCTTTTACTGTTTAATCTTGGGGTTTGAATGTTTTTTAACACGGAAGAGTTATTGCAGTCACTAACACTGGAAAGTGCAGTGATATTTTGAGCCAACAAGCATTTCAATGAAAGTTGAGTGAGGATTAGAGGAATTTAGTCCACTTGTTCTTAATAGTGTCGTTTTGCCATCATCGGAAGGTGAGGTTAATATGCATGTTTAAGTCTCAGATTAAATAGATGAGTAACGCTGGGTAAGATTTACATTGAATTTTATTGCCTCAAGAATCACCTACACTTTTATACCTTGTGAGCATTTAGTATTCTGCTGAAGATTCATGTTGGGGATCCCAGTTTATCACTATCATATTTTATTTTATTGTTTTCGATTTATTGCATCGACAACTATCCTCACAATTTATATTATTTATATCTAGTTATTGCACCGACATTAATAGATAAAAGACTACCATCCATGTGGGATCGATATCTGACAGACCTACATCTGTCTACTATACTTGCATCGGCAGTGTACGCTTGCACATTATTATTGTGACGTTAAACAGCCGATCAAGTTTTTGGCACCGTTGCCGGAGATGGCATTTGTTTGAATTCTATTTTTGTTTTTGTGTGTTTTTGTACTTTATTTTCCTTATATAATATTTAGTTTTCACGAACTGGTTTTCTTTGTTGCTATTTCTTCAACTTCAATTTAGGTTTTTTATGACCTGAAGAAATTTAGATTTTCTTACAAATTTTAATACAAAAATTGAAAGGATTGTTCGGAGTAGACATCAAAAACAAAGAAGTATGGCTCTACCAGGGAACAATGCAGGCTTACCCCCAATGCAACAGCAAAATGTTAATAACCCATTGTTGCCGCAAGATGCCCTCATAAAAAATAGGACTATACGAGATTTTAGAGCACCTGGTTTGGACGATTGACAACAAGGACTTGTTACGCCAGCAATTCAAGCTTGGAATTTTTAACTCAAGGTAGTAATGTTTCAAATGTTGAATTCTAATGGACAATATGCTGGACTACCACACGAAGATGCGAGAGAACATCTTAAATCCTTTTTATTGAACTGTGCTTCTTTTAGTTAACAAGGCGTTCCTGATGATGCCTTGAAGATGCAATTATTTCCTTATTCCTTCCAGGGTAGAGCCCGTACTTGATTTTTTAGACTACCTGCCAGATTAATTACTTCTTGGGATGCATTAGCAACACAGTTTTTTTTATTTAACATGTCGATAATGAATGCTCGTCTTCAAAATGATATTACTACTTATCATCAGCTGGATGATAAGAATCTTCACACCACATGGGAACGTTATAAATCTTTACTTCGACGCTATTCTATGCATGACATTCAACCAGAAACACAAATTGAGATTTTTTATTATGGGTTGAATTCACATACAAGGAATCTTGTCGATGCATCAACCAATAGACCTTTGTTGGATTGTACTTATAATGATGCTGTGAGAATTCTTGAGAGAATTGCTCAGAATGACTATCAATACCCTATCTCCGAAACTAGACAAGCAAAAACTTCTCCAGGAGTTATTGAATTGGATGCAATAAGCGCACTAAGTGCTCAAGTTTCTTCTCTCAAAAACATGATTAAAAATATGCAAGGGACTAGTGGTGTTGCACCTATACAAGTCACTCTGCAAGTTGATGTTCCTACCTTTTGTTGTGAGATTTGTAGTGACAACCATAGCTATGAAGATTGTCCACAACATGCAGAGAATGCCTGTTATATTAGTAATATCCGCAACAATTCTTATGGAAATTCTTACAACAACTCTGTAAGCAACCAATAGTTTTGGGGAACTCATAATGCTGGAAAAAATGCTGCGACATTCAGATATGAGAATACATCTACTCAGAGTAATTATAATCCTAGGCAAGGGAACTACAATCAACAATAGCAGAACTATAATCAGCACACTCAAATGCATCCACAACAAGGCCAAACACATCCACACCATAATCTAATGCAGCCACAACACTCTTCACCACCAAATCAACATGTTCAAGGACATCAACAACAACCATACACTCAAGCTTTTACTTCTAACCAGTTAGCAACTCTTGAAGCGTTAATGCGGGAGCATATTACTCACACGGAAGCTATTGTACAAGGGAATTCATCTTCCATTCAAGCATTAGAAGCACAACTAGGACACCTTGCTTCAACTTTGAACACTCGCCCATTAGGTTCATTACCTAGTTACACAAAAAATCCTAGTCCAAAGGGGAAAGAACATTGTAAGGCTATCACTCTTAGGAGTGGTAAATAAACTAGCGAACCATTTATTGACTCTACTATAGCACCTTAAGATACGAATGGAGTGATCACTTGTGAGAAGGTTGAATCTGAAGAATTTGTCGATGCATCAGACAATAAAGTTCTACAAACTATCACTCATATACCTAATCTCAAACCTTCAAAACTATCGACGCAGTCAAAGGTGTCGGTGCAAGCAAATATATATCTATCTTAACCCTTCCCACAAAGATTCAAGAAGAATGAGCATGACAAGTAGTATCAACAGCTCCTAGACACACTGAAGCAATTGCAGATCAACATTCCTTTAGTGGATGCTCTGATACAAATTCCAAGTTATGGGAAATTTATGAAAACCTCTTGTCCAAGAAGAAGAAGCTCATTGATATTGAAACTATTGCACTCATAGAAGGTTGTAGTGTTGTATTGATAAACAAGTTGCCCCCTAAATTGAAAGATCATGAGAGCTTTACCATCCCATGTTCAATTGGCAATCATTATTTGGGAAAGTCTTTATGCGACTTGGGAGCTAACATTAACCTAATGTTACTATCCACTTTCAGAAAGTTGAGAATTGGTCACATGGAATCTACTACAGTGATATTACAACTAGTTAATCGATCATTGGCTTAACCTGAAGGGAAATTAAAAGACATCTTAGTTCGTGTGGATAAATTTGTTTTTTTGGCTAATTTTATCATACTTGACTGCGAGGGAGACAAGAAGGTTCCCATAATCTTAAGACGACTATTTTTAGCCACCGACCAAACTCTGATTGATGTTTACAAAGGTGAAAAAACCATGCAACTTAATGATAAGCAAGTCACCTTCAGTTTTTCTAAATCTATTCAAGCAAATAACAATGCCATACTATTGATGTGCTAGATTATCTAATCGAGGAAGAATTCAATGACCAAATCATAGTACTTTCTGAAGAGTTTGCGAATTTTGTTAATTATCTAGTGTGTAGAAAACTTCAATTGGGTGTCACAGGCCATAAAAAAGAAAGATTTCTTCGTGATGTAGTGAAGTATCATTAGAACGAGTCGTATTTATTCAAGGTATGCAATGACAACATTATTCGACGTTGTGTTCCGGAAGAGGAGATGCTTTCAATCATGAAGCATTGTCATGATGCTCCTTATGAAGGTCATTTCGATGGTATGAGAACTGTTGCTAAAGTTCTCAAACCAGGATTCTACTGGCTGACACTATTCAAAGACGCCCACAATTTTTGTAACACCCCAAAGCCGGCCTAGACGTTATGGTTGAATCTGGCATGTCACATTGAAATGTCTTTCAAAAATTAGACTTGTTGGTAAAAATTTCGTTTCTAAGTTTAAAAAACCTTTTGTTATTATTTAACGAATCAACTAATCAAAACGTTTGCCTTCTTATCTACTATTGTTATAATAGGTTGATCTAAAATCGTGGAAGCTTTTGAAAACTCTAATGTTTAAAATTCCGTGTCTTTGAAAACAGTAATTATTTTGAAAATTCGTCTTCTCCTAAACTAGCAGTTTAAAATAAGTAAGCAAAAGCCCAATTAAAAATTTAAACAAACATAAATGACCTTATTACATAAACAAAACCCAACACAACTTTAAATTTAAATAAAAGTAAGTGTAGAACAGCTGCAGTTGTGTGGCCATCTCCGAGTCCCTCGCAGCACCAAATCGCCTATGGCTGAGGATTACCTGTACAGTTAAAAGGAATGGGTGAGTTTACGAAAACTCAATGTGTAATCCCCTATCATTCAGTCAATAATATAAGCAGTAACAATCTGGACCTGAGCCCTTTTCAATAACAGAACAATGTGGACCAAAATAGTAAAAGTGTAGTGTGGTCCGTAGCCAATTACAGTATCAGAATCAGAAACAGAATACATGTGGGCCTAAGACCAATACAGTGACGGAATCAGTAATAGAAATGCAACAATGCAATTATGCAACTCATCCTAATCTAGCAAACACACCACTTGTACCAACCAACATACTATGTGGGGATAAAATCGACCCACCCAGCCAACACACCAATATCAGCACCGGTTGCATCCATAATTAGTATCGCAGTAAAGCTGCTAGTAACCAGAATGGCTAAGAGCCATAAATAGGATAGCTATAAGCTATAAACAGAACAGCTACAAGCCATAAATACAGTAATATGATTGGCACAAAGTCATTAGTAGCAGTGATATGATCGGTACATAGCCATAAGTAATGGTAATATGATCGGCGCAAAGCCATCAGTAACGGTAATATGATCGGCACAAAGCCATCAGTAGCATCACAGCAAAGCTGCCAACAACAGTATCGCAGCAAAGCTGCTCGTAATAGTATATGTGGCCAAGCCACCAGTAACAGTGATTGTGGCAGAGCCACCAGTACAGTACTTCCTCCATAATAGTATCCTAACCCCATGCAGTATGTCGTGTATGCAAAATGCCATGCTCAGAATCAGTCAAACAAATCACAGACAAACCAGTCATACCAATCATAGACAAATCAATCATTTACATCATAGACAAATTAATCATTTAAATCATAGAAAAATTAGTCATTTACATCACGGACAAATCAATCATTTACACTCGAGGGGAAAAATAGTCATTTACCCTCTAGGAGCATTACGGTCATTTTACCCTATGGGGGTTTTTTGGTCATTTGACCCTACAGGGGTATTACGGTCATTTTACCCTACCGTGGCATTACGTTCATTTTATCCTATGGGGGTTTTTTGGTCATTTTAACCTATAGGGGCATTATGGTCATTTTACCCTATGGGGGCATTACGGTCATTTTACCCTACGGGGGCATTATGATTAATTTACCCTATGGGGGTTTTTAATCATTTTACCCTACAAGAGCATTACGATCATTTTACCTTACGAGGGCATTACGGTCAGTTTACCCTATGGGGGTTTTTCGGTCATTCTACCCTATAGGGGTATTACAGTCATTTTATAAATATTAGGGTCTCGATACTTATTAGGATCTCCTAACAGGTCTATCGTCGCTTCGAGCGACTCAAATAACCTACACGGCCAGAATAGTGCATATAGGCCCAAAACTCGCTATTGGGCCCAAGTAGGCCCACATGCTCGTGTGGCCCATTTAGTCTAGATTCACATATGGCATCGTGAGCCTCATAAACCAACTTATTAATGATCACTTACTGAGGATTTTACCTATGTGGGCCCACAAGCCCATTGGGCCTACACGGCCCATTTCGACCCATCGAGGCCCACACAGCCCAACTATGCAAACGTCACAGTCCAACAATACTTACCATATCACATACATTTTGTCCGTGTGGCCCACAAGCCCACTGGCCCCACACAGCCCATTTCGGCCCAACGAGGCCGAGAATAGCCCAAGACCACGAGAGTGCTCGTGGTGGCCTCTACAGACTAACGCAGATTAGGAAAAATATACAATTTACAAGGAAAAGACCAAGCGATGGCATGACAAGATTATTTTATAGCGACAATTTATCACGGGTCAATAGGTTTTATTATTCAAATTCTCGACTAAAATGGCACCCAGGTAAATTGCGTTCATGTTGGTCTAGACCTTTTGAAGTTTTCTACGTATTACCTCATGGTGCACTCATAATTCGAGATTTACGTGATGGACACCAGTTCAAAGTGAATGGACAGAGGCTGAAATCCTATTTTGGCAACAATGATCAAAAGTAGGCAGAGACCATTAAATTGGTCGAAAAGTTTAAATTTGAATTACTACTCCATAATTTTAGTTTGTTTTATTTATGTTTTGTTAAAGTTTGTTTCCCTTCCTTTTTGCAAAATAATTAGGTACCATTTTCGACGCATTGAAATCTTACTATCAACACATTCCATAAGTCGTTTAATCTTTTTGAGCGGATACAATTTCTATTGGACACAACTCTTCCTGCCACCCTTATATCTCTCCACAAAACAATGCGCCCCTCCATCTTCCTCTTTCGCCCACTATAAATCCCCTCCCACTGTACTGACTGTAACGTATTCAGGCAACCATTTATATTTCTTTTCTCTTCTCAAAATCATATTTGTTACCTTTAAACTACTCTCCCTCAATAAAAGATGGCCAAAACAAGAGGCTCAGTCAAGAAAGCCACCAAATTAGTTAGAGAACATGCATCCTCTGCTACCACAGTTTCTGAATTTAAATCCCCTAGGCCAGTGCAGTCAAAGGAGCCAATAATCTTTTTGAATAAAACGACAAAAGAACGATTTCACGATAATATATGGAAGCGAAACTTCCATCCCAAGCAAGGCATTTCCCTTTCGCCACAACAAGACTTTGGTAAGCAAGTCTCCAAAACCATCTTAAAGTTAAAATAGGAAACCTTTTGCTAATCTCTATGATCATGAGTTAGAGTTTACTTTCATTTGAGAAGGTTTAATACTATGGGATGCTATAACAATCAACGAGCTGTACAACACCAAAGTCGATGTCGACGAACACTCCAAGTTCATGGATGACATCACAGATGAAAAATGAGACCTGTTGGGGAGAGACTCGTATGTCGAGGGAGCAATGTGAACGGGTTCCCATCAAAAGAATTACAGATGCACCGTCGCTTCCTGACACTACAAGGAAAAATTTGGTCTCATTTTGTCAATTGCAGGCTAAAGCCCTCCACTCACAGCAGCACAGTAACCCTAGACAGAATGTGTCTGATACATTCTATTATCAAGGGCAGAAAAATTGATGTAAGTGTAATAATTCACCAAAAATAGCTGATTGCACCATAAGGTAGACCGGGATCTTGGTTTTCCCATCACTAGTGATGTTATTGTGCCAGGAAAGAAAAATCGTGCCCTGTGTTGGTGAGAAAGTCTTGGAAAATAAGGGCCCAATCAATGAAGCCTTTGTAGAAAGAATGACTCGAGGCAATGACACACCTATACTGAAGGAGGCGGAGACCAGCAAGACAAGAAAGGGTAAAGCCAAAGTTGATAGAAAATTAACAAACTTGAATGCAGAGACATCATTATGGCGTAAACTGAAGGATGTCAAAAAAATAGTAAATTCCATCAACAATAGGCAGATTAGGCTTGTTGCTACAGTAGAAGATATGGAGAAATCCTAAAATTTGTTTTATGCTTATACCAGAGCCTGGAATAGTTCTATTGTATCCACATTAGGCAAACTGAGCCCATCCCCACTATCAAAATTCCCTGTGTTTCCACCTATCATTCTCAATTATGACCCCTCTTCCTTGGATGATGATTTAGAAGACCGAGATAGACTAGTGGCATCCCTACTCATTGTGCAGGTCTCTAATACCGAGAAAGAAGAGGAATCCATGGAAATTGAAGAATGCTTGAGAAAGATTGATAGCTTGTTTGAGGATGGTATTTTTGCTAATCAAGAGCACATTGTTGTTGAGAAGGAAGTTGCTGCTGCAAAGATGAAGTTGTTGCTGAAGAATAAGTTGCTAAAAATGAGAAAGAAAAAGAAGTAAGAGATTCTGTTGAGAAGATTGTCACTGCACTCGAATTCGTGGGTGCAAATATTGATAATTTGGAGTGAACTGGAGCAAGATCGGCAGAAATTACTGAGGTAACCAGTGAGGAGCGATGTAATTCATTAGAAATAGTGGTATACACTAGACCACTCAAAGTGGCCTCTCCTACGCAAGCAACAGCCGATGATGATAGGGTAGAACCGGGTAATGAGGAGCAATCTGAAGACTGTGCAAAGCCCAAAGAAAAGAAAAGGAAGCACTCCAAGGATAAAAAATGAAAAAAGGAGGAGGAGAAAAAGAGGAGAAAGAAACATCATGCAGCCACATCGACGGCTATGGATAACTGAGTTAATTTATTTTAAACTTTAGTTATAGTATTCATGTATTGCATATAGCTGTAAGTTTTATTTTGATAAATATATATTGTCATTGCATTTTTATTTTCATTACATTTTCATGTTAGTGCATTAGGGACAATGCAAACTATAATTTTAGGGGAATGCACATGGGGATTAGAAATGCACCCACATTTCCAAAAAAAATATTTCAGAAATGAAGCATGCAAGGTTTAATTATAGTTAATGAAAATTGTTCAAAATTTTTGTTACATTCGATGCTTAATTCTTGAATCATGTAAATTAAACAATGAATGAGTTGGATAAATTTGTTAGATGGTTATAGCTTCAATTTTTTGATGAATGTATTAGGTTGCATTAGTAATGGATGACTGCCATCATTCCTTAAATCTTGAATGAATCTGATTTTTGTAGTTGCTTATATATGTATATATAGTTATAAAGTAGAGACACTCCAAAGTAGGTGTAATATGGAATGTTAAAAAGGGAACACTCCAAGACAAGCGTTAGAAAAATAAGTCTGGCCAATGGTTGTCACTACATGAGTGTGTGTCGGTGCAATTACGTACTCCCTAGGGGTTTGTTACACCCCATCGTTACTTTTCAGGAACAAGGGTACAATAATGCAACGATATCCCTTATTCCAAAAAAAAATGTATATACATACTTAGTTTTGTACAATAAATGCTGTAATGGTAGATAGAACTTAAGGATTAAAATATGGTGCAAGCTTTGATGAAGTTACAACCTTATTCATTCATACTTATCAATTGTCGGTGCAATATTCTTTCATCTGAATGTGATTCACCCATTGGGAAATTAGAGCGTTCAAGTTGCTAGAATGGCCATTTGCCTTAGTAAAATTTTTGTAACCTTGCTAGTTTCTGTTTTTCTTGAGGACAAGTAAAAACTCAAGTTTGAGGGTGTGATAACACTAGAAAAACATAGGTTTTCCCCCTTACTTATTGGTTAAATTGTTCCCATTTAGTTATCCTTATACATTTTAGCATTTTTTGTCTAGTAAATTGCATTTTATAACTCAATGAATCCTAGTCTATTTTATCCTTAATCTTGCTATCTTATTGCATTAATGTCGCTGCATGAGTTAATCACAGATTACGTCCAGAATTGTCGCCACACCTAACAGCTGTCTAGATAAGAACCAAAACTGTGTGAGGTGTCTAGTATGGTATAACCAACCTGTACGTACAAGGATAAAATAATTTTGAGGAAAGGACACCAATATTGTTGGAGGAGGACATAAAAATTGGACGTGAGAAGAAAAAAAAAGGAGTTTTTTTTCCTCCATTGTCATCTTCATCATCCTACCTTGAAGCTTGCGGTCATGGCAACTTAAGCCTCTCACAGGTGAGCCAACGTGAAAACCAGATGCAGACTAGCTCTTGATGAGGAGATCTAAGTGCGAGATAGAGAGATTTAGTCGAGTTGTCTAGGGATAGAATTCTCCACTCGATTCTTTCTTATTTCTTTCTAAATGCTAGTGATTACTCTCTGATTTCTATTCTGTGGAAGTACTAATGAATTCTTGATGAAATGTTATCTTATTTAATTTTGCTTTTATTGTTTAATCTTAGGGTTTGAATTTTTTTAACACGGAAGTGATAGTGCAGTCACTGACACTGGAAAGTGCAATAAAAGTTTGAGCCAACAAGCATTTCAACGAAAGTTCAGTGAGGATTAGAGGAATTCGGTCCACTTGTTCTGAATAGTGCCGTATTGCCATCATCGGAAGGTGAGGTTAATATGCATGTTTAAGTCTCATATTAAATAGATGAGTGACACTGGGTAAGATTTACATTGAATTTTATTGTCTCGACAATCACCTACACTTTTATACCTTGTGAGCATTTAGTATTCTGCTGAAGATTCATGTTGGGGATCCTAGTTTATCAATATCATATTTTATTTTATTGTTTTCAAGTTATTGCATCGAAAACTATCCTCACAATTTATATTATTTATAACTAGTTATTGCACCAATATTAATAGATAAAAGACTACCATCCTTGTGGGATCGATATCCGACAGACTTACATTTGTCTAATATACTTGCATCGATAGTGTACGCTTGCACATTATTACTATGACGTTAAATTGCCAGTCAATAGGTTTTTTTTGGATACCATGAACATTTGGATAAGCTCAAATTTGTGTAAAAATGGTTAATTTGCATGTTTTGGGCTTAAGGACTAAATTGAATAAAAGTAAAACTTTAGGCCCAATTTTGTAAAAATGTCAAAAATGACTGAATTTCATAAAATGAATTTTTTATTGACTAAATTAATAGATTTGATGAAATTATTAATTTAGATCAAGATCGAGTGGAAAATCGAGAAATATGGAAAATTACCAAAATGCCTTTAAACTTTGGTATTTCGGCAATTTAGCCAGGTATGTTCGTACGAACTATACAATGTATATTGTTGATTAAATTGAATGTTATTATATGAATTTTATTGAAAATGAATTGATATATATGTTATTATGCAATTTATCTTGCAATGAAACGAGGGAAATTCAATGACGTACGACAGCTATCAAGTCTCGTTTGAATCTTCGGACTATATAGGATACAAATCACATGTCATTAGGGTTACCGTGATTCGGGTGCTGGTCCTAAACATCCTACTGGTGGCTAATTTTTTAACATGTGTTACGGCTACTTGATAGCCTGTGTGAGCAGCACCGTGTAGCTACGTTCCGACTAGAAGCATGTGTGAGTAGACCCAGGTTACCATGTTTCAGATGCCAGTCTTGAATTTTTTACCAATGGCTGAGGTCTGGCATTAGTTATGAATACTCGACAGCCTGTGTGAGGAGCATCGTGTAGCTTACATTCCGATCGACAACTTGTGTGAGCAGACATATTTTAAAGCTCCTATGAGCTACGACTATATGTTTAGCACACTTTGTGTAAGCTTTCCTGTGTATCCAATATTATTCTAAGTGGTTCAACGGGCTTGAAAAGGGATGAACTGGTAAGGATTCTGATTGATTTCACTACGACAATTATTCGATGATTCATGTAACAACATTCATGATTATGAAAAGTATGATTTAAGTGATGCTATGTTTATGCCTTATGTGTTATGCAAATGAAATGGTAAAGGAAACGATATGAATTAAGACATGAAACTATATGAATATCCTTGATATGGTGATACATGGAAATTATGTAAGTTAAGATGAGTAATAGATTCAAGTGATACATGTTGAGATTAAACGGCTATTCATGTTAATGTGCCTATGATTTATATCTTGTATGCTAACATGGTTGGTGTGAATGCTTAGGCTTTGGCAAAGCTTTCGTTGGATCATGCCTTGTTAATTTATAGGTTATGCATTATAATGGTATGTGCCCAAATGGAAGTATGCTTGAGTTCATGAAAGAGTGGTAAGGTTTAAATTATGTAATTTCTTACAAAATGGATTATCATGCGATTAATTCCAAAAGAGCTATGTGTAAATGCACTAGCTTATGGCTATGGTTGATGATATGCTTATGTCTTGTGTGTTATGCATATGAAACGGGTGTGAAAATGTAATGAAATAGTAAGTTCATGCTTAAAGTGTAAAATGATGAAAAAAGGAATGATGAGTTGAATTGATGTTGTTATTTAAGCTAAAGAAAGTAAATGCAATGAAAAGTAATGAAATGCAAATGAAAATAAGAAAAATTGTAAGGGTTTACAGTTATTTAAAATCCTAATTTGTTAGGGATGATATGTATATGTGATGCTGTGGATTTAATCACTTTGTGAGTTATTGAATATGGTTTCATGAATCTTGTGATATCGGTATAGGATTATTCTTGATATGTATAAATTTCATATTTGAAATGGATTGATATGACTAAAGTTTATACGAGCTTACTAAGCATTCATTGCTTACGTAGTTGTTTTTCCTTTACTTTTTCAAATTATCGGAAGCTTGATCGGGATGGAATCTCGTCGTAGATCTATCACACTATCCAACAGTTATAATGGCATGTATAGATAAGCTTATGGTTGATGATTAGGTAAATGTTAGTTGATGTGTTTGGCATGTATTTGTTGTTTTCGTGATGTAGCCTTGGTACATTTGGTGCCTTGTTGATATGTGTTAATTTGAAATGTGTTAAAGCATGTTTGAATGGCCAAAGTGATATATATGATCAATTGACCTCAACATGGACAAGATACGGTATGCTTTGGAAAGGTTTTGAACTAGATATGGCATGAATCTAATATGGTATGTTGGTTATGTATTAATTATGTTATGTTTTGGCATGGAAACAAGTTAAGTGATAATTGGTTAAATTTGCACATGTATAGGTGTTTTGGTTGATGTGCGGATATATGCATGTGGCCTTTTGATGTATGTCTTTATAGTCTTTATGATGCTTAGATGATGGAAGTTGAATATGGTCATTTTGGTATTAAAAAATGTAGTTAGTATTTATGACTTATGATGCTAAATGTTAAATGGCATATTTGGTACTTTTGGTGTGAAATTTGATAAGTAAACAAAGTGGTAAGTTATGACATAAGTTTAGTTATAAGTTAGTTGAACTTTAGGCCAATTTATGCATATGGATATACTTGTTTAATGGTTGTGATTGAGGTGCCTTTTGGGAACTGGTTGTATGCTTATGTACCTTAATTGGATAGCTTGTTATAACATGGTTTGGTGCACTTTTCAGTGCTTGATTATGTGTGGAAAATTTTTTGTTGGTGGATGCATGTTTGGATGAGAAAAATGTCTTGACAGTGACCTATTTTTATCCAAACGGGCAGAGACACGGGCATGTGTCTCAGTCGTTTGTGACACAACTAGGCGACAAGACTGTGTGTCCCCTGTAGCTTTCAAAGGTTGGCAAGTCAGGCCGTTACACGGCCTAGCACACAGCCTGGCACAAGGGCGTGTGAGGCAATTTTAAATTGTACACGACCTAGCACATGGGCGTGTGGCTTAGCCGTGTGACCCAAGTCTGTGAGTTACATTGGCTGGGACACGACCATGTGTCCCTACTTTGAATGTCCTCATGGCCTAAGACACGGTCGTGTGACCCTTGTAGTTTTATAATTTCCATCTTTTCTCGAAAAATTCTAAGTATTTCCAATTTAGTCCCGAATTGTTTCTAATGTGTTTTTAGGGCCTCAAGGGCTCGTATAAGGGATAGTGTGTATGTTATTGATGGAATTTTCTATGATTAATGTTGTGAAGTGATTTATATTTTTGATGGTTTTGAAACGCAAAATCCCGTAATGCTCCGTAACCTTATTCCGACAACGGATACGTGTTAGAGGTGTTACACAAGCGATATACAAATTTTGAGAACTCTGGGTAAGGAGCATTGCAAAGTGATAGGATTACTAGTGGTAAGATTTTGGAGCCTATGGAGGTTGTGGTTGAAGATGAGCCTCTTGAAAAGGAGGAAAGTCAACCAATAGTTGTAGTTCCTACGACAAAAAAATCAGAGGTTGAAAAATCTGATAAGGTAAACCCTAAACTAGTGAATTCTAAAAAGCTAACATCTACTTTTACAGATTTACCTCCTTAGAAAAGTTGTCTATATCAACTTAGAGTTCCATATCCTCAAAGACTTTAGTAGAATAAGTGGAAACAAGAGGTAGAATTCAAAAATATCTTGGATGTTTTAAAACAATTACATATCAACATTCCATTGGTGGAGGCTTTAGAGTAAATGCCCAACTATGTGAAGTTTATGAAGAATATCTTGTCCAAGAAGGAATGGCTTAGTGAGTATGAGACTGTCGCTTTGACAAAAGAATGTACTGCGTTTTTACAGAACAAGCTAGCTCTAAAATTGAAAGATCCTAAAAGCTTTACGATACCTTGCAAAATTGGTGAATCATATTGCTGTAAAGCTTTGTGTGACTTACGAGCAAACATCAACTTGATGCCCAAATCTATTTTCAAGTTTTTGGGAATAGGTGAAGTAAAAGCCACTATTGTGACACTTCAACTTGCAAATCGATCATTAGCATATCCCAAAGGAAAGATCGAGTATGTTTTGGTAAGAGTCGATAAATTCAGTTTTCTTACTAATTTCATTGTTTTGGTTTTTGAAGTAGACAAGGAAGTTTCGATCATCCTGGGGAGACCTTTCCTAGCCACGGGAAGAATGTGGATAGATGTGCAACAAGGCGAACTCACGGTGCGAGTTCAAGACAATAAGGTAATGTTCAACGTTTTGAAGGTAATGAAATTTCTTGATTCAATGAAAGAGTGTTCAATAATGGAGGAATTAGAAACCTTAGTTTCTATGGGAAGAAATTTTGAAAAAGAACCGTTGGAGAATGCTTTAGATTCTGAACCATTAGAATATGAAAAAGCTAATCAATGTTTGGCTTTGATGGATGCCTATCTGAAGAGTTATATTTAACCATCGCGGTTTAAACCGCTAGAATTAGAAGTTCGAGAATTTATACAACCCAAATTGTCAATCGAGGAATTGCATAAACTCAAACTAACGGTACTTCCATCTCATTTAAAATACATTTATCTCAATAATAGTTCTACTTTACTTGTGATTATTTCAACGGACTTGACAGAGCATAAAGAGGAGCAATTGATTGTTGTTTTAAAGAAATTTAAAAAAGCAATTGGTTGGACCATAGCTGATATATAAGGTATAAGTCCTTCCTTTTGTATACATAAATTTATTTTAGAGGAAGGTGAAATATGTAACATTGATAGGCAAAAAAGGCTTAATGATATCATGAAAGAAGTGGTTCGGAAAGAGGTAATTAAGTGGTTAGATGCAAAAATTATTTACCCCATCTCAGATAGTTCTTGGGTAAGTCGGTACAATGTGTACTGAAGAAAGGTGGAATCAAGATTGTCAAAAATGAATGAAATGAGTTAATCCCGATGAGAACTATCACGGGTTGGAGAATCTATATTGACTACAAAGAATTGAATAAAGCTACTCGTAAGGATCATTTTCCTTTACCTTTTATAGATCAAATGCTAGATCGACTGGCAGGTAACGAATTTTATTACTTTTTAGATGGATATTTTGGATACAACCAACTAGCTATAAACCTAGAAAATCAACATAAAACTACTTTTACCTGTCCATATGGTACATTTGCTTTTAGGCGAATGTCGTTCGGCTTATGTAATGCACTGTCACATTTCAGCGATATATGATGGCAATTTTCACTAATATGTTTGAAACTTATGTTGAGGCTTCCATGGATGATCTCTCTGTTTATAGTAATACTTACGATATTTGTTTAAATAAGTTAGCTAAGGTACTCAAAAGATGTGAGGAGACGAATCTCGTCTTTAACTGGGAGAAGTGCCATTTTATGGTTAAAGAGGGAACTTTCTTAGGGCAGAAAATTTCCAACAATGGAATTGTAGAGGATAAAGCAATGATGGATGTAATTAAAAGATTACCACCTCTAGTTAGAGTGAAAAGAGTTAGAAGTTTCTTTGGCCATGTCGGTTTCTAAAGTAGATTTATCAAGGATTTTTCAAAATTTTCTAAACCTTTATGTATGCTTTTAGAAAAAAAAAATATGTTTTTTTTTTTATTTTAACAAAACATGTTTAGAAGCTTTTGAAAATTTGAAAAATCGGTTAATTTTATCCCCAATAATTGTTACACCTAATTGGAACATGCCTTTCGAGTTGATATGTAATGCAAACGATTTCGTCGTGGGAGTTGTGATAGGTCAAAGAAGGAACAAAGTGTTTCATCTTTTCTACTATGCAAGTAGAACTTTGACAGGAGCCCAGATCAATTATACGATAACTTAAAAAGAAATCTTTACTATAGTTTTTGCTTTTGACAAGTTCCGTTCATACCTTATAGGACCAAAGTTATAGTATTTACCAATCATGCTGCCATTAAGTACTTACTCATGAAGAAAGATGCTAAACCGAGGCTAATTTGTTGAATACTTTTACTCCAAGAATTTGACCTTGAGATCAAAGATAGAAAAGCTGTTGAAAATCAAGTAGTCGATCATCTATCAAGGCTGGAACAAAATGAGATAACTTCTACACTTGTTCCAATTAATGAGAAATTTCTTGATGAGCATATCTTTACAGTAATTTGAATCTATGCAACACCTTGCTTTGCTTATTTTGCCAATTACATAGCATGTGGAATTCCTCAAGAACTGATATATCAACAGAGGAAGAAATTCTTTCACAATAGTCGGTACTATTTTTGGGAGGGCCCATTTTTATTTAAACAATTTGTAGATATTATAATTAGGAAATACGTAACTAGAAGTGAGATTGACAAGATTTTGTTCCACTTCCATTCATCTCCGAGTAGGGGACACTTAGGTAGTTCACATACAGCATCAAAGATTTTACAAGCTGGGTTCTTTTGGCCTACATTATTCAAAGATGCCTATGAATATGTGACAAATTGTGATAGATGCCAAAGAACCGGAAACATATCAAGAAGGAACGAGATGCCCTTGGAAAATAATTTAAAGATAGAACTTTTCGATGTATGTGGCATTGATTTTTTAGGCTCGTTTCCTTCTTCCTATAGGAACAAGTATATATTGGTAGCTATGGACTATGTGTGCAAATGGGTTGAAGTCGAGGCATACCAAACTGATGACGCGAAGGTAGTCATGCGATTCCTACATAAGCATATATTTACACAGTTTCAGACTCCTAGATCTATAATTAGTGATGAATGATCTCACTTTGTAAATAAGTGGCTTAAGTTGTTGCTTGACAAGTATGCTGTGAAACATAAGATTACTACTGCCTATCGCCTATAATTGAATGGGCAAGTTGAAAGGATGAATCAATAAATCAAAGGTATTCTTGAAAGAGTAGTGCACCCTAACATAATAGATTTGTTTTGAAGGCTTGATGATGCACTATAAGCCTGTCGAACTGTTTTTAAGACACCATTAGGAGTGACTCTCTATTGGTTAGTTTTTGGAAAGGCTTGTCATTTTCTGCTTGAATTGGAGAATAAAGCTCACTGGGCTTTGAAGCAATTGAATTTTGATATAAGCAAGCTGGTCAGAGAAGGATATTACAACTCGATGAGTTGGAGTAGTTGAGGTTATTTTCAAATATAAGAGATGGCATGATAACTGTATACAACCTCGTGAGTTTAAAGAAGGTTAGAAAGTGTTGTTGTTTAATTCAAGGCTAAGGTTATTTCCTGGAAAGCTCAAGTCCCGATGGAAAGGACCTTATACCATCCACAAATTTTATCCATATGAAGCTGTAGAATTGTACGACAACCATGGAGGTACGTTTAAAGTTAATGGTCAACATCTTAAGCACTACTGGGATGGTGAAATTGAGTGAATTAAAACCTCGTTCAAATTAAGAGACTCTTAATTTTTCAAAAACCTACTTTTTAATAAAAAGTTAGAAATTATTTTCTTAAATTAGTACGCTTAATTAATTATGTCTAAAGAGATTGGAACTTAATCAGACCATTGTGACCCCTCTAACCTTTCCTGGGAATTAATTTAATGTAATTATTTGAAAAGAAAATTTCTAATTAGTTTTAAAATTTTTATTTTTCATTTTTATCTTTGTATTTATTTTTAATTTAATTTGTTTATGTTTAATAAAGGGGGTCAAATTGGCCCAAGTACTAATCAGTTTATTTATTTCTAAGTAGTCTAGTTTGTAAATACAGTTTGGGCTCAGGGCCTAAACAATAAAGAGGAGAAATTTACCCCATCAATGTCGTCCATAAAATTTTCCTAAAACCCTAATTTTTTCCACCACTTTTTCCCTCTATCCATACCTGTCGTCCAAGTCACTTAGATAGCTAAAATTTTGCTACCAGTTTACCCTAATTCACAAATATATAAATCCCCCTCTACCTCCATAATTTTCACAACCCTTCAAGCCATTAGCTTAAACCCTCAACCACTCATTCTTTTCCCTTTTAGTCATCGGCCTAAATCCCAAAATTTTCCCCAAAATTCTTTCCTTGTTGCAAGCCCCTAGTACTATTGCTGCATGACTTTTGCCGGAGCAGCCCTTTTGTCATTGCATTCTTATCACTGTCACATGCCTATCACTGTCACTGCCGCAAGTTGATTGCCACCACAAAACCTTGCTTTCAACCCATTGTCGATTCTTATTCCTTCCTTGTGCTGAAATTTTGCTTAATTTTTGGGAAAAATATCTACATCTCACAAAAGAACTAGATCTTCCAAGACCTCTGCCTAAAATCCCATTGTGATTCAATATGAAGAAGTGAAAGAGAGGTTTGATTCAATCTTTAAGAATCAACCTATGATGCTGGAAAAAGGTATCAACTTGGAAAACAATGATATGATGGTTGTACCTTTGTCGATTCGAAAGACGATTGATGCCATCAATTGAAATTATTTTTGCGATACACGATCATTACCCGATGAGGACTTAGTTTGAGAGTTCTATGCCAATTTGACTAAGCCAGATGCTACTGAAGTTCCTATTCGCAAGAAGAAAGTACCCCTAACTTCTATGTCTATTAATGATTTGTTTAACCTACCTTATGTTAAAAAAGATGAGTAATTTGCCAAGATGACAAATATAAATTTGTATTTTCTTTATCAAGTACTTAATGTTGTGACAAATTCGGAACCCTAACGGATTATGTGGAAGTATGGTAGTCATTCCTTCCAAAGGGAATATTTAAATTCGTTGGGTAAGGTATGATTTTACTTTGTTCGATATAGTTTCATGCTTATCTCACACAGTTCCACCATCTCGATGGGGTGAATTCTTTTTTTGTATGCAATTATGATAGAAAGGTCTACCAATGTTGGGAACATCATTCTTAAGGAGATTCATGATTGTGCCAAAAAGAAGACCGAAAGTGTTTACTTCCAATCATTGATCACTTCACCTTGCTCAAGGGCCTAAGTTAAGACAAAAGCAAACCTGAAGGGCCCGTATGTTCAAGGTTGTATCATAGCTCATGATCTTGAAAGGTTAACGGAGAATGTCCATGAGCTAAACCCACCTGAATTGAGTAAACTAACAAAACCAAAAACTGATGAGTCATCGAACAAATCTGAAACGGAAGCTGACTCAGTTGATGAGACAGAAGAAGTAGAATCGGAGGAAGAATTGAATTAACCTGAACCAATAAAGGAAGTAGAATTCTCTGAACGAAGAAAAGAGTTGAATGATGATGAGCCAGTTAAACCAAGTGTTGATCTTGAGTTGACTATTCCTAGGCCTAATTCTTTAAATACTGTGATGAAATCAGAATTGTCAGTTATGATGGATATGATGAAATTTATGCATAACCAACAACAACCTTATTGGAAATATGCAAAAGTTAGAGATTAGAATGCAAGCGAGGATGAAACTTCAAAGGAAGAAGATGATGAGGATAAGTCAAATAAATAAAAGGGGGAATTTCTTATCTTAAGTTTTTATTTATTTTTCGGTGTTTATTTTTATTTCTAGTTAGAATTTTTGCTTTCGCATCATAAAAGAACAAGCATGAGTAAAATAAGCTCAATGCCTCTTTAATAGAAAGAAAATAAAGTGATGTGGTAATGGGATGAGCATGTCTAGGATTGGATTGTGAGAAAGACTTTGTACTTAAGCATTCTTTATGACTCACCTCTCTTTTTTTAAAACCCTACTTGGTGTTAAGTTTTCATTGATTACTTTGTTTTCAAAAAAAGGACATTGCTTCTTTTTAAATCGGCTTAAGGCATCTCGCATGAATTTTGAAGCATGTTTCAATCTTTTTACTTAAGTATGCTAAAATAAATGAATGTTCAGAAAGAATTTTTGTTCATATGTTTGTTTAAATGCAAGCATGATTTTTTATTTTATCTAAGTTATTCACATGTTATCTTGAGTGATGGAATGCTTGTGTGATCTTAGTCTTATGTAGGATTTGCCATGAAAATTTGAGTTCTTTCGAAATAGACATGTATGAGGTTGAAGTCTTTAGGATTGACTTAGTAACTTTCTTGAGGCAAAATCCTAGGAGGTATAAGAATCTAATATGATATAGGCACACTTTCTTTGGATCGTTTAAGCCTTTAAAGCCGACCTTACTAAATTAACCCTTGAAACTTAATTTTTGAGCTTAATGGCCTATTTATTGCAAAGTACCTACATTAGAAGCCACAATATCATCTTTCTTGATTTTATACTATTCTTTTGCACCTATCTTAACTGAATTTGTCTTAGTGATCAAAGTTTAAGAGCAGATATGAAAAGATGTACATGTTTTTCACATTATTCAAAACAAAAAAGAAAAACAAGATGAAGGTAAGTTTGTTCAGAGGAATAAAAAGCAAAGAAAAGATTGATTAGAATCTCAAAAATAAAGAGCCAAGTTTGTTCAAAGTCTGAAAAAATAATAAAGGTTGAGTATGAGCTCAAAATAAGTTTGGGGGTGTTTTAAAGACCTAATTTTATGAAGGGTGTGACACAGAAAGATCCAAGAAAAATTTGGGTTAAGATGACTGAACCTCAAAATTCACTTCTCTTTATCCCTATTAAAACCTAATAAAAGACATATTGATTGGATGATTATACCAACTTCATTAGTGGAGAGGAATTACTAAACTCAACTTATGAAGACCACTAATTAAACTTTGGGATTGCTATGTTTAGGTTATAAATAAAACATATTGATTGGTGAACGTTATGTATGTCTTTGAAAATGCATGCAAACTATGATTCATGTTGACATTATAATGTACTTAGTATAAAGTTAGAAATAATATTTGCATTCAAGCTACTTATCAATAAAGAATTTTTTTAGCATGATTTTGTCGATGCATAATTATGTTCAAAGATTGATGCCGCTTTATTATTTTGCAAAAATTGCCTTAGCAAAAATTATGTTGTGCATGAATATTATTCGGGACAAGCAATGATTTAAGTTTTGGAGTGTATAAACTCGAAATTGTATAGGGTTTTTCTATATATTTTTACCATATTTTTACTTAAAAAATGTGTTTATCTTGAGTAATTATTATTGAAATAAGTGAAATTTACTTAATTAGTAATTTTAGACAAGAATTTAGAAAGTATGTGAAATTATGTTTAATTACATGGTTTTCATGCATTATATTAATTCATGTTAAATTATTAATGTATGTATTTTTCACTATGTAGAAAGTCCATTGGAGACATGATTTAAATGAATAAAACATGGACATGTACAAGTTATCCATGTGGGCGGCATGATCATGCAATTTGGGGCATGAGGTTGATTACTTTACCCAATAAAGAAGGTGAAGAAAGATGGACATGTCTGCTAAATTTTTCGACTGAAGAATCGTCCAACAAGGGGAACTAAGAGACCAAATTCAGCACTTAAAGGTGGCTGCAAAAAATATGTTTTGGGATAATTATTTGAATGTCCCTACAGTTGGAATATAATAAGAATTTAGCCCAACAACTTCTCTGTTGAAACCATCCACTCTATAGCTTGAATTTGAAATTCAAATGCAGAAAACTTGGTCATCCATTGTTCCTTGAAGCATGGCCGACCACATGAGAGAGGGAAGGAAAGAAATTTAAACCTATTTTTAGTAAACTCAAACCCTTACCTTCACCTATAAATACCTTGTCATCCCTAGTTTATCCCTCATTCCTCAACATTCCTGTTTCACTCTCTTTAGTTTCATCTCAATTCTTTTTCCCTTTTTCCCTTGCATAGTCGTCCATCCCTCCTCCATTCTTTAGCCTCAAAAGATTTTTCAAAAGCACTCCTTAGCTGACTACCCCTTAAACACTTAGAGAACGAATCATCAATTAGAACAGAGGAGCGCTCCAGTCAAAATAGATCCGAAAGGCTACTGAACTGAATCAATCAAAATAGATCCAAAAGGCTGCTGAACTAAATAGAGTTTACTCTTTCATCTTGTTATTTATTTTAATCATGTTTGCTTTAAGTTTATTCTTTTTAACATCAACTATGAAGTTTTAAATCCTATTCTCTAGGATGATTATGTTAATTTAATAAGATTTATTTTATTCATGTTTAGCATGTTTAGGCCTCAGTCAATCATGTTTTAAATTAATATCATGATGCATTTCATTCATACGTGATTGGATGCACTCAGACTAGATGAGCTATCCTAACCAGATGATGGCTAGTAAACACATAATTGAAAAGTGCAATGCTTAATTCAGATCCTTAAACCCGACTAAGTTGAGGTTCGTATTATCTTTTGTTAACTCTATTGGCTTGCATAGCTTTTATGTTTATGTGATTAAACTGTTGCAAATGTAAATGTCCCCATGACCTTACATAAATGCTACGAAACCCTTAGTTAATATGAACAGTAAAATGGATATTTAACTAAGTAAAAGAATTCAAAAGGACTTAATTTGGTTTCCAAACTCGTTAAAGATCAAGTTTCAGTGGAAGTATTTTTGAACATTGTTAAGCATGATAAAGTAAATTAAATTGATTAATATAATTATCGTAGCCCATATAATGTTGATTATTTTTGTTACTAAAGACTTTATTCATACATTTAGTTAAATTGCATTAGGGATCACTCTTTGCATTCAATTAAATTTAATCATCAATATTTATTGAATTTTTACATCAAATTGTTAATTATAAATTTTGCAATTAAACTGGTAAAGCTTAAACACTCCCTGTGGAGACGATAACTCATTTTACTTAATTATTACTTGAAAGACTGTGTGCACTTGCACAAAGTGCGTGACAGGGTCCAACTTTATGGACAAAAGGTTTAAATCATTGCCCATTAAACATGGAGTGAAGCACAAGATTGCCACAAATTACCATCCAAAAAAATGATAAGCTAAATTGGTGAATAAAGAGGTAAATGGTATACTTGAGAAGGTAGTTTGTCCAAATTGACGAGACTGGTCCAAAAGACTAGATGATACTTTATGAGCCTACAGGACAGCATACAAAACACCTTAGGGTTTTCTCTTTATCGATTGGTTTTTGGTAAAGCTTGTCATCTACCCTTGGAGTTAGAGCATAAAGCTTACGGGGCTCTCAGGTAGCTCAATTTGGATATCAACTTTACTAAAGAGAAACAAATGCTTCAACTTAATGAGTCAGAATAATTTTGAATGTTCTCGTATGAAAAAGTCAAATTGTTCAAGGAGAGAATGAAATGATGGCATGACAAGCACATCCAGTTTCAAGAATTTGAAGTAGGTCAGCAAGTTTTGTTGTTCAATTCCAGATTAAATTCCGTTCCAGGTAAGTTAGAATCTCGTTGGCCCGACCCATTCACTATTCATCAAGTTTTCCAATATTGGGTTGTTGAACTTCACGGTAAGAAAGGTAATTCCAAAGTTAATGCTCAATGCTTGAAACATTACTGGGGTGATAAAATCGAACAAAATAAAGCCTCGCTTATTTTAACGGATTCTTAATTTTTCAATCTTAGTTTCAAATAATTAACATAGGTTATATGTTCTAAATCATTATATTAAAATAAATTTTATCTAGGAGATTGGAATTTAAGCGGGACCATTTGTGACCCCTCCAATCTTTCCTGAGAATTGATTTTAAAATAATTTTCTGAGAAAATATTTTTTAAGTGGTGGAATAAATTTTAATTTGCTGAATAAAAGGGTCAATTTTGATCCAAGTGTTAGTTTTTTGTTTTCTTTTGAAATTATTTTTCAATACAGGTACTTAATTAAATTGTTTTCAATAATTAGTTGTATTTTCTGTACATATTTTAAATAGCTAAAATAAAAGTTTTTAATCTTTAATTCTAGTAAATAAGATAGTGACAAATGATATATTAATTTTTTATATTATATATTTATTATTATTAACTTTATATAGCATTAGGAGTTGTAATATTTTTTTATTATTTTACTTCAGAGTTTCAGTTAAACACTCTCCTACTTACACTTTAAATACCACCACCTTTATTCTTTTCTTATACATTCTCTCCACCGCCGACCTCTCTCCCATAAAACCCCTAGTATTGTCGGCCTCACCCTTTTCTTTTCTTCTCCACCACCACTGTTTTAGTAAATTTTGTTGTACCACCGTCGGCCCTCTTCCTTCCCTAATTGCTAGCCACTATAAGTAATAGCTAGGAAATTGAGCAGCACCTTAAAACCTCTCCTACTGTGTGCTGCAGCAATCTTCTTGCTATTACCAAAGTAGCCACTGGCCTTGTTGAACCTTTCCATGCCCTTTAAGCTACCATTCAACTGTCTACCAGCAGCCACCATAAGCCATTGCACCTACCAAATCTAGCATCCAAGTCGTAGTTAATCACCCTCCAACCCTAGCCCGACGCAATCTTGCTTCACTTCCAAGTTATTTTTGTGTTATTAGAAAGGTGGTAAGAAATTTCTTCCCAAAATTTTAATTTAATTTGATTATTTTACTTTTCAATTTTATAAGAATTATTAATATTTTATTTTAATTAAAATTTGAGAAATTATTACGTGTGTCCTTCTTACGTAAGGTTAAATCATGCCACGTAAAAGAACTCGAGCATCTTTCCAAATCGAAGAATCACAAGACAAGTTCCATTTGGAAGAAGCAAAGGGAAGATATGAGAGAATTTTTAAGAAACAAAAAATTTCTTCTGGAGAAAGGTTTTACTTTGGGAAAAAGTAATTACACCGATTTCATGGCGAGCATTCAAAAACTTGTTGAAGCTTTAAAATGAGAAACATTTTGTGATAAAAGACCGAATTCGGACGATGAGTTAGTTCAGGAATTTTATGCATTTGACTTTAAGTGCTTTAATAGAAGTTTTCATTCGAGGAGTTAAGGCACCTCTAAACCCAAGTTCCATTAACGAATTTTATGAATTACCTAATTTAGAAGACAATGAATATTATTCCATAATAGAAAATATTGAGGTGGAGAAATTGCAAGAAATTCTACGAGAAATCACAATTTTGGGTTCTAGATGGACTGTGTCGAAACAGAAGACTCATATTTGTTGCAGAGAATACTTGACCCTATTAGCAAATGTATGGTTGTATTTTTTCGATTTAGTGTTATCCCTATATCACATGGGACGATGATTTCAGTGGAACGAATGCTCTTGCTGTACTCAATTATGATAGCAAAGATCATTAATGTGGCAAAAATTATTCTAAAAGAAATTTAAAACTATGCCACAAGACTTTCAGGTCCAAGCTATTTCCCTTTTACGATAAAAATTTTATGTTTGAAAACGACTATTTATACAAACGTAAAGACTATAGGACTTAGACAAGGTATAATCACCAATTGGGATCTTGTCTGAATAGCAGGAAATTCTATTCTACAAAATCAAGTTGAATCAACTGAAGAACAGGATATTCCTATAGAACCAGAACCAGTGCAACCAATTTAAATTCCTTACTTAACAGAACAAACTGGACCAATTTTTGACGTTGACATGGCTACCCCAACGTTTAGAACTCATTAGTCTAGCCCAAATCTTTGAGATGAGCTGTCAAAGTTGATGGACTTACTACAACATATGTAGTGGCAGCAATAAGTTTATAGGATATACTAAAAAATACGAAACGATTCAATTAGAGTTGTTTTGAAAAAAATATTTCATAACCCATTTGTTTTTGTGCTTAAATTTCCAAACTTTATATTCAAACCATGGACTCCAATGTCAAGGAAGGAACGAGGCCATTCAAGCAAAAACAAGAAAGATGAAGCAAAAGATGGGTTGGATTTTGAGGAGTCTGCAAATAAATAAAAATGGGGATATAATCTTTACTTTATTTACTTTTTAGGATATTTTTAGTTTTAAGTTCTTTTAAGATATTTCTCTTTCTCCCATAATAAAACAAGAGGTTCAAATCATTAATAAAATTAAAAAATTTTCAAAATAAGAAGTGTGGCAATAGATATGAACCTATCTAGGATTGGATCTCTCTAAGAAAAGTTTAGTATTTAAGCAGTCAAACTTGACTCACTTTCTTTTCCTAGGATTCTACCTGTTGTACAGTATCTATTCACTTCTATATTTTCGTTCCTTCTATATAATATTTTTTAACAATGGGGACATTATTCATCTTAAGTAGGGGGACCAACAAAATTGAAATTGTTTTTATTTCAGAATTCGTTTTTTCTATCCAATAAGGATTATGTTATATATTGTTAAAAAAATTTAATTTTTTAATTAAGCTAAACATTAGTATAAATAAAGTTCTATTATCTCAATAATTGATATGTTAGTTGAATTATGAAATAAATGTTACTATTGATAAATATAAATCAAACCATGAATTTTTAATTCCATAGAAAAGTTAAGCATGCATGAAAGTTTAAGTCTCTATAATTGATTTAGTAATTTCTTGAGGCAAAATCATAGGAGGCATGGAATTTTGAAAATGATTTTGGCAGACTTTGTTTGGACCATTTGAGCCTTCCAAGCGAACCTTAATGAATATTAATCCCTTAAAACCTGATTTTGAAACTCTATGGCCTAATTTTATTAGAACTTTTCATGCATGAGTCATCTGTTCTTTGATATTTATCTCTAAATTGTCCCAAACACTAGAATCAGTCTATCCAAAATATTCTCTAAAAATAAGTTTGGAGGAGTCGAGAAGAAGTTTCAAATGCTCAAAAAAAATATAGTACATACAGTCATATTCTCGAGCGTGTTAAAAAAATAAGAGACAGTATGTATTCAAAAAAATAGATGTACAAGGAGCATGTGTACTCAAGTGAAAAATTAGTTGGTGAATTTGCAAGTATTTATTCTGAAGGTCCAATGCAAGCTGAGTCCATGGTTTTTAGCTTAAAATTATCTATCTTTTACCTAACTCTAGCCAAGCCACATTGCAACCTATCAAAAAGACCTAAGAATTTATCATATCTTGATTGAGAGAAAATTTAGTTTATTCTTACTATCATGATAATAATTGATAATAATTTGAATAATATGTATACTTAAGTGGCATGATTTCAAAAATTTTGTTCTCAAGCTCAATTTTACTAAACTTATAATTGTGGGAAGAAAGGATTTTTAAAGAAAATTTTCAAAAGGTGATTCTATTAAATTTCTTTTGCAACTTGTGCATTACTTGGACGGGCAATGAATTAAGTTTAGGGTGTGGAAACACTAAAATAAATATGTAGACTTTTTCAGCTTCTTTTGAGCAATAATTCATTCAGTTTCTAAGTAATTTCTATCGAACTTTATACTTTTATTATAAAATAATTAATTTGAATTTAATTTATGAAATATTTTTAATTTTAGTTATTTTTATAATAGTTTTGCATAATTTAGGTTATTTCTGACAGTTTGCACAACGGGTGAAAATCAACTCAGTAGTCACCTTGAAAGAATTAATTGTCGAGGCATCTTTGGGGGAAAAGTTGATGAATTAATAGTCATGGAGGACTTAAACTTATGCTCTTGAACTTTCTTGAATCATTTAGCCCGATTAAAAATTTTCAAAAAAAGTGGACAGTCTAAAGCGAAGAAAAAGGGCTTGAATTGAACAAATAAAGGGGGAGGATAGAAAAGCCCAAGAGAGTAGCCCAAACCGTCCCAACTTGCTAACCAAATCAGCTAATTTTATTCGATTTCAAGACTTACAAAATAGCCCCTAAAGCTTCCCAATTTTCATTCCAACCTCTTCTCTTTTTTAGATTTTCCACTCAAGCCCCAAGCTAAAAATAGCAAACTCATTCTATCACTCCTTCCACCTACCAGGGTTGGCCGTTTTATGCTATTTTTAGCTAACTTGAGATTCCAATTTCAAGTATAAATAGCCTGATTGACTTTCTCATTTCACACACCATTCATCATTAACTCATCTCTTTCCTTCATTCACCTATGCCTTTCATTTCTTCCCTTTCCCTTTGCCAATTTCCCCTTTTGAGAAAGAGCTATCACACCTTTTGAGGTAGCAGCAATCAAGCATTATTGAAGGCTGTTGATCGATAGAACAAGCCGAGTGGAAGAGGAGCACGCTAGTTTGGCTTTAGAGAATCACCGAAATTTGCCTTCTAGTTCCTTTCTCTATATCTTTTAAGTTTATTTTGTGATCATAAACATGAATACTTATTGTTTTGATTCTTTTATTTTAATTAAAATGACTTAATTCTTGATTGTGTTCGATTGATTGCATTCTATCCACTTAAATTGTTAAAATCATGTTTGTATTTTTATAGACCTTGATAATTTGTTCAATTAGATAAAATCATGCCTATGTTATGCTTTCATTATAATTGTAATATAGCAATTGAATTAATCATTAATCAAATTTAAATTATAATTAATCGACAAAATATCCAATTGGTGCATGTTTAATCTTCCAAGGAAATGAGGGTTAAATTAGCAATCATATTAAACAATATTCTTGCATTGCATAACTTGTAAGATTGTTGTGATTAATTTTTTTAGTATAAAAATATATTTCGTTCACTCTTTCTTATACTTGCTTATGAATTGATTAACTATTTTAACATAGGAATAGGTTTATTTGATCAATTCAATAAGTATGTATATGCATTAGTTAGCAAAAGACCAAGTTGACATGAAATTATTCGTAACAACATGAACATAGTTTTAATAATTCTAAGTTGAAGAATGAAATTAATCTAACACACTTACTTATTTTAGTTAGTTCCTAATTAGTAGATCACCTCTTTCAGATCAATATATTTCTCTTTACTAATTTGTTTAAATTTATATTTCATAAATATTCACTTATACAGTCTCTGTAGGTATGATAACTCGACATACTTATCACTTTATTACTTAATATGATTGTGTACACTTGCACATTTCCGTCGTTCCAATCTTTTGGCACCGTTGTCGAGGACTGTTTTAAAAGACATTATTTGTGAAATTGTTAATTTTGTATTTTGGTTTATTTTTCTATATATATTCTATTTAATTATTTTTTGTGATTTTTTTAGATGTTTAAGATTATTGATCGAATTCTCGACTTACTCCCCATAGATCCTAAAATAGAACGGGCTTTCAGACAAAGGAGAAGCCAAGTAAAGCAAAGAAGGACCAAAGAGATGAATTTTGAAAATCAAAGCCAAGGAAATGGAGTAAATCATGCTCAAAATCCTATCTTTATTGCTGATTATAGGGATAGACCCTTAAGACAGTATGCCGTGCCACTATGTAATAAGCTTAATCCAGGAATTAGACGGCTCGAGAACGAGGCACAACAGTTTGAGCTTAAGCCAATTCATGTTCTAAAAATTTCAGACATTATGCCTTTTTAGTGGAGAAGCCTATTAAAGATCCTTACCTTCACCTCAGATTTTTTATGGAGGTGAATGATTCCTTCAAGTTAGCCGGAGTACCCGAAGATGCACTAAGGTTAAATTTCTTCCCATATTCACTAAGGGACAGAGCTCGAGCTTGGTTGAACTCATTGCCACCTGAGTCCATTACCACATGGAAAGAGTTAGTAAAATGCTTCCTTATGAAATATTTCCCACCTAGCAAGAATGCTAAGTTTTAAAATGAGATCACTTCCTTAAAAAGGTGGATGATAAGTCCTTGTATGACGCATGGAATAGATTTAAGGAACTGCTACGAGAATGCCCTCACCATGAAATATTGTAATCGAGAGCAGCCACAAGGGATAGTAATATTCAAATTTAATTCAGCATGGCAACCGGAGAGAAGGTTTCTTCATAATCGATGCCTTCTTTCTAAGTATAACCTTTTGCTACAAGTCTGGCCTTATAAGTTTCCACTTTTCCATCCGCATTCTTTTTCCTCTTGTAGATGCACTTACACCCTATGGGTTTTATCCCTTCTGGTAAGTCTACAAGTTCCCACACTAAGTTGAAATACATAAAGTCCATCTCAGCTTTCATAACTATTTCATAGAGCTTGGAATCAACACTCTATAACACTTCGTTATACGTGAGTGGGTCATCATCTTCATGTTCAGTAAACTCAGTGTTAAAAACACTTATGCCAAATTGGAAGAATGTAGGGCTACGAGAGACTCTCCCACTGTGACGAGGATTGCTTTACTACTAATCATTTGCAAGTCCACTATTAGGAGTTGATTATGGAACCATTTTTGTAATGTTTTGTATATTTCCTGAAAGCTCCTTGGGTACCTCTTTAGTTCGATGTTTGAAGCCGTTTATATAAATTTCTTCAAGGAAAGTAGCATGAATTGAGACTATAACAGTTTGCTCATTTAGGAAATAAAACAAACCACCATTTTTTCCTTTAGATATTCTATAAACATGCACAATTCTGTTCGTGAGTCCAACTTCCTCGCATATTTATCCAATACATGGGTCGACCATCCCTAAATCCTAAATTGATTAATATTAGATTTCCTGCCATACCACAATTCGTATGGGGTTTTCGATGCTGCCTTAGTTGCCATATTATTTAGAATATACCAAGCCATTGGTACAGTGTATCCCCAAGAAGAAATTGGCAGCTTCAAATTACATAACATCGAATATACCATGTCTAACAATATTTGATTTATTCTATCTGCCACACCATTTTGTTATGGAGTGTTTGGCTCGGTTAATTGGGTTAGAATCCCATTGTGTATGAGGTACCCTAAGAACTTATCAGATAAATATTCACCACCACAATAAGATCAAAATGTCTTTTTGGGTAAACCTAGTTCTTTCTCCACTTCCGCAAGAAACTCTTTGAATTTATCAAAGGTTTCACTCTTGTGGTGCATTAGGTATACATACCCATAGTTGTAATAGTCATCAATAAATGTTACATAATACTCTTAATCACTTCTTCCACCAATGCTCATGGGGCCACATTTGTCAGTGTGCACAAGTTTTAGGGTTTTCCAACCCTCATTCTTTTTGCATTTAGAAGATCACTTAGTCGTCTTACCTTCCAAGCAAGTTTCACATTATGGACGATCAACTTCTTTAAGCGAACTTAAGATGTTGTCTTTCATAAATCTAGTGATTCTTTCTCAATTAATATGACCAAGTCTGAAAAACAAAAGGTACGCCCCATTAGATTGAGAATTTTGAAGTCTTCTATAACACCCTTGACCCGTATCTGTCGTCAGAATAAGGTTACGAAGCATTACTGTATAAAAACAACTTAAAATCATTCACTTCCAAACATTTCATAATCATAGAAAAATCCATTGAAACACATGCATCTTTACCGTTATTCGAGCCTTCAAGGCCTTAGAAACACTTTAGAAACGATTGGGGACTAAATTACGAATATATGAAACCTTAAGGAAAACTTGGAAAAATTCACACTACAGGGGTCACACGGCCGTGTGGCCAGGCTGTGTGCTTTATCCGGTTGAGACACACACTAGTGTCTCAAGCCATGTCCATTCCAAATAGGGACACATGGCCGTGTCCCATCCCGTTTTCATGCTCGTGTTAAACAAAAGTTTTTTATTTAACAACAATTATTCATAATATTTCATAAATTTTCAAGAATCACGCAAACACATTCACGGCAAAACCCTAAACCTTTAACAGTTTTGAAAATTAGTCACTAGGCTAGTTAGATTAAGCACAACGACTTAGAAAACATAAAAATCATTAAAAACAGAACAAAAATCACTTACATGCAAGCAATGAGAGATAGCCGAATGTTCAAAGCCCTAAACGGTATTCTTTCTTCTTCAATTTTGGTGGATGAAGAAGATGAATGAAAAAAAAGACTTTGTTTTGTTTATTTTAACCTTAATTACCTAATTACCAAAAGAACCTTTAAAAATTTTAATAATTTCAATAAAACCTATCCATGAATGTCCACTAACACATAAATGGACTAATTACCATATAAGTCCTCTTTCATTAAAGTTCTATAGCCATTTGATACCTTTAAGTAATAAAACTCAACTTTTGCACCTTTTACAATTTAGTCCTTTTCACTTAATTACACATGCAAATGTTAAAATTTCTTAACGAAATTTTTATACGACACAATTAACATATCGTAGTCATTAATGTAAAAAATAAAATAAATATTTTTCACATGAAATTTATGGTCCTCAAACCACTATTCCGATTGCAATAAAAATGGGCTATTAAAACTCTCCCCTTAAAGGAATTTTCGTCCTCGAAAATCTTACCAAAAAAGAGGTTCAGGTATTGCACTTTCATAGCTTCTTCCAGTTCCCAAATGGCATTTTCTATTCCGTGTCGTTTCCAGAGAAATGTCACTAAAGCTATGCTTTTATTTCTCAATTATTTAACCTCTCGAGCTAAAATTCTAATCGGTTCTTCGTTGTATGTCATATCAGGTTGAATATTGAAATCAATAGGTGAGATTACATGCGAAGAGTCTGATCTGTATAGTCATAACATTGATACGTGAAACACATTATGGATCTTTTCTAACACTAACGACAAAGTTAATCTGTTAGCCAGTGGCCCAATTCTTTCAGTAATCTCATACGGCCTGATAAACCGTAGACTTAGCTTTTTTTTACGATCGAATCAAAGAACTTTCTTCCAACGCGATACTTTAAAGAATACGTTGTCGCCAACTTGAAATTCAATGTCTTTTCTTTTTAAATCTACATAGGCTCCTGTCGATTTGAAGCTATTTTCAAACTGTCTCGAATTACTTTAACCTTTTCTTCGGTTTCTCGTATCAAATCAACCCCGTGAAGCTTTTTTTCACTGAGCTTAGTCCAATACAATGGAGTTCAACATTTTCGACCATACAAAGTTTCGTAAGGTGCCAATTTTATACTTGATTGATAACTGTTGTTGTATGCGAATTCAACTAATAGTAGAAATCTTTCCCTATTACCTTCAAACTCTAAAACACAACATCGAAATGTATCTTCGAGTATCTAAATCACTCATTTGGACTGACCATCGGTCTAAGGATGAAACGTGGTGCTAAAATGAAAATGAGTATCTAGATCCTCATGCAACTTGCTCTAGAATCGAAACGTAAATCGTGGATCTCTATCGGAAATGATAGAAACTAGCACCCCGTGTAATCTGACAATCTAAGCAACATATAACTCTACCAATCTCTCGAGTGAATAATCTATACACACTGGAATAAAATGCGTGAATTTTGTCAAATGATCAAAAATTACCCAAATCACATCCTTCTTTCTCAGAGATAAAGACAATCTTGATACAAAATCGATAGTGACGTGCTACCATTTATATTCTTGAATCATCGCTAGTTGTAACAAACCAGAAGGTACCTGGTCTTCAGCTTTAACTTGCTAACAAACTAAACATCTTGATACGAACTCTAAGATCTCTCGTTTCATACCTTTCCATCAATACTTTTGTTTCAAATCACCGCACATTTTATTGGTACCATGATGAATAGACAAGCTACTATTATGAGCTTCCTGCAAAATCTTTTGAATGAGATCAGAGTTTCTCAGAATGCAAATTCTTCCTTTAAAATATAAACTATCATCAAATCCAATCTGAAAATCTGAATTAGGAGTAGATTCAATCCGTTTCCATTTGGCTAACAACACATCATTGCATTTTTGAGTTTCGTAAATCTATTGTAAGAACATTGGTCTAGCTTTCAAGTCAGCTACGATCGAACCGTCATCAATCAAGGTCAATTGTGTGTCCAACACCCTCAAGGAAAATAAAGATTTTTTACTTAAAGCATCAGCAGCAACATTAGCTTTTCCCGGATGATAATCAATGATAAAGTCATAGTCTTTCAATAACTCCAGCCATCTGCGTTGTCTCAAATTTAAATCTTTCTATGACATTGAGTACTGCAGGCTTTTGTAACCTGTTAAGATATGACATTTTTCTCTGTATAAATGGTGTCGCCAAATATTTAAAGCAAAAACAATCATTGCAAGCTCTATATCATGCATCAAATAATTCTTTTTGTGCGGCTTGAACTGTCTATAGGCATATGCTATTACTTTACCCTCCTACATTAATACACAACCCAAACCATTTAGTGAAACATCACTATAGACCACAATTTCTTTACCTGACTCAGGCTGAACTAACATCGGTGCCTTGGTTAACAATGTATTTAATTCATTAAAGCTTTGTTGACATTTCTCAAACCACTTGAAATTTAACATCTTTTTGCAATAATCTCGTTAACGATGTAGCAATCATCAAGAATCCAATGACAAATATTCTGTAATATTTGGCTAATCCCAGAAAACTTCTAACCTCAGATACATTTTTCGGAGGATTCCAATCAACAACAACTGAAATTTTGCTCGGATCAACTCTAATGCCCTCGACTGATACAACATGTCCTAGAAATCGAACTTTGCTAAGCTAGAATTCACATTTGCTAAACTTAGCAAATAATTTCTTTTCGCTCAAAGGTTGCAAAACAATTCTCAAAAGCTCGGCATGCTCTGTCTCATCCTGTGAATAAATCAAAATATCATCGATGAATACCACGATGAATCTATCTAAATATGATATAAAAATTTTGTTCATCAAAACCATAAATACTACAGGTGCATTAGCCAATCCAAACGATATCACAAGAAATTCATAATGTCTGTACCTGGTCCTAAACGCGGTTTTCGACACGTCTGAGTCTTTAACTCATAACTGATACTAACCATAACGAAGATCAGTCTTTCAGAATAGTATTGCACCTTTCAACTGATCAAACAGATCATCAATATGCGGTAATAGATACTTATTCTTGATCGTGACTTTGTTGACCTGTCGATAGTCAATACATAATCGCATAGATCCGTCCTTTTTCTTAACAAATAGAATAGGAGCATCCCAAGGAGAAATATTGGGCTGAGTAAAACCCCTATCTGCCAACTCTTGCAACTGTGCTTTCAACTCTGTAGGTACCATTCTATAAGGAGCTATCGATATCAAAGATGTTCCCTGCACTAACAAAAAAGCAAACTCAACCTCTCTGATCGGTGGTAACCCGGGTAATTCGTTTGTGAACACATCTACATACTCACATACCACTGGAACTGATTCTAGCTTCAACTCAAAAACTTTAAAATCAAATATGTAAGCAACATACACATCACAGCCTTTTCTAACATATCTCTGGGCTACAAAGTTGAAATAACATTAGACATACTATCCAGTTTATCTAATTCAATCTGAAGCATTTCACCTTCACTGTTCTGACACTTTAACAGAATAAGCTTTCGTCTACAGTTTACAACAGCATCACGCAGAGTTAACCAATCCATACCCAAAATCAAATCAAACTCATCAAATGGTAATATCACCAAATCAGCCAGAAAGTTGCAACCCCGAATCATCAAAGGATAGTTTTTACAAACCTTATCAACTAACACATACTGACCTTGGGGGTTCATTACTTTAATCACAAATTCAGTGGACTCAATAGGCAATTTCTTACTTGACACTAAATTTGTGCATACATACGAATGTGTTGATCCCGGATCAATCAAAGCAGTAACATCCGTATAAAAAATAGAAAATGTACCAGTGATAACATCTGGTGCTGAAGCTTCCTCTCGTGCACAGATTGCGTAAGCTCTAACCGGTGCTTGTGCCTCGAATCTCACAGCAGAGTCCTTTGTCCCACTGCGGCTATTACCCACATTTCCAGGGTTCCGAGGTGGTCTACCTCTCGCAGCTGTGTTGCTTGGTCGAACAATCTGAGTCTTTTCTTTTTCGGGCCTCTTAGGGCAATCTTAGATAAAATGTTCGTTCACACAAAGGATGCTGAACGATGGTCATAACCGTCCCTTTTCATATTCAATGGTCGAAACCATCCCTTTTCATTAATCGATGGTCGTCACCATCCTTTTTCATAGTTGATGGTCGTCACCATCCCTTTCCATAATCGATAGTCGAAACTATCCCTTTTCATAATCGATAGCCGAAGCTATCCCTTTTGATATTCAATGGTCGTCACCATCCCTTTTCATAGTTGATGGTCATCACCATCCCTTTTCATAGTTGATGGTTGTCACCATCCCTTTTCATAATCAATAGCCGAAGCTATCCCTTTTCAGAACCGATAGTTGAATCTATCCCTTTTCATAATTGATAGCCAAAACTATCCCTTTTCATAATCGATAGCCGAAGCTATCCCTTTTCATAATCGATAGTCGAAGCTATCCCTTTTCATTGGTCGATGATCACCGATACACCGTTGGATTTACATCGTCTCACAACATGATAACTTGTACAATAACATATATATTGATTCATTTTCAATAAAATCATATATTAACATTCAATTTAATTGACATTATACATAATACAGTTCATACGAGCTTACCTGGTTAACTTGCAGAAATACCAAAGTTCAAGGGAATTTTGGTAATTTTCCATTCTCCTTTATTTTTCCACTCGAACTTGATCAAATTGGCTTTTCAAATTTTCGAAACATCAAGGTTAGAAATGGATTCTTTCTCCCTTAATAATCGGTGAAGAAGACAATGTAAAAGATGAATAAACAATTTGGTTTTATTTATTTTAATTTAATTATCAAATTACCATTTTAACCTTGGTTAAAAATTAAATAAACATCAAATTCATGTCTATTATTCTCCACTAACACCTTGAATGGTATAAGTACAATTTAAGTCCCTTTTCCTTTATTCAATTAACCATCTAATCACTCAAAACAAATAGTGATAAAGTTTTATATCTTTTACGATTTAGTCCTTTTTAATTAATTAACTATCGAAATGTTAAAATTTTTAAACGAAACTTTAATACCACCTTAATCACACTTCGTAAATATTTATAAAAATATTTATAGCTCGGTTTATAGAAAAGAGGCCCCTATACCTCATTTTCTAAAACCGCTTGACCTTAGGGTCTTACCACTTGAAATTAATAAATCGTTTATATAACATAAATTATCAAACTAAAAACCGTTTTAAAATCACATTTGACTCGTAAATATTAAATGATAATATTTACAAATTTACTCTCGGATTGGTGGCCCCAAAATTGATGTTTTCGACACCACTAAAAAATAGGTTGTTACAATACATGTCATTATAACCATGACCAAAACATCAAAATCTACCGATATAATCTCTGGATAGTGTGATAGGTCTCCGACGAGCTTCTAAACCAATTGAGCTTCTGAAAATCTATAAAACATAGAAAAGAACAACATCGTGAGCATATAATGCTTAGTAAGTTCGTAAATCATGAACATTGCTTACCATTTCAATGCAGAATCTTAAAAATAGACATGAATAAATCCAACATAGCTTGGCATAAGCCTAAGCATCATCAATAAGACAAGTTAGTGATTAAAAACACAACTTAGCAAAATCATCTCATGATAAGATAAATTTCATGACCATAGCATACTTGAATTCATAATTTTCATAAACATGATTATACATACATTGATCACCAATAAGTCATACATTTCCATAAATTCTTAACTTAACCATTGGAAAACTTACCATTCCTTCCCTTTTCATACTCGTTGAACCACTTCGAATAATATCGGATACGAGGGAAGCTCACACAAAGTGTGCTAAACATATGGTCGAAACCATTTCCTTTCTTTTTCCTTTACATCGATGCTCACTTGAGCCCTAAATACGTTTGCTCACACAAGCTGACAGACGAAATGTAGCTACCTGATGCCACTCATGCAATCTGACGAGTTTTCGCAACAAATTTTGGAACTCAGCCATCGATAGGACATTCAGGACCAGCACCTGAAACATGGTAACCCTAATGACATGTCATTTCTATCCTATATATTCCTAAGGTTCAAACGAGGCTCGATATTCGTCGTAATGTCATTGGATTTTCATCGTGAAATGACATGTTGAATAGGTTAATAGCATTTAAATCAAATTACATTAAAACATTATTTATATATACGAACTTACCTCGAATAAAAAGACGATGAAATAGGATCACTAATCTGAAACTTTATCTTTCCCTCGATCTAGATCCGTACGAGGCTTAACTTGATCTAAATAATCAAATTTATTTCATTCAATATTCATTCTATTCAATTGAAGCCAAAATTCATACTTTTGTAAAATTATGCTTTTGCCCCTATTATTTTAAATTCTTTAAAATTTAATCCTTAAGCTCGTAAATTAACATTTATGCAATTTCATCCCTATATCATGCTTGCCGATTTACCTAGGGTCATATCAACCCACACAAATCATCAATTCAGAATTTCATTATGATATTGAGCTACTTTTACACATAAGTCCCTAAATGATAATTTCATCAAAAATCTCTTAACAAAAGTTATCTATTTAACAACAAGGATTCGTAATCTTTCACAAATTTTCAAGAATTACACAAACATATTCATGGAAAAACCCTAATCCTTTAACAGTTTTGAAAATTAGACCATGGGCTAGCTAGATTAAGCTATAACGACTTCAAAAACATAAAAATCATTAGAAACAGGACAAAAATCACTTACATGCAAGCAAGGAGAGATAGCCGAATGTTCAAAGCCGTAAATGGTGTTATTTCTTCTTCAATTTCAGTGAAGGGTGAAGATGAATGGAAAAAATAGAATTTGTTTAGTTTATTTAACAACAAGGATTCATAATCTTTCATAAATTTTTAAGAATGACACAAACATATTCATGGAAAAACCCTAATCCTTTAACTTGAAAATTAGTACCTGGGCTAGCTAGATTAAAATACAACAACTTCAAAAACATAAAAATAGGACAAAAATCACTTACATGCAAGCAAGGAGAGATAGCGAAATTTTTAAAGCCCTAAATGGTGTTCTTTTTTCTTAAATTTTGGTGGAGGATGAAGATGAACGAAAAAAATAAAATTTTTTTTGTTTATTTTAACCTTAATTACCTAACTAGCAAAATAACCTTTAAAAATGTTATTAATTTCAATAAAACCAATCCATGAATGTCCACTAACACATAAATTGTCTAATTACCATATGAGTCCTCTTACATTAAAGTTATATAGCCATTTGATACCTTTAACTAATAGAACTCAACTTTTGCACCTTTTACGATTTAGTCATTTTTACTTAATTACACATGCAAGTGTAAAAATTTCTTAACAAAATTTTTATATGGCAATACTAACATACCGTAGACATTAAAATTATAAATAAAATAAATATTTTCACATCAAATTTATGGTCTCGAAACCACTATTTCAATTTCACTAAAAACAGGCTGTTACATCTTTTATTCGATATTTCAGTCTCAAGCAGTGTGTACATCTTTGGTTTGGTAAATTGGGATTATTTGACATCCATTCATTATAGCTAAGATTGTGATTTCAGAATATTAAAATTTCATTATTAAAAGTCACGATTAAGTCGTCTTTATAAACCTAAACCGAAATGAAGTTTCTTTTGAAATGTGGTACATAGAAAATGTCTTTCATAAAAATCTTCCAAAAATTATCAAAATAAATATGTACATCTCCCACTACTTCAACTGCCACAAGTGTCCCATTCTCGGGCAGCAATGATAAGCTCTTACCTCTATGATCTTTCATCTCCTCGAACCCCTGTAGAGAAACAAAGACATGTTTAGTGGCTCCCAAATCAATGACCTAATAGTCTATTGAGTCTTCCACTAAACACGCTTCTACCATTAAGAGTTTCATACCTTTGCCTTTAGTAGCAAGGTATTCTTTCCACTGTTTACAGTTTTCCTTGAAGTGCCCTTTTCTTGCTGTAGAAGAAGCATTTTGACTTAGATAGGTCTTTTGGCTTTCTAGTTCTTTTCCTTTCCACTTGTGGTGGCCCAAAGGTCTTAGCCTTGCCTTTTTTTAGCCTTCTTTCCTTTCCCTTTTGAGGAAGAAGTAACGATTATATTTGCTTCTGCCCTTCAGATCGACTAACCATCATTCAATATCAACTCATAGGATTACAACTCCTTCATGAGTTGTGTAAGCGTCAGGTTTTTGTTGCCAAGGTTAAATGCAGCCCGAAAACCAACAAAATCATTCGACAAGCTTTTGACACCATGTCTATTTGGTTATTTTGGCCCAAATTGGCCTCATTATTCGCTGCCTCTAAAAAGTAGCCTATAAGAGTGGTCATATGGTATTTCACTTTAGTATCGGGATTTTATTGGGCATTTATTACATAGTTATAATAGACTGTCGAGCCAAATTTAGAAACGCTTTAGCAATCTTATAGTTTTCTAGTTGCTTATACAGTGTGTTGGTCACGCTTGCAAATATATAGCAATGAGCTATATTATCATGTTATTCCCACCATTTTCTACCTCGACTTTAAAGTCTGGAGGACACTTAGTACCACGAACTGTTTTAAGTTTCTCACAGGTCAAGATAATTATCAAGTTCCTTTTCAATTCCTTATAGTTGTTTCTGTTCAGTTTTGTTTTCAATGAGTATGTTTAATAAGGGAGTTAGTGTAATTTTTAGCTTGAAAATAAAAAAATCATATATTGATGTCTTTGTATTAAGAAAATGTTTGAAAACATTTTGCAACATTATGATATGCATAAAAATGATGTATGTGTCTAACATTAAAGCTTGAAAACATTTGTAAGTCACTGCAACAATAATTCCCACACCCTTTGAATCAAGTGATAAGTGTAAATAATAGGTTTATTTAATACCTTTTTACTTGGAATTTATGCATATCTCGAGCATGTGGATAGCTAATTGTGTAATTTTAGTTCATATTGAGACATTAGGCATAAATTAAGTAAAATTTGTAATTTACATGATTAGGTGTTAATTTTACATAATTTAACTGAATTATGCTACATGATAATTTCTTGTTTAAAATGTTTTAGTATGGAACACTAAATTACTCAATGTTGGGAGCTAGTAAGGAAACACATGCAAGTGAGTTAACTATCCAACAATATGGATGACAAGCTGATGAATTGGGCTCATAAAAATTGCTCTAACCCAACATTGAAGATGGTTACAAAAAATAATTAGTCTACTTTATAATTGGGTTGCCAAACTTTGTGATTCTAGAATTTGAAGTAGACAAAGAGGTGTCAATCATCTTAAGAAGACCATTCTTAGTAACCGGGAGGATCCTTATTGATGTGGAGAAGGGCGAGCTTAAAATGCTTGTTCAGGATTATCAGGTAACATTTAACGTTTTTAAGTCGATGCGATTTCCTGACACAATTAAGGATTGTTCTACAGTGTCCGATTTAGAGGATTTAATCGTGGAGAAGGAACTCAATTATGTTAAGGACCCATTGGAACAAATTTTGACATCAGATCCTCCAAATGATAAAGAAGATGATGAATACTTAGCTTTATTAGAAGCTAATCAAAGGGGATTTAATCCGTAATCCCGCTTTGAATCTTTAGAGTTAGAGAAAAAGGGATTATGCCCAACCAAAAGCGTCAATCGAGGAGCCACCTAAATTAGAACTGAAGGTACTTCCCTCACATTTGAAATATGTTTATTTAGGTAACTCTTCTACTCTGTCTGTGATTGTTTCAGCAGAATTAACTACTGAGCAAGAAGAGAAACTCATCCCAGTGTTGAAACAATTTAAAAAGGCTATCGGATGGATCATAGCTGATATTCAGAAAATTAGTCCATCTGTATGCATGCACAAGATTATCTTAGAAGATGGAAAAAAAGGGACGAGTGATGAACAACGAAGACTGAACCCCATCATGAAAGACATAGTTAAGAAAGAAATCATCAAGTGGTTAGATGCGGGTATAATTTACCCCATCTCAGATAGTTCATGGGTAAGTCTGGTCCAGTGCGTGCCAAAGAAAGGAGGTATCATGGTCATTGAAAATGAGAATAACGAGTTGATACCAACTAGAACGGTTACGGGATGGAGAATTTGCATCAATTATTGGAAGCTGAACAAGGCAACTAGGAAAGATCACTTTCCTTTGCCATTTTTGGACCAGATGCTGGATACACTCGCAAGGCGAGACTATTACTGTTTTCTCGATGGGTACTCGGGGTATAATCAGATTACAGTAGCACCAGAAGATCAGCACAAGACAACATTCACCTGCCTGTACGGTACATTTGCATTAGGCACATGCCATTTTGTTTATTTAATGCACCTGCTACATTTCAAAGATGTATGATGTTTATTTTTACTGACATGGTTAGAAATATTTGGAAGTTTTTATGGATGATTTTTCAGTATTCGGAGATACATATGATGATTGCCTAGTCAATCTAGCCAAGGTACTAAGGTGATGTGAAGAAACAAACCTTGTACTTAACTGGGAAAAGTGTCATTTCATGGTACGAGAAGGTATTGTTCTAGGGCATCAGATAACAAGAGATGGAATCGAGGTACATAAAGAAAAGGTAGATGTTATTAAGAAACTCCCACCTCCAATATACGTAAAGGGTGTTAGGAGCTTTTTGGGCCATGCCAATTTCTATCGAAGATTCATCAAGGACTTCTCTAAAGTTGCTAAACCCTTATGCAAATTATTGGAGAAGGACACGGTGTTTAAATTTGATGAGGAGTGCTTAAGAGCTTTCAATGATTTGAAGAGTTGGTTAGTCCCGGCACCCATAATAGTCACACAAGACTGGGATTTGTCATTTGAATTGATGTGTGATGCAAGTACTTCGCGATCGAAGCTGTCATGAGTCAGCGAAGGAACAAAGTTTTTCATCCCATCTACTATGTGAGTCGGACTCTGATAGGGGCTCAATAACAGAAAAAGAGTTACTTGTTATTGTGTTTTCTTTTGACAAGTTTCAATCTTATCTTGTAGGTACCAAAGTGACTATTTATACGGACCACTCGACAATTAAGTATTTACTTGCCAAGAAAGACGCTAAGCCAAGACTGATCTGATAGGTACTTCTACTTCAAGAGTTCGATCTAGAAATTCAAGATCGAAAAGGAGTGGAAAACCAAGTAGCAGACCACTTGTCCAGATTGGAGCCGCAAGAAGGGAACTCTCCTTTTATACCAATTCGAGAGACGTTTCTAGATGAACAAATACTGAAGGTAAATAATGTCCATAATACCCCTTGGTTTGCTGATATTGCTAACTTTTTAGCTTGTGGTTTGATGCCATTTGATAAGACATATCATCAAAAGAAAAAGTTTCTTCATGGTGTGGAGTACTATTTCTGGGAAGAACCATATTTGTTTAAAAAGTGTGTAGATCAAATGATTAAGAGATGCGTGGAAGAAGATGAAGTACATAAGGTTTTATACCATTGTCACTCAGCGCCAAGTGGGGGACACTTCGAAGGTTCATGTTCTGTAGCCAAGGTATTACAAGCCGTATTCTTTTGGCCAACACTATTCAAAGATGCATATGCTTACGTAAAGAGTTGTGGTCAATGTCAAAGGGTCGAAAATGTCACCAATAGAAATGAGATGCCTCGAACAAATATCATTGAGGTAGAATTTTTCGATGTTTGGGGTATTGACTTTCTCAGTCCTTTCCCTCCGTCTTTTAGTCACTAGTACATATTAGTACCAGTAGGCTATGTGTCTAAGTGGGTTAAGGCAGAGGCATATCCGACAAACGATACTAAGGTTGTAATAAAGTTTTTGTAGAAACATGTGTTCACACGGTTTGGAACCCCAAGAGCCATCATCAGTGATGAAGGGTCCCATTTTGTGAACAATTGGTTGAAATGATTATTAGATAAACATGGAGGGAAACACAAAGTCATTACAGCTTACCATTCACAGACGAATGGGCAAGCTAAACTGGCAAACAAGAGATCAAAGGCATACTTGAGAAGGTAGTTTGGCCGAACCGACGGGATTGGTCCAAAATACTGGATGATGCTTTATGGGCTTACAGAACAGCATACAAGACACCTCTAGGGATGTCACCCTATAGGTTAGTCTTTGGGAAAGCCTTCCATTTACCCTTGGAGTTAGAACACAAAGCTTACTGGGCTCTCCAACAACTCAACTTGGATCTTAAAAGTGCCAAAGAGAAATGGATGCTTCAACTTAACGAGTTAGAAGAATTCCAAATGTCTTCATACGAGAATGCCAAATTACTCAAGAAGGGACTCAAGAAATGGCATGACAAGCATACAAAAAGTTAGACATTTTTACATACCCCTTTTTAACATAAAATTATACAATTTTGATAAAATACTTGTCAAAAAATTAATTTTTACAAAATAATTAAAGTGCACTTAAAAATGAACATGTTGAATTTTAGTTAATTTTATAATTAATTTTGATGACTTTTGGTTATTTTCGACAGATTTGCACAAAGGGCGAAAAATGGCTCGGCAGACACTACTAGAAGCACAAAATTGAGAAGCAATTTGAAGTATCGAGGCGAACTAAATATCAGCCTAAGAGGGTCCAAAATTATATTTATTAATTCATAATGTAATTAATTTTAATTTATATCAAATTTAATTTCGGTTAATAAATTATTATTAATTAATTCTGAAAAAGTGGTCCAGTTGAACTGAACCGAGTGAACCGAACCGACCAAGAAATGTACAGCCCAAAAATCGTCCCAAGAGCTGACCCAAACTAGCTTATTAGCTGATTATTTAAGCTTGCAAAAAGGCCCTTGAATACTTGTTCAAGTTGCATTCAAACCTCTCCACAGTTGGTGGCTTTATAGATTTTCCCCAAGCCTAAATTAGCAAAGTTGAAACTATCAACCTTGCCACATGTGTGGCTGGCCAAGGGAGGCCTGTTTGGCTGATAATTTTAGTTATTTTTAGCATCCCTCCTCAGCTATAAAAACCCCCATAGGCTGGTCATTTTAGAAACACACCTCAAGCATTCACATCTTTCCTCTCTTCTCTCCACTTTCTCTCTTCTTTTCCATTCAAAAATTCCCTTGCTCTCTTGTTGATTTCTCCTATTGGGAAAAGGGCATTCATCAGCTTTTTGGGGTAGTAATTAAGTGCTCATAGCAGCCTTGGTCGACGAGGACAAGGGAGAAGGAAGAATAGAGCAACTAGTCAAGCCACGAAGAAACACCGAATTTGATTCTTGTTCCCTATCTCTTTAATTTTTGTTGTTGTTATGCTGAACATATCTATGAATATTTATGTTGTCAAAATGGTTAATTTAAACAATTTAGCTTGAATTTAATTCGTGTTAGGTTGATTGCATTTCATTTTTTAAAATTATTGAAATTGTGTTTATGTTGTTATAGGCATCGGTAAGATGCTTGATTAAGTAAAATCATGACTAAGTTATTCTTGCATTACAATTGTTAGGTAACTAATGAATTAATTATTTAAACTGATTGAAATTGTAATTAGTGGATAGAGTACTTAATCAGTGCATGTTTAATCATCTAAGGTAGCTGAGGGTTAGATTAGCAACGGTATCTGACGATACATTTGCCTTGCATAACTTGCAAAATTATTGTGATTAAACTGTTTCAAGGTAAGGATACTCTGTTACCTCACATAGTCTTTTATGGGATATGTACAAGAGATTATTTCGATTTAATAAGTATGTATGTGCAATAACATATTTGCCTATTAAGATTTCTTCAATCGATTCAATTGGCATAGAGATATAGTCAGATAAATGGATTTTGGTAGGTGAGTATGTTCATAAGTTAGCAAATTACCGAGTTGCCATGAACTTATTCATAACAATATAAACATGAGTTTAATAATTCTAAGTTAACAAATGTAATTAATCTAACACAATTATGTCATTTTGATTAAAATTGTATTTTAAAATCGTGCATTTGAGATTTATTTATTTAGTTCACTTAGTTTAAAATCTTATTTTTTAATCACCCTCTTCAAACAAAATATTTTTCTTCACCAAAGTGTTTTAAATAGCATTCATAAATAATTATTTTCACAGTCCCTGTGGGTAGGATAACTCGACATTTGCTTGTCACTTTGTTACTTGTTGCGATTATGTACACTTGCACATTTTTGTCGTTCCAAAATACACAACATTTTGCAACATTTCCATTCAGTCCCTTATGAAGGACACTTTGGAGGAATGAGAACTGCTGCAAAATTATTTCATTCATGATTTTATTGGCCAAGTCTATTCAATGTCAAAGAAATGGTAATATTTGAAGAAGACATGAAATGCCGTTACAAAACATTCTAGAGGTTTAGTTGTTAGATGTATGGGGAATAGACTTTCTTGGTCCACATCCACCCTTATTTGGAAACCTATACATACTAGTGGCAGTTGACTGCGTCTCCAAGTTGGTAGAAGTTGTAACCCTTCCTACTAATGATGCCAAGTCGGTGATGAAGTTCTTGTACAAGAACATCCTCACGAGATTTGGTACACCTTCATCCATCATCACTGATGAGGGGTCTCATTTTGATTGTAAACTCGTCGCTAATGCTTTGCATAGGTATGGGGTGAAGCACAAACTTGCGATAGTATATCACCCACAAACAAATGGACAAGTTGAGATTTCTAACAACGAGATTAAGAAAATTCCAGAAAAGGTGATGAAACCAAATTGAATGGATTGATCCTTAATATTGGATGAAGCCTTGTAGGCTTATCGTACTGCCTTCAAAACATCGTTAGGAATGTCATTTTTTAAGCTTGTTTATGGTAATTCATGTCACCTACCTGTTGATTTAGAGCACGAGGCATTTTGGGTCATTAAAAAGCTGAATATGGATTGGATAGTCACCGAACATAAACTTCTCGAGTTGAATGAAATGGAAGAATTCAAAGACCAGGCTTATGAGAACGCTAAGCTCTATAAGGAAAAGACTAAGCGATGGCACGATAAGAGGATCATGCCGAGGCAATTTGAACAGAGGCAACAAGTGTTGCCATTTATCTCAAGATTGAAATTGTTCCCTAGTAAGTTGAAATCAAGATGGTTGGGGCCTTTTGATGTGATCGAAGCCTGTCCTCATGGCGTAGTGGACATCAAATATACCAAGATTTGGGTAATTTTTAAGGTTAATGGTCAACGTTTAAAGCAATACTGGGGTGCTCATGTGGATTGAGACAAACAATCCATTAACCTTCGAGATGTTTAAGCTCAAAATCTTTTCTATCTTTATTTTTTTAGTTTCTTTAATTAATTAACGTTATTTTTGTTTCTGGTTATAATTTCGATAAATTACAGCTTTAGCAAGAATTGTAGGGAAAGAGTGAAGGTGCAAGCTTGTTTAATGTAATATCAAAGGGTGTTTGCCCTAACATTTCGAAGAGAATTATGCTACAGTAAACTGGGTTATTGGATATTGGAGCAAGAGAAAATGAGGGTTGACAAAAAAACGGTTCAAGGAAGAGATTCTAGACAGTTCGGAGCATTCTGTCAATTAGGTAGCCCATGAAGAAAATGCCAAACGTGTTGATTTAGGGCTAGGTTATTCTAGGGTTCTCTCAAAAAAATTATTTTCCTCTTCCATTCCACAAAACTTACTCTGCAAACTTTTCTGAATCATCAACACCACTACGCTCATTTACTTCTCTTCAACTGCCTATGCCTCTTTCATTTTCCACAATTCTTTCGCGTTTACCCTTTCTTTTTCCTAAACTTCCTTAGTCTTTCCTCTTGCACTTTCAACTTCCTTTAACTTCTCTTGATTAGTGTTATTTTCCCGTCTAAATTAAATCCCATTCTCAAATATTTGTAAACATTCTTCAATGGCAAGAGTAAAAACTACTTTCAAAGGTGTTGAATTTTCACAAGCAGGTGCTACCCAACCTAAAGGCTTCTTCAACAGTGATGTTGCTACGAAGTACAACTATATCATCTCCAAATGACCATTTTGCTTCGAACAAGGTTTTCTGTTCAAAGATGAGTTTTATATGGGATATGATGTGTAACAGCTCGTTTTTAATGAAAACAGAGTAGTGGTTTTTGGACCACAAATATGAAGTTAAAAAATTTATTTTATTATTATTTTAAGGTCTACAGCATGGTAGCATTACCGTATAAAAATTTCGTTAAGAAATTTTACCGTTTACATGCTCAATTTGATAAGAAGGACTAAATCGCATAAAGTGCAAAAGTTGTCTTCTAATAGCTAAAGGTGTCTAATAGCTATAGAAATTTAAAGTGGAAGTCCTTATATGGTAATTAGACCATTTAATTTGATAATGGATGTACTTGGCTTGGCAATTGTGTAATTATTAATGTTTTAAAAGGTTAAATTAGTAAAAAGGTAATTACATGTTAAATTAAATAAAACCAAAGTGAAGTATCATCTTGTTCTTCTGTTTTTTGAACCAAAAGTTGAAGAAAAAGGAAACCATTGTTGAGTTAGGGTTTGGCTAGTCTTATTTCTTTGATTGGTAAGTCATATTTGTCCCGTTTTCAATAATTTATCTGTTTCTGATATCATTGTAGCTTAATCTAGCTAGCCTAGAGACTAATTTGTAAAATTGTTAAAGTATTTGAGTTTTTCCATTGATTAACATGTTAGGGTTTTCAAGTTTAATGGTAGAAAATAAATGGTTGTTGTTAGATAAATAACTTTTCCAAAGGAATTTTTGATGAAATTATCAATTAGGGATTAAATTGAAAAATGTGATAAATTTTGTGGTAAAATTGTTGAACCTTAGGAATTCGTAGGATACAAATGACACGTCATGAGGGTTATCGATTTCATCTCTTATGAGTTTACCAATACTCAACTCATATGAGCTTAGCATTATTAAGCTCGGAGGAGCTTACCGTTTACAACTCATATGAGCATACATGTACATGAATTGACAGATTACAGTTCAGTACACCTCGTGTGTACTACCCGCATATCCAACGATATTCTAAATGGTTCAAAGGGCACATTTCTGTTATGAGTTCCTATGATCTCGATATGAACTAGTACATTATTTACATGAATTATATGGAAATGGTTTGTATATGATATATGGATACATGGTATAGATGTTACATGTATATGGAGTTTGAATAGTTGTTGAACTCATGCATGATTATCAGTTCTTATATGAATTACATGGCTAACATGGTTGATGAATATGTGTTAGGCTTTTGGCAAAATTGAGTTGAGATATGCTTTGGGTTTACTTACCCTAAATGTGATTAAAATGGTTAGTTAAATTCTCTATTATACGAACTTACTAAGTTTCAATGCTTACTTTGTGTTATTTTTTGTGTTTTATAGTGATTCAAAAGCTCGTTCAGGTTGGAAGCTTGTCGGAGCTATATCGCACTATCCATCAGCTCTTTTGGTACTTTCAGTTATTTAATTTTGACTATAATGGCATGTATAGGTTAATTTGGCCAATGTTGGTATGTAAGTGTTTTGTTGAGATTAGTCACTTATATGGCTTGTGTTGATGTGTATATATATGTCGCCTTATCATATTTGATGTGTGTTTGATATGGTAGAATGATGGAAAGTAAAATGTGGTTTGAATATGCATATAAGATATGTTATATACCTTGGTGTGATTTAGTGCTTTGTTATGGAAAACTTATATGTATATTGATGTTAGTTAGAATGGTATATTTGGTACCAGTTGGAAATATTGGTATGTTTTGGTAAGTAAGTTAAGTGACATGAAATGATGCAAAATGATTTACCTTGTGAATTGGTATTTTGGGTACCAAATGGGTGAGCTTGATAAGTGACCTACATGATAGGTTTTGCTACAATTATGTATATATTTATTTGGTCACTTAGGTAAATTTGGATACATGGTTGACAAGTTTGCATATTGTCATTTGAGGTGCCTATGGGTATATTGGCTATATGTGATTATTTTACATGTTTAAGGCTTGATTTTGACTCGTTTTGGATGCCTAATTATAACTTGTTTATATGCAAGATGTTGAGTGTAGGTGGATGCCAAATTGGGTGAGAAATGTGGCTTGTAAAATGACCTATTTTCGTCCACATGAGCAAAGACACGGGGGTGTGTCTCAGCCATGTGTGACACACAGCCAAGTGACACGGTCGTGTGTCCCTTATATCTTTTAAAGAGCACAAGTCAGTATGCTCACACAGCCCAACACAAGGGTGTGTGGCTTGGCTGTGTGGAACAAGTCAATGAGTTACACGGGCATGAACACGGGCTGGGACACGGTCGTGTGTCCCCATTTCAAATGTCTACATGGCCTAAGACAGATGCAAGTCTATTGGCCGTGTAAGTCACACGGCTTGGCTATATGGCCGTGTGACCCCTGCAATTTTCAAAATTTTATAAGTTTTTGAAAAATTCTCTAAAGTTTTGATTTTGCCCGATTTGCTTCTATTGTGTATTTTGGGCCTCGATGGCTCGTATTAAGGACAATATGTATAATTATGATTGGTTTCTGACATGAATGCTATATGTTATGAAATGGTTTAATTTTTTGTTCGTTTAAATTGTAAACTTTGGTAATACTCTGTAACCTTGTTCCAGCGACGGATTCAAGTTAAGGGTGTTACATGATGAGTCAGTTTCCTTCATTTTTGAGAAACATGGATGAAAAAATTTATGTTTACATCCCAATGATGTTTTAAGGAAATTCATTCACGAGTTCTATGCGCACATCACTTCTCCTAACAATCCTTCTATCTATGTTCATCGAACCTCAATCCCATTTTATGAAGACTGCATTAATGCCCAATTTGGGTTAAATGATGTTCAAGACGAATACTCCATTCACTGAAACCATCACTGCTGACTGCTTAAATTAGGTATTAAAATATTTGTGTGTTTCAAGCACTCAATAGACCATCTCAAGCCAAGAATGTCATACAATTGAAAGGGCTTCCCTGAAGCCCATAAGTAAAGTTTGGTACCACTTCCTCAAAAGTTGACTACTGCCATCCACCCACAACACCATAGTATCAAAGGAAAAAATTCTATTGCTGCATTCAATCATTATGGATCGAAGAATTAACATTGGTCAGGTCATTTTCTATGAAGTGCAGAGAAGAATGTCGATAGCCTCAATTTCCCTTCCCTCATCAATGCTATTTGCAAAACAGCTCGAGTACCTTTAAATGCCAATAAGGACGTCACACCAAACAAGGGAGGAATGTCAAGGGATATATTTTCCAAAATCCAAGGAGTGGAGACATCAAAACAACCTCAGCATAGTAAGGCACCCACCTCCTCTGCTAAGTACTTTCCCACAGCAGAAGCCTTACCAACTTAGGGCTCATTTGAAAACAAATGTTGCAATCATTAGAGCAACTGGAGCAGAGAAAGTCCCTGTTTGAAATTCAGCAATTTCAACTTGCTGAGGAGATGACAAAGGCCTAAGAACATCAGGCATGCTACTAGTCCTATGTGAGGGATAGAAATGTGGATCTAAAATGGTCCTTACAGAAGAACTTCACAAAACCTATGCTTGACTTCCCTGATTTCCCAAAAGCTTTACTACAATTTTCCAAGGTTGAGGAGGAACAAGTTAAAACCCACTTTGACAAGGCTGAATATGCAAACATAAAAGCTACTCCTGACACAGTGCAAGTAGCTCAGGAGGAGCCTGAGAAAACAAAATCTCTAAATATTGAGTGTGACAATCATAAGCAAAATGGTCCCACACCTACTGCTAAAGCCACCAAGAAGGGCAAAGAAACTATTCCACCCACACCACCTAAAGCAATGACTACCCAAGACTATGAAATTGATCGCATCATTAATGACATCACTGAGTCTGATAAAGAAGGGAAGGATGTGCCACTCCATTCAATGAAAAGGAAGCTGCGCTATAAGCACAGTGCACGTAAATCCACCCACAAACAATGAAGAGACAATCACCAACATCCAAGTCAGGGAAGTTCTCTTCCCATTATATATTCATGCATTTTTTATTTTTTATTACTATGACATTCTCTGTATATGTATATTCCTGCATTCATGTTACATAGATGTTCATGCATTAGGGACAATACATGTGACAGCCCTAAAGTGACCCTAGTCGGAAAGCGGTTTCGGGACCGCTAAACCGAGTCACCAAATTATTTGAATGTGATATTTATTGTCTAAAATATGTGATTATGAAGGTGTGAAAGTTTTAGGCTTCGATTTAGTAAATTGCATGTGAATTTAGTCAAAAGGACTTATGGGTGACATTTTTGAAATGTGATAGGCTAATCTACAAGGACCTAATAGTGCATGTAATCAAAAGGGAGGACTTGCATGTCAATTTTCCCCCCCTAATATGTAGTGGCCGGCCATGAGCATGGGTGGACAAGATGTTATGGCTAAAAACATGTCATAAACATGTTGGGGTAGTGCATTATGTAAGGATTAATAAAATAAAGAGCATGGGTGGACAAGATGTTATGGCTAAAAACATGTCATAAACATGTTGGGGTAGTGCATTATGTAAGGATTAATAAAATAAAGAGCATGGGCAATAAAATATTAGTGTTAGTAGGATGAGAAACAAAAAAAAAAGAAAAGAAAAGATGTGTGTGATTGTCCCCCCATTGCCGTGAGTTGAAGGAAAGAAAAACAAAAAAAAAGTGTTCATCCTTTGGTTCATCCTTGGCCGAAAATTTTAAGGAGGAAGGAAGAAGAAAGGTTGAAGAGGTTCGGCCATGCATGTAACTAGGCTAAGGTATGTTTGATGATGTTCCATGAGATGCATGCATGTTTTAGTTGTTAGCTTGAGTTCTACCTAGCCCATGGTCTAAATCTTGCTATGTGATGGAAATGACACTCGGCCATGGATGCATCATTCTTGCTTGGTGTTGATGTTGTGTTGGTGAGATATCAAGTTATTTTTGTGACCAAGTTGAGATTTGAATTTTTGGAATGAGTAAGGTTTTCGGCTATGGTAAATATAAGGGTAAATGGTGCCTTGATGCATTCGGCCATGGTAGAAAGTAGATGTGAAATGGTAGTAAGATAAAATGCAAAATGTTAGTATTTGATTACTAGTGTATAAATACGTATTAGCCGAGTTTTGAATTTGAAACGAAACGGTATATAACCAATACAAGTAACCATACTTGTGGGAAGTATTAAGCATATAATTGGCCTCAACATATACATGCATACTCGGCCACATGAGAAGATTTGTGTTGCATGCATTCGGTTAGAGGCAAGCATATTGATGCCTTTATCTTGGTTAGGACAATCGGCTAAAAGGGAGTGTGGGTTAATATGTTGAGTTGATGCATGATTTCACATGTATGTGACTTTAATGTCTAATGTATAAATATGGGCTAAGTGCCTTGTGTTCCTCTTTTCGATGCTCAAATGATTAAATCAATTTATTTGTTTAATTAAGCTCAAGAGCAAAGGGGATCTAAATCCGATAAAGGGAAGGAAAAAGTGGTCGAATAGCCATCGAAATCGTTCGACAACATCCGAGGTAAGTTCTTGAGTAATAGAGCTTAAATTATGATTTGATTAGATCATGTTTTAAGCAAATCAAAATCATGCTCTTTGTGTGTGGCTATTGAGCCGAAATTGCAAGAGTGATAAGTGTCTTGTGTTTGAGTTTTGCTAATGAAAATGAAATACGAATGTGTCATGATTTATTGTTAAATGTGCATGGTTATTCGAATGATGTCCGGGCTAAGTCCCGAAGGCTTTGTGCTAAGTGACCATATCCGGACTAAGATCCGAAGGCATTTGTGTGAGATACTAATTCCGGGCTAAGCCCGAAGGCATTGGTGCGAGTTACTAAATCCGGGTTAAGTCCCGAAGGCATTTGTGCGAGTTACTATAACCGGGCTATGTCCCGAAGGCATTTGAACGAGTAGCTATATCTGGTTAAATTCCGAAGGTACGTGATTCGGGAATGAACGATCTTGCTGTAAAAATTTCAGTTAATACGCTTGTAACATCCCAACATTGAGGTATGTTTCGTATGTGCTTTGAATTAGTTGAGCCCTTACAAATAAGTATTCGCTCAGTTGATAAATGAGCTACCGGCCTTTGGCTAAGTTGATCTTTTGTGTATGAACATAAGGGTTGGTAATGTGAAGTAAGCATGATATTGAAAATTTGTGCATATGAAATTATCCGTTTAGCTACATGAATGCTATACTTTGGTTGTGTCTAAACTCTTTGCTCAAAACTTACTAAGCATAAATTGCTTACTCCGTTTCTTTGTTTCTCTGTTTTATAGATTTTGGCTCGTCAGCTATCGGACTCGGGATTTTTGGAAGTCGAAGTCTCCCACACTATCAAAGCCCCCCTTTTGGTACAATTTTGGTTGAACTTTGAAATAGCATGTATAGGACTACCCGTTTTGTTGTTGGTCATTGACCCTTTGGTTTTGTGTAAATTTGGATAGCCATGCGAAAATGGCTTAAATATACTTTGATCATAACATTATAATCGTTTTGTATGTTGTCCGTCGAGAGGTATGGAAATGTTGGTAACGGTTAACCATGGGAATGGTTATTCATGATCATTTTTGGTATATGTATGACAAACTCTAGTTGATCCATGGAGGATCATGAAATAGGTAAAGTTTACCTTAAAAACAGATGCTGGCAGCAACAGTGATGTGGATGTGAAAAATCACTAAAAATAGTAGGAATGGAATTAAATAGTGGATAAATTATGTAAACGAACCTTGATGAATCTATTTTCATAGGAAAGTAACGAAATGATCATATAGACAGTATGTTAAGAGATATTCAGGTTCTCGTGAGACAGGGCCAGAACGGTTTCTGGATTCCCTGTTCCGACTTTGGAAATTCATTATAAATTAACCAGAGATAATTAGGAGTCATGCCATATATGTATAGATTCCTCTCTGAGTCTAGTTTCTATAGAAACAAACGACATCAGTATTGAAGCTCTGTGCAGGGAGATATCCAAATCGTAATGCATGAAGGTCAGTGTAGTCGCACCCTGTAACAGGGGAGAATTTAACTAATAAACTGTACTAATTGGCCCGACCAAAAATTCTAGAAAAAAATATCTAGATGGGCATATGAGTCTAGTTTCAGGGAAAAATTACAAAACTGATTTTTGAGTTGTGAAACTCAAGATATGATTTTTAAGGTGACAGTGACGCAGTTAGCCAACTGCCTGGAAATTTTTAAAATGGACTGCGATAGTAAGCGAATTTAGTCTGTGAACCCCTCGTGTCCGACTCCGGCAACGGTCTCGGGTACGGGGTGTTACAATACATCCCTTAGGATTGGGGATGTATCGAGCATTTAGGATGCATCATGTATTTTGTAAGTACGCTCATTTTAGTATAGGCATTGTAGTATAGCCAAATTTGTTTTGCCACGTAACTACCAAGAACTGGTTAGACTATGATGAGTACAATTTTCACTTGTGATGTTCGATGATGAGCTTAATTGTTTAGTAAACTGAGAACATGTGACAGTGGATTAGGTGAATTTAGTTTAAGTTAGGTTACTTGAGAATCGTATCCTAAAAATGAGATATCCTAACCTCAATTATAATTAGACTATAGCGAGTTTATTTTTTTTGGAGATTCTTGAAGCTAAACTTAGTAAAATTGCCAAAGCATTACTTAAAGAATTACCAGTAGACACTCAAATGCTTATAATTACCAAATAGGTCAGCAACACTTTGTTTGCCCCATTGTGCTGTTGGCTAGAAAAGCATAATAAAGAAAAAAGACAATTAAAGGCACTCCACTATAGTATCAAGCTGAGTATCTAAGGAGGTAGTTGTTTACTCCATCCATCTTCTACGTTAAAAGTTTTAGCTTCATGAGTGAATTCCATTCACCCCTAGACTTGACAATCATAAGAAGTAATTGTAACATACTGATTTTGGGCCTAGTCGGAACAGTGGTTTCGGGACCATAAATTTGATGAGGAAAAAGTTTATTATATTTTTATGGTCTACAATTTCACAAAATGATTTTGTGAAAATTTCAACGTTTGGACACTCAATTTAGTGAAAAGGACTAAATTGTAAAAAGTGAAAAAGTTGAGTTTTACATGTTAGAGGTGTCCAATTGTTATGAAATTTTAAATTGGAGGTCCTTAAATTTCAATTAGACTATTGGTTAAATTGTGGACAAAAATGGACATGAGATAAGTGAAATAGGATATTTTTAAGTGAAGGGTATTTTAGTTATTTAGTAATAAAAAAGAATTAAAAAGGGGAAAAGATGGCAAAATATGCTCATCTTCTTCATTTGGCCGAATTTAGCAAGGGGGAAGCCATAGTTAGGGTTTTAAAGCTTCCAAGCTCTATAGTAAGTGATCCCAAGCCTTGTGGTTAATGTTCTTTACGTTTTTTGAGTCCTGGTAACTTAATTTAGCTTATTCTTGCAATAATTTAACCTAGGGTTCATATTTGGAAAAATACCCATAGGTGAAATGTGTTTAATTTGATGTTTTTGGTAGAATATGAAGCTTGGAATTATGTTAAACAACTTTTGCTAAGCGATTTTAAGTGAAAACGAGTAAAACGACACAATTGGTAAAAATACCTAATGTTCATAAGTAAGTGTTAGAGTGGGAATTTGATGTTGCCATAGAAGGGAAAAATTTTCAGCATGTCATAAATCATAAGAACAAGGGATGAAATTTAATTTTTGAGCTTTGGGGAAAAAGTATAATTATGCAAAAGTTTAGGGGCAAAATCGTAATTTTTCCAAAGTTCGATTCAATGATTATTTTGATGAATGTGACTATTAAATAAGATAAATTTGCTATTATAGATCAAGAAGAACTAAATCCGGAGTTAGACCGGGGAAAGAAAAAGGTTAAAGACTAAAGTGCTAGATTTGATCATATTTTGTACCGAGGTAACTTTACGGTAAATAAATGCAATATTTCAATAATTATTATTAATATTGTTATTTTCCAGCAATTATTTATTTACTTCATAAAATTATTTAATGTTGACTTAAGTATGAGATGATAGAGAATCAATGATAAAAGCCCCGTTGAAACATTGGGAATGTATCGGATACAAATGTCATGACCTTAAGGGAATGAGATCCCATGTAAGACCATTTCTGGGACATGGCATTGGCATCATTGAGAATATGAGAGGTCCCATGTAAGACCATGTCTAGGACATGGCGTTGGCACCGAGATGAGAGGTCCCATGTAAGACCATGTCAGGGACATGTCATAGGCACCGAGATGAGAGGTCCCCCGTAAGACCATGTCTGGGACATGGCATGGGCACCGATATGAGAACACCCATGTAAGACCATATCTAGGATATGGCATTGGTAGTACAGAAAACATCCCATGTAAGACTATGTCTAGGACACAGCTTTGGCATGTTTTATCAGATAGGAGACCCGAGTATCCTTAGTATTCCAAGTGATTCAACGGGATAGTAAATAGACCATGTTACATGAAAGTTCAGAAAAAAGCATAATAATAAATTCAGGTGAGTTACAAGGATTGAGAATATCTCAGTTATCAGTTGAGAAAGAAATTTCAGTAAGGGAGGAGTAAGTTATAATCATGAGTTATTTAAGTAAGCAAGTAAGTAAACAAGTAAGTAAAAAAGCGAGTAAAGATTCTAATGTTTGATGAAATTTATGAGTATGATTATTTATGATAAATGTTATTATTTATTTACTTGTAAACTTACTAAGCTTTATGCTTACTTTCTTTATTTTCCTTATTTTTATTGTATCGCCAAGTCAGTTCGAGGATCACAAGGACGTCGGAGTTCGTCCCACACTATCTACAGAAATCTCGGTATTATGTGATTTTGAAACGTGTAAAGCTATGGCATGTATAGAGACTTAGTCATTTTCAGTCTGTTTATATGGTATGGCTAATGGTTAGCTATTGAAATGGCTAATTAAGAACATGTTTGGTGTTATGGATGCCTAAATGATAGTAAATACAAAGAAATTATAAAAGAGTAAAAATTTGCAATGGAACAGTTTTTGGACAGCAGCAGTGATGTGATTTTGAAAAATCACCAAGGATAGTAGAAATGAAATTAAAGAGTGAATGAGATATAGAATTAAAGCTTATCGAGTTTATTTTCACACAAAGAAACGGTGTAGGCAAATGGAATTTTATATTAGGAGATATTTGAATTTTAGTGAGATAGGGTCAGAGTTGTTTTTGAAGTCCTCTGTTCTGAATTTAGAAAATCATTAAAAATTATACAGAAAGAATTATGATTCATAATTTATATTTCTAGAATCCTTAGTGAGTCTATTTTCAAAAAAAGCAGATGAAAACATTATATGAATTCTGTATAATGAGATAACTGAGTTTTAGTATAGAGAGGTTAGAACTATCAAGTAGAGAAATAGGGGAGACTTTAACTAATAAACTGTACTAATTGGCTAATGCAAAAATATTGAAAATTTTATAGTAAGAAGATATATGAGTCTAGTTTCAGGGAAAATTTACGGATCTAATTTTTTAGTTTCGTAACTCAAGTTATAATTAAATTAGTGACTATCGCACGAGTGGACAACTTTACTGTGAATAGTGATATAAGTTATTTTTGATTTGTCTAAGTATTCGGAAATTTTTTAGTGTTTTCGGTTTGGACCCAAATCATTTTTGTTGCATGTTTTAGGGTCTTGAGGGTCATTTTTAAGGACATATTGATTGAACGTGAGCGAATTAATTTTAAAAGCAAATTTTTATGCTCCGAACTGGTAAGTTAAATCAGATAACGCCTCGTGCTTGACTCTAGGAATGGTCTCGGATAAGGGGTATTACAGTAATCATAGAGGAGACGAGGTGGGGAGACTAGTCAATCCAAGTAAATCGTAGTTTATCTTGATGGAGAAAGTGAGGTCGGGAGATAAGCAAGTATGCAACAATTAATAAATTAGCAGACCTGGGAGGTAATACTAGTTAATTAGCTAATTCACATTAAAACCTGAATTTTGAAATTAGTTAATCTTTTGTTTATTAATTAGGAATTTAATCAATCATAGACTAGTGGCTCTCATTGTCGACACTAGGAATAGGAAATTTCATAGGTTAGTTAATTTAATTATTTTAACTAAAATCCCAAATTATATTCACACTACTAATTTACGACTTGATTATATTAGTAATTATTTTCTATAATTAATTTAATAATAGTTTCTCCAATTTGCAATCCTTTGGGTATGATCCTCGAAAAACTTATCTGTGTTCTGTAGTAACAGATATTATATTACGATGTGACTCGTACGCTTGCAGACACCACCGATTCAATTTAATATATATTTTTTGTGTGATATTTCTCTATAAATGATAACACGTTTAGTGGCAATCAATGTTCTATTGCTTGATGATAAATACACATTCCTCATTCTTTGCAAATTATTGACCTACAACCAACTCTTCTGATTCGAAATCTACCACCAACATGTGCAAAGGTATTATATCTAGTTATTCTGGGAACTCAAATGCATGCGCAACACCAAGATCTACACGCTCCACATGTGGGCCCTAGGGTTCTTCCATATGACAATGAAACGAGTCAGGTTCTTGAGCGGAGGGATGTATACATTATCATCACCACTTATGCCTTCATTGTTGACTTCGGGACATTATCGAGATCGGAGTGACTAAAATTTTCACCTTGGTGATCAAAACCACCATCATCATCGAGCTCTTCTTTACCATCTGCATTGGAACCAATCACCAATGAATGTATCTGTAAACGAGAACCCGAATTAGGGTTGTTATACACAGTCGAAGCATTGTGTAGATTCTCGGCCCATGTTGATGTCACTTTATAATCGCACCATTCTACCCACCCAACATTTATATCAAAGTCAAACCCATTTACAGACGATCGATCACCTATTGACAGATAATCTCGAAACCTCTATATTCAAGTACTGAACTCCATATTGTTGATTTAATGGAGTGACATTTTGAACGAGCTTAACATCCGCTAACTCAGTGAACAACTCAACTGGTTCAACGTTCCAAGGCAAGAAATATAATGCGATCATGGTTTCCATGTCATCATCCTCTACAAATTTCATCTTCCTATATTTGCATAGATTTGACAAAACTAGAAATTTGTAGAATAGTCTAGACATCCTCCTCCCATAACGTCGAGAAATTTTTGCAGTAATTTTTTGTTTTGTTTCATTGACTTTTACATTCTTTTTAAAGATCATTCCTATTTGATGGCACGATTCAAATATACAACCAACTATTATTTGTAAAATTATCCCATCGAAATGAAAGTATACAAAGAATTGACTATTCATCTTCAATTCTAAATCTGTAAAATAAATTAAAAATAAAAAATATTAGTTCTTATTAAAACAATCCATACCATTTAAAAAGAAAACATTTTTATCAAACAATATAAGTAAGTTGCATCTCATATTACTAATTATCAAAATAAAATAAAATAAAATTACAAAAAATAATTACAAGCTAACCTTATAAACTCAAACTTGATTTTTGAAATCTAAAATAAAAGGAAATTTGTTGATATTCAATTTTGATTTCTAACAACTCTTTTTTTTTCTCGTTTTGTTAAACCAATTTTTTTGCTATCCCCTGTTGCTAAACAAGAAAAAAAATTCACTTTTTTTCTATTATCTCCCATTTTTCTAAACACAATTTCTTTTTCTTTTTTTTGTTAAACTGACGGAAATCTTATTTTGGTACGGGGATGGGGTATTATATAAAGGGTTGGTGCCATCTGATAGTGTGGGGAACCTATTTAAACGGTAAGATTTTCAATTTTCAAACCGATGCTGCCTGACACATCGGCGGCACCATCTAACATCAGCCAATCTTTTTTTTAGTTCAACAAACTTTTTTTCAGCCATTTTTTAAAAAATTAAAGTTGTGTCGTCGATGCGTCACATGACACCAATAATTTTTTATTATTTTTAGACCACTATATGTACCCGTGAAAATTCAAGTATTTTTAAAGAATACATACCAGTGCTACCACTGGTTAGGCAACACAAATAAAAATTTAATTTTGTAAATGATATGATTGCATGATGATTGAGGAAAGAGCAATGCAATTCTAGGGGGCTGGCATGGGCCCCGACCCCCTTAAAATGAAAAATTACCATTTAGGATCTTTAAATTTTTAAAAAAATTTAAATTAGTAAAGATAAAATTTCACTTTAGCATCCCTAAAGTTATAAAATTTCAATTTAATCCTTTAAACATTATAAAGATATACACTATGAAAAATTAAAATTTCATTCGACCCCCTTAAAAAAATGTTCTGGCTTTGCCCTTGGGAAAGAGTAGGGTGGTGCCATCTAACTGGCTGGCGGCATCGATATACACTATAACAAACACCCCGATTTTCATAATTAATCTATCTCTTGTATCATTTTTGTATTTAATTTTTTTTAGTATTATTGTTATAAAGAATCCAACTATTGTCATCCTTTAAAAATCTTTTTATTTCAATGTCAACAGTTAATGTGGAGGCATTAATTAGAACTTTGTAAAATATTTAAAATCAATTAAGTTTCTAACAAAAAAATTGTAATAAATTGAGTCTCTAAAATAGTTTCTTATCGAAGCTTCTGACGGGACGTTAAGTATTGACATGATGACTAACGTAACATTAATGTGGAAGCGACATAGAAGACTTAATTGACCCTTATCAATTTTCTTCAACAAAAATTAGTACTTACTCATCGCCAACCTTAAGCCACTAAACCCTAAACTTATTGTCATTCAAACTCCTCACTTAATGCCCTTTACAAGTGACATAGCCATTGTCCTTCAAGCTTCCTGTTTCCTTATTACCTAAACCAAAGACTCCATCCTGTTTCCTTATTACCTAAACCAAAGACTCCAAGCATTCAGAATAATAAAACTTTTATTTTTATAACTTTCTAATAATTTTTATAATTTTTAACAATTTTTATACTTTTTATCATTTTATTAATTTTTCTATTTATAATATTAATAATTTTATAATTTTTAAGTTTTACATAATATATTAATAATATTTTAAAATTTGTTTACTTAAATCTTTAAAATAACTTAAACCCTCTAAAATAATTAAAAAATCAATTAAAACTCAAAATGTATGTGAGTTGGTACACCATCATTTTCTTCATGTAAATTGATACATCATCAGTTAAAAATTGGTCAAGAGTATTTATAGAAAACTCTATTTTAGTAATTTCTCGTTAACGGTTTAAAAGATTCCAATTTTCCACGTCTCCTTTTACATACTTGAAGCGACTTTTCATCGGCCTCAACAGTCAACGTCAATTCAACCTTCTACAACCAAAAGAATCCAAAATGTGCCTTCAAGTTTGGGCCAATGTTAGAGTGGTGCAAAGGGGGTCCCATTTACCAATAAAACAATTCTCAACTGAAATGCCATTCCCCGTTCCTCTACTAAAGACAAAAAACCCAAAAAGAGAACCCCCCCCCAAAAAAAAAAGGCACTATCAGATAAGTCTCCAAAAAGTCGAAATGCTCCCCCTAATTTGATCGATGGACATCTTAATTTGGTGACAGATCTTTCACACTAAAACCTGAACTTAAAACCATTCGATTTTTTTTTGTTTGTAATTTATTCCCTCTTTCTGCTATTGTAATGGATTGCTTGCATAAAAAAACCCAGGCTTAAGTGGTCTTCAATTCACAGTTTCATTTTGGAAAACGCATAAACTGAATTTGAAGAAAAATTTCAAATGAAAACTCGTTTTTGGTTAGTATGAAGATAAAGTAAATGATTACTTATACTTAATTCTATTGATTCATGTAAAGAAATCTAATAAATTTCACTCGACAACTTTTATTTATTTTATTGTTGATTCCAATTTGTCAAAGTATTGATAAAATCCAAAGCAGCAGACAAAGACAAAGTGGAGGCAGCAACATCAATTTTGTCATAATAAGTAAAGCAAATGCAAACTTAAAAAGCAGTAGTAATTAGATGCTAAAGCTACGAATAAAATGACTAGATTCATTTCACTTCCTAAATTAACACAATGTAATTATTTCTTTTTCAAGTCAACTAAGTGCAAATCCAAAAATTCGCCTTTAGGTTTTGCCTTCTATTTCTATTCAATTTCCATCCTTTCAAACCATGTAGTTTTGCATTACAACCACTAAAAAGACGGGATGCAATAAGCCAGCTTTCTTGATAGCTGCTATACCTAGACATGTTACATTCTTTTGTCCGGTAAAGTCCACTACAAAAGTTGCGGTCGTGCCAAGTGGTGCGACTCGATTGCACCATTTTCAGACGTTTTATTGGATGTAAATTGTTGCCCCATGACATGAAAATAGAAAATGTAAGCATATACCCTCAAAAACAGAATCTAACAAACGTGTGCTTAGGCTTTTATTTCCTTAAAGCAATATCGTTACTCGAGTTTGAAGTTCGTTATTTTAGTTAACTAAAATAAAAAGTTATTGTAATAATCAAATGGTTATTGTAACAAAAATGTTAAATATTTTATTAAAATAAAAAGTTATAACTAACCAAATGGTTAGTAGAAATATTGTAATAATCACACTTGACAAATGCTAAAACGTATTGAAGACGTTATGCTAAATATGAAAAAAAAAGAAAGAAAGAAAAAAAGCAAGCCGTTGCTTAATATAAACAACTTGAAAACTCTGGAAAGCAACAAAACATTGGAGTAAAAATACTCTATAAAAGTGCCCAAAGTTCAATTACATAACAACAGACGCAAAATTAAAATAACACCAAAAAAATCAAGCACACTCCTTAACATGACAAAACATCAATATCTATAAACTTTTCGACAAACTGAAAGCACCAACACATAAGCCAGATACTAATACTTGACAAATATTAGAAAATCCCTTCGAGGCCTAAGTTTGCAGAAAATGAGATTAATCTTAAAACTCATAATTGAGCATCTTGCCATGCCATCACCTACTCACATTAAAAAAAGGTAAACTACAAAAATTAATCACTAAACAAAGGCTAAGTTTTTATTTTTGCCACCCAACTATCAAATATTACAATATGTTCATCCATGTTATTAAGTTGTTTCAATCACTCATCTATTAACTATCATTATCCTCCTTAAACGAATGATGACACCACACATTAACTCAAGGGTTAATATCTAATTTGACCGCTGAATTATAGCTAAAATATTCAATTATTTTATAACTTTTGTTTAACAATAATTCTAAACAAATTTAAATATATCAATAAATTATAAAAAATCTAAGAATTCATAATTTATTTTATCGAATTATAAACAATAATTTTAAAGTTATAATTATATAAAATAAAAATTTTAAAAAAGTTCACTTAAATGTACATTATTTCTAAAAATTCATAATTGAGTAAGTTGTCTCAATTTAGTGACTATTAAAGCATATAATATCGATACAATAAGGACTGTATTGATACTTTCTATGAGGTATCGATACCTTTGGGAGGGTATCGATACTCGGGTAATTTTTCTTTGAGTTGTCAAATCATCGAACTTTAAAATGGTATCGGTATTAGGCAGGGGTATCAATAATGTTTTAAAGGTATCAATACTTTGTTAAGGGTATCGATACTTTTGATTTTTGTTCAATTTTCGAAAACATCAATGCTCAAATTGGTATTAATACTAGATCATGGGTATCGATACTTTTGATTTTTGCTCTCTTTTTCTGAACTTTGAAGCTCAAATTGGTATCAATACTTGGTATAAGTATTGATACTTCAGGTTAGGGAGAAATTTTTACTTGTTAAAAACATGTTTGAAAATTTTGATATTCAATTTGAACTTATTTAAAATATTTTCTAAGTATTTGAAGATTAGATTTAAAATTTTATCTCATAGAAATATTTTGAAATAAATTGCCACTTGAAATTCATCATGTTTTATTCAAAAACATTATCTTTGCTATATCAAAACATTTATCAAATAAAGCTTAGTTTAACATTATGTTAGGACTAAGTTAGAAGGTAGTGAAAAGTGATGGATTTGATTAGAAATTTAACTAAGCTTTATAGTTAATTTTATGACATTATGGGATAAATGAATAAATTGAAAGTTGATAAGAAATTGTGCTATAGATTAGAAATTCAAGGTCCCTAATGAAATAATATGAATTTTAATTTTGATTAGATACTAAATATTGGAAAATATGGTCATTTCAAATATATGACTGAAATGAATGAAATGCAAATTATGTTAAATTGTTGTGTTTTCATGTATTTTTGTGAAACTGATACTATTTTTATAACTAAATTATTGTACGTAGGTAAAGATGATGTTGGGCCATCTCGTGATAAAGGAAAGGCAAAGGTCGTAGGTGAGTAGCTATCTCGGTTTGTGCTTTCATGATTAAGTGTCATTCATATGTACTTGGTTGTTAAAACTAGCTTGTTTAAGGTAATGATCTCACTTGTCTCATGAATAGGTAAGTATGAAATTGTTTGTAAATTATGAAAAACAAGATAGTATGCATATGGTATGTGATGGTATGAAATTGATTTGAGTATATGTGAATTGCTAATGTGTTAGACTATGATATGTGGACCATGTATATATGTTTGAATAATTGAATATCCTATTAACGGTCTCGGGCAGAGTCAGGTATAGTTGACATGCCATATTATTAGTGTACATGATTTTACTTTGGTTTATACCAATGGGGCGCGGAGTGCATATTATACTTCTGACTTTTTGATGAAGTGCTAAGCACATTTATATACTTCAGTTTATACCTGTGAGGTGTAGATCACATATTATACTTTGGATGTACCGATGAGGCACTGAGTGCCAAATATATTAGTGTGATGGTCAGATGATTTGTGTATCCATCTTGAGCCTGTGTCCTGTTAATAGGTATTAAAAAACATGTACCTTGTTTATTCACATTTGACATGGAATGTATTAATGAAATGTGTATCATGCATACTAATGTTAAGTGAGTAAAAGTTGGTGTGTGAAAGATTATATGACTTACTTATTATGAGCCCTAAGGGCTGACATGGTTATAAAATGACTCATTGTATTGGAGAATTAAATGAAAATTTGTTCAAAAAAATTCAGTTCAAAAATAGTTTTCTTGCACAACAGAAAATAAAAATTTTGAAAATCAACTCGGTCTGTGACATTTATAACAATAAACCCTAGACTTAATTTGCACACGTGTTTTTGGATAGACTGATCCTTTTCGTTCTCGGCTTTCAACGAAAGGGTCTTCTCCACTAGTCTTGTACCACACACTGCTACGAGTGTGGGCTCGAATGATTCGAATAAAAACAAAGAACTAGAACTAGTTTTCTTTATTTTTAGGGTGAAAGTGAAAATTCTCTTTTCAAATAGAAACAGATAAACACTACAGCAAAACAGGCTTTTAGCGGCATTTTTAGCGGCGTTTAAAAAATGAGCATTAGCACGCCGCAAAAAACCTAAGCCCAACAGCATCGTTTTGTACCTTTCGGGGCTTTAGTGGTGTTTTTAAAAAAAGCGCCGCTAATGCTCAGATCTTTAGCGGCGTTTTTGAAAAAGCGCCGCTAATGCTCGGGGCTTTAGCGGCGTTTTTGAAAAAGCGCCACAAAAACATTTTATCTGTCTATTTACTATTTAATTTATTTATTTATATTAATTAAAATTCAATTTATTTTTAAGTGAATATTTGTTAAAAATGGATAAATTTGAAATAATGACACGTAGAAATAATTTGAAATAAAAAAAACATAGAAAAATATTTGTTAAAAATGGAGAAATTAAAATACTATTATTTAAAATAATTTTAAATTTTGTGGGTACATGGTTGATTGATTTTAAATTTATATATTAAATAATTTCAAATATAATTGTAAAAGATACGATAGTATTAATTTTAAAATATTTAATTTAATTATCATTATAGTTTAGGGTTTAATATATATGGTTTAGGGTATATATATGGTTGATTTAGGATTTAGGGTCAGTTTAAGAGTTACAATTTTAAGGTTTATAGATTATGGAATTAGGGATTATGGATTAGGGATTCTGATTTAAGGGTTATGATTTAAGGTTTATGGGTTAGGGGTTAGGGGTCAGAGGTTAAGAGTTAGAGATTTAGGGTTTATGAATTCAGTGTCAGGTTAGGGTTTAGGGTTTAGATTGATTAGTGTGTTTTAATTTATATATTAAATAATGTTTAAGGGTTAGGGGTTAGGGATTTGGGGTTGGGTTAGCGTTTAGGGTTTAGATTAATTAGTGTTTTTAATTTATATATTAAATAAGGTTTAGGGGTTAGTGGTTAGGGGTTTGGGGTTTGGGATTAAGAGTTAGTGATTTAGGGTTTAAAGATTCGAGGTCAGGTTAGGGTTTAAGGTTTAGATTAATTAGTATTTTTTAATTTATATATTAAATAAGTTCTTATATAATTGTAAAAGAGATAATAATAAATTGTACAGATTATTAATTCAAAATTGATATGCAATTTACAATAATTGAATATAAAAAATTGTAAAATACGCGAGCTTTGGCGTTTATTAATTTAAAATTGATATGCAATATACAACAATTGAATATAAAAAATTGTAAAATATGCGAGCTTTGGCGGCATTTATAGCAAAAACGCCGCTAATATGTATTAGAATTTTCCAAAATGGTGTCGTTTCATTACAAGAATTTAATTTATTAGTGACGTTTCTTCTGTAAACGCTGGAAAAGGTAAGATTAGTGGTGTTTATGACTAAAAAATATTTAATCTAAACCATTTGATATATTTAAATATTATATTTAAAAAAATTAATAAATAAATAATGTAACAAATTGATACGGATAGGTAACTATCTATTTTGGATATATAGGACCAAATTATAAGAAATAAAAATAAAATACAAAAACTAAAATCATTACACATCGAACATCTAGCAAAACAATTATATTTTAGTTAGGAAGAAATATCTCTAATAAAATGGAGATTAGATCGGAAATGAATAATATAAAATCATGATTAACGTCTCAATCTTTAATAGAAATCTAATATGTCAGAGATTAATTGCTTACATTGGATAATTCTAACTTAATAATTAATTACAGCCATTTAATCATTTTTTTCTTATTAAAATATACGATATTTATTTTGAGAGTACTTGATTTTTTTATAAAAATTCAATTTATAAAAAATAATAAATTTTTTTATTCCAAATGAAATAATTTTTTGCGGCGTTTTTCTTGAGAGTACTTGATTTTTTTTTATAAAAATTCAATTTATAAAAAATAATAATTTTTTTTATTCCAAATGAAATAATTTTTTGCGGCGTTTTTATGAACAACGCCGCAAAATGTAAGCAATAACGGCGTTTTTATAAAAAAACGTCACAAAAATAATTTTACTTTAAAAAAATAGTGTCATTTTATATAGCAAAACAGTGTCGTTTTATTCCAAATGAAATAATTTTTTACGGTATTTTCAAAAGATAAACAATAGCGACATTTTTATAAAAACATCACAGAAAATAATTTTACTTTAAAAAGATAGCTTCATTTTATATAGCAAAATAGTGTCGTGATTTTTCCCCAAATTTCCCCCCTAAAACCCAAAAACGAAAAAATCCCAAATTTCCCCCTAAAATGGAGGCACCAAAGACGATTCATCTTCTTTGATGAGAGTAGCAGTGTGAGGAATGAGAATTTATCTTCTCATTTTTTGAAACCTAAACCCAGAGAGATATTGAATTTTGGTAAGAGTAAGAGAAGTGGGAATGGGAATTTGTTCACAGGAAACTCTCTGTTCTTCGTGGAGAACAAGAAGAGGTCGCCTAATTCAAGAGGGAGCAACGAAGAAGCTATGCTTTCATTTACTTCAGGTGTAATTTTACCTTCATCTGGTGTGGTGAAATCAAGTGGGAAGTGTAGGAAAAAAGTAGCTGAAAGTTTTGGGTTTTGCTTCGTTGATTTTCTTTTTGTTTCACATTTTCCTACTGACCAAACAAAGGGTAAAGATAGAATGTTATTTTCCTCATTTTTCTTTTTGTTTTCTTCTACAATTTTCAAGTTATTCTTGGTCTCATAGTTTTCTACTTTTACTCTTTTACTAAGATTAAATGCCATCAGGATTATTATTTCCTCTAATAGATCTAGCATATCGATTTGATTAATGCTTCTTTGTTTCAGTGCTTGAGAAGCTGTTAAAAGATCATGCTGGAAAATATGCGACTGGAGATGAAGTTTCCATGGTTAGTTTCATTCTCTCCTATTTATACATGCCTTTGAATTAATGTGGTTTGATTTTATTTTTATTTTTATTTTTATTTTTATTTTTGACGGGGGTGCTTCCTGCAGCAATATGTGATTAAGAAAATGTAAATCAGGCATCATCTAGATGCAATTCTGCCCCTGAACTATATATGCCTTTGGATTTCAGATGAAATGAGTTAGCCATAGATCTAAGTTCTGTTTGACTTAGCTAATATCATCTTCTGTTGCTTGTTATGAAAACCTTTTAGAAGTTCACTCCTAATGTACTGTAGAATAAGAAATATCTGAAACTATTTATTTTAAAATGTTCTGACTAATACATAAATATGGCCTGTTGACTTTGTTTGCAGGCAGATCTGTTTCTAGCACCACAGATTCTGGCTGGGATTGAACGATTCAATGTTGACATGGTAATCTGCTTATTCCATTAACTACTAGTTTCTGCATCCAATTGATATTTGTTCACTTTTAACTCATTTGAAGTTGCCATTCCTCTCCTCACACTAAAATGCAGGCATGTATTCTTGGCTTTTCTATTTGCTCTTATGCTTCTGAAATTTTTGTGAGTTAGAGGGAGAAATATTGCTTCATATATCACCATCCTCCTAAGATTTTTCAATGACACCAAATAAAATTTTTCAGCTCTTGACTCAGGTTTCTTTTTTACTTGGACTTGTACACACACATATATCACATTATGCAAAAGACACATATATCACAAAATTACTCTCTTTCTTAACTTTTTATATTATATATATGTTTTATAATATTAGCTTTAGCTCTCAGTTTTCACTTTCACATTGAGTTTTTTGAGCATTTTTCATATTTCTTTCTAATGTGGGACAAATTTCATTTTCTTAAAAAGAAAAAAATTATATTGTTTTTGTTGCCTCAATCCTCTTTATTTGTCTCTTTAACCTCATTGGATATGGAGTCTATGTTGTCTTTTCTTTTCAGTTTTTCCATTTTAGATTTATAGTTAAACTTCAAAGTGGTTCTGCTTCAAGTTAAAACAGTGGGGTTTTTTTACATTGATCATCTTAAGTTTTCAGAAAATATTTTTCCTGTTGATTTGGATTTTTTAAGGTTATTTTTGTTTTTCCTTCCTAAAATGCTTTTTTGGATGATTTAATAAATATGGAAGGATTAAGCTTTAGAAATCCATGATTAACTGAGGACTTTATATTGGGTCCTCAGTTCAGTTGTTTAAAATCTATATATTTTTTTATAATATGCTATGTTATTTAGACTTGGATATGTCCTTGGAGGATCATATCCCAGTACCTTTGTTTGCATATGTGCTGGACACGGGTGCTTTAAATAAAATGAAGAGTGCTTGCTGTCAACTAGGAGTTTTGATGATTATGATCATGATTGTTTCATATATATATATTTTTCACCTATAGTAACATTAATTTTGTAAAGATATTTTCTTCAATTCTGAAATTACTTTAATATCTCTTATTATCTTAAAAGTTCTGTTTATCTTGGTAAACTTAATTTTGCAGCTGCTACTGGATTTTTTGAGCTTCTCTGCTTCTAGCTTTTCATCTATGGCCAGATACTCAGTTGTGACTAATAAGGTCTCAATGGAGGTTGTTGAAGAATTCATTCTAGAATAGTTGAATCTGACAAAAGGCATAATATCTGAAATTAAGGTACCTAATCTTTTTTTCCTTCTTAGCCATTAATCATTATTGAGTGTTGACATGGGGGATCTATGCCACTATATATATGTTACTCTAACTCATCATTTTTTCTGAAGTGCTAATGTTTGACACTTGTGTTTGATGCATATTTGGACATGGATACATGAACATGATCCTCTAAATATATGAAAATCCTTAAAAAAGTTGAGCATACCTATGTGGGATATATACCTTATATGAAAATAAAGGTTATGCCTTTTTAAAAACCTGTTTAATACATTATATAAATGTCTTCTTAAAAAGTTCATTATTGAAGTCAAACTGCCTGGCTTGCTGAAAAATGATGAGTTACAAACTACCTTCATTTCTCCCATAAAGATCTGCCGAAATATGTTTCATCTAACAAGATTTTGATTGACAGCACATTCATTTGACAGGATAATTTGGAAACCTTGTTGCAAGAGGACATTCAGGCTGATCTAGTATGTTGCTTGCAGCATTTGCAGGTATTTTGTGTAGTTTAAGTTGTGAACATTGGGTTTTGATTTGTTCATGTGAACAAATATGATGAATCTGAAATGCATTTCTATTCTTCTATTTGCAGTTAAGATTTGAAACTAAAGACAAAGCAAGGAGACTTCTTAAGTAATGTGTCATTTTTGTTGAAACCAGGGGGTTATTTTTTCGGTATTACTCCTGAAAATGTGATTGTCAAAAACTGTTGTTTCTGGATTTGTGTATTTTCCTTCTTTTTTTCTTGTGGTTATTGCTGCACCTGTTTCTGGGAGGTGATTGTGTAAACATTTTAGTGTGCTTTAGTTATTGTAAGAATATTTTTAACATTTTTAATTTTAATATTATTGTGAATTAGAATTCAGTTATCAATTTATATCATATATCTTTCATTGAATTTGAAGTATAATTTAAATTTGCCGTTTTTGGTTGGATTTTATGTTACAAGAAGGATCTGTATATGGATGAAAATCAGATGTTACAAATTTGCCAAAATTAGTGTCGTTTTTCCATAAACGCCACTAAAGAACGTACTTTTAGCGGCATTTGTGATAAAAGCGCCGCTAAAGATCATGTTCTTTAGCTGCATTTGTGGGTAAAGTGCCGCTAAAGGTCATGTTCTTTAGCGGAGTTTGTGGGTAAAGCGCAGCTAAAGGTCATGTTCTTTCGTGGCGTTTGTGGTAAAAGCGCCGCTAAAGGTTATGGTCTATAGCGGCGTTTGTCGTAAAAGCGCCACGAAAGGTCATGGTCTATAGCGGCGTTTGTGGAAAAAGCGCCGCGAAAGGTCATGGTCTATAGTGGCGTTTGTGGGAAAAGTGTCGCGAAAGGTCATGGTCTATAGCGGCGTTTGTGGGAAAAGCGCCGCTAAAGGTCATGACCTTTAGCGGTATTTATTTCTAAAAGCGCTGCAAATACTTTTAGCGGCGCTAAAAACCTGTTTTGGTGTAGTGAAAATTGTTATTCTAGAAAACGTATGTAATTCTTAGAGAATAAAAGTCTATTTTTTAGTAGAATAACTATATCTGAAAGTTGTGTAAATAACCCTACGGTGGAATCTATTTATAGGGAGAGAAGGTAAAACCCTTGTTGAATTTTAGAAGTTTATTTCAACTAGAAAGAGGAACTCCTAGTCTAACCAGAAGTATGGGTGGTAGCAACCCTAGTTAATATTACTAGGGTTTGTCGTCCACCAATTTTAATAGGAGAGGCTTCAGGGCCTCTCCCATATCAAGTCCAATTACAAGTACTTCCTGGACTTTTAACTCAATACTTTATAATTTGATCCAACCCAAAATTTATTTTTTTATTTCCCAAAATAAACTTCAATGTATTTCCAATTAAATAATCTACTCAACCCAATTCTAATTCCGTTAAAATCATGACAACTTTATCGTAAGCAAGTTTATGAGAAAACAAATTTAATATTTCTTCATTTAATGATTCACTATAACCAAATGATTTATTTCCATTTTCAAACTTTATTTAATTCAAAAAACATAAATTCATTTTTTAGGTCATGTACATTTTTCATTTTCAGGTTCATTTTCGAAGAAAACCATAATCATATCCAAATGTTTCCTATTTCTCCATTTTCAAAATTTATATTCATTTGTGTTCATTTAATTCAACATGCAATTCATTTCTGGTTTCAAGGAGCTAACGGAGGGACCGATTGATCATATGCAATTAAGACTTAAATGATTTATAATTAAGTTTAAGTTTTTCGCCTATTAGTTATAAACTTATTTAGTCACGAAGCCATTCCACTATAGTATTGTGATTAGGCTCTCCCCAATAGCATACTGTTATTAAAGTAACTTGATTATTGCTCATCCAGACCTTGTTCTAAGTGTGTTAAGCTCATAGGATATCTGTAATCTCTTTTGAATAATATTCAATCTATCACAGCCGGATATCTTAAAGGACCCAAATTTAGAGAAACTTCGGGATCCAATCGAATACATGGTAAGATGATGGACTCTAAAAGAAATTTTGGGAAAGATTTGTGCTTGACAAGAAAATAATTAAATTACAATTCTAGTTTGGTTAGGATTGAATAGGTTGGCCTTATGTGGGAGACAAAATGATTATGGATGAATGATTGTAATGGTAAGTGAAGACCAAGCTGCATGGTAACCACCTCCAGACGTACTAACCTCTAGAGCGTGAATACTGAAATAATAGATATAGATATACGAGGCGGTATCCACAAGTATACGGGTCCAGTTGTAATATAGTTACACCGAATAGGTGAGTACTCCAAGGATCGTACCCAAGGGAGGCGAGTGCTAAATCAATTTTAACCTAAACACCGTAAGAACTAATTAGTACTTCAATTTAGTTATAGTAAGAAAGTAAAATAAAAGGAGTTTTTAATATTTTTATAATAACAAAATAAAATAACATAAAAAAATAGAATTTAAGAGATTAAAGAACAGAATAAATCTAATCTAATTATGGGTGATTAGCCCACTTCGATAATCCCCATTATATGTCGCCTCTGGTTTCTCATCAATCAACTAGTTACTATTCCAGTAGGATCTTCCGATCTTCCACTAAAAGAATGAGTAAGCAAGGCTACTTATCTTCTGACCTCACTCTAGACCGGTTTGGAGTGAAGGTTTTCACGGATAGGCCATACCAATTTTGGGTTAATTCCTACGTTGAAGACTTCCTATGGTTGTTAGGCCTAGGGTTAGGTTCTTCCTTTCCCAAACAACTAATTCATTGAGTAATCCTATAAAACAGTTAACAGATCATACCTCCACTCGCTAATCCCCTATAGAGGGATTAGTTCCTCATGGATTCTATAAACAATATAGAATTGATGTAAAGAGAGAACATGATAAATTAATCGAAGTGTAGAGTTTAAGAAAATGCCTAATTTGTATTAAAGATGAATCTGGATTCATAGATTTTGATTGTCTCCACAAAGTAGATCTCTCGATATAAAACAAGAACGACTTGAAAATAAATCTAAAAACCTAAAAGAAAGAAAATATGAACTAGAATTAATAATGAAAAACTACACTAAGTAATTGATATTTATAACATGTGACAAATGAGCCTATTTATAGATTTCAGCTGGTCGTCGTCCTTAACCCTAGGTTAACTGACGTTCTTGAGCTTTATATTTGATTGTCCAGACCAAAATGCCCCATGGCTCGTGTGAGTTTTCGTTCAGGGTAGATGTTGTTGTAACACCCCAAAATAGGGCCTTAGAGTTTTAGGGCTATTTTATGAATTTTAACCTTAGAGTGTTCGAAATTTTGTGACATGGCATACTGGTAATGTTTTCAATTATGTTTTTTAGAAAATTAAATAAATTTGTGAAAAAGAATTGTAAATATATTAAATTTTAGAAAAAGGACTGATTTATAAAAGAGTCAAAATTTTGAGTTTTTAAGAAGAAATTAGACCAAAATTTAAAAACCAACCTATTTCTTCCTTCCCACCTATAGTTTTTCACGCCAACTTTTCCCTAAAACTAGTGTTGCTACCCCTTGACTCTCTCTTGCTATTTCAATCAATTTTGAACTCCAATTCCTAATCCTCTTTGATTTCTATCACCCTTGAACCTTAAACCTTTATAAAAGACCAAGAAAAACACCCAAAAATACCATAGTTCCTTCATTGTCAAGTTTTTGGGTTTTTGGGTTTTTGATCAAACACTCAATTTTTTGTCAAAAAAGGTAATGGTTCATCTTCTTATTAGTTTTAAATGTTATTTGGTCTTTAAAACTAAGTTTTTAGCTATTAAATCACATGTTTTGAATAAAAGCTGAAAATTAGATCGTTAATGGTGGATTTAGGGATTTTGCATAAACAAGTGATTTTAAAGTGTTTTTCAATTAGTTTTAACCAAATTACAAGCTTTCTAAACTTGCTTTGAATTTTTGTTAAAGAACTCTTGAGTTTTAATGAATTTTCAAAAAATAGCCATAAAACATGTCAAAAAAAGTAAATACTATGAATTGAGTATTTTATTGTATTTTAAAGGTTGGGAATTAGTCGTAGGTGCATTATATGATGAAAAGAATTGGTTTTACGTGAAAAGATTGAATATAGACCGAGACATTTGAGTTTTAAGTTGGCTGTGTTAAAGGTTTCGATTACATGATAACATAGTTTAGGCTTATTTTTTGTATGCTTGTAATGAGTCCTTGACTGATTTTTGGATGTATTATTATGTGAATTTTTTGTGTTGAAGTTTTGAATTTGATAAAACCTTCTACGAGTAGAGATAAAGGCAAGGAAAAGCTAGTTTTAGCTTTCTATCTTTAGATGAAAGCGTAATCATGAGTATTTGAGATAATTGCTTGTGGACGTGATTCAATGCGTTATTTGGGAATTTTGTAGTAGCCTAAATGCCTACTCTAAATTTTGAGTGTAAGCTTTCTCATTCCTATGTTATCTTGTGAATAAAGTGCTTTTGTGTTTGTGAATATGTGAATTAAGATGAGATGCTATAGCATGTGATATGTGCTTATGATAACTATTGTGAAAGTGCAAATATGTACATGTTATGTATATATTAAACGTTAGTGACAATGTTTTGATTAATATGCAAATATGAAGTGATTGTGCACGGATAATAGGTAAGTGATGTGCGTTTGATTTCAGATATTTTGGTCTTGTGATTATTGAAACCATTGGATATAGTCAGCATGCCATAGGATTGTGAGTACTCACCTATATGTATAGTGATTTTGGCGTTGAGGCCCAGGGACATGTTGGAGGGATAAAGGAATGAGAGCTAAGCTCCATTCAACGAGACATGTGAGGGGAAAAAAAGGAAAGTGTTAGCTTTATGCTTCATTTTTGGGACATGCTATACTCTATGAGTCTATGTTTGGTGTGCTGGAGATCCACGTATCTGATGAGTGATGGTAGAGCTCACTTTTATGTTTCATAGCTCAAGTGTCAAACTATCTTAAAATGTATATATGTGTGATGTGATATAAGCCTAAATGAGTATGTGGTTGCTATGAAAATTATCTTAACTTATGAATATGCGTGTATTTTGATATGTTTATATGAAATGTTACCATTATGCAAATTATCTCAAAAGACATTTTAAAGTATTATGGTATTTTCTTGAATGTTATGTGATTTTACGAGTAATGTGACATGCTCAAATGTCATAAGATTATATGAGTACGGCGATATGCTATTATGTTAGGTGATTATATGTGTATTATGGTATATGCTTAAAGGTGAATATTTTTACCATATAAAAGAACTAGAAAACAATGCATGAGTAAGTATATTATGACACTAAAGTTGGAACTGCTAAGGTTATGCTAGATGGTTGTTTCGTTAATACTTGATGAACTGTTTGCATGGTAGTTGTTCTAGGCATTCATTGAGCTTGTTAAGCTCACCCGCTCCTTTTAAACCATTGCAGATCAGTAGTGTGCCGGTGTGAGAGGTGTGGCTTTCCGAGGGGTGATCCAAGCAAGTCCATTTTCATTATTCATAGGTGTTTATTATTTGGTTATGTTTTAGGAATAAGGCAATGTGGTAGCCTTTGTGCTGCTATTGGATATGATATTTTGAGTTGTCTCTATGATTTAGTTACTCTTAGGATTTTGGGATTTATTTCGCAATATGTTGACTATTGCTCGGATTTGCTTTTGATGTTTGAAACTATTATTTTGACCGTTTCAATGTTTATTTGATGATGATATGATAGCATGTTGAACTGGTACGAGTTGGAATGACTTATATGCTTAAAAATGTTGTATTTTTGAGGTCTGGAGCAAAGGTATCGATTATCGGGTTTTAAAATTGATACCTCTATGTTTTGAAACATACAAGAAATCAAAATAGAGATTTGGTATCGATACCTTTTCTCGAGTATCGATACTTAGGGTAAATTTATCAATACATTGCAAAAGGTACTAATAGTTTTCGACATTTAAGAATTTTGGTGAGAAACAGAATGCATGTTTGGTATCGATTTTTCATGCGGTATCAATACCACTTTAAGAAAATATCAATACCACTCCTTTAGTATCGATACTTACGAACATATTTTAGGAATTTTGCTAAATGGACCTTATGCATGTTTAAAATTGTTTATAATATTATTTGATGTATGGCTAGCATGTAACATTGATAACTAACAAGTATAATTGACTTAAAAGCTATACGAATACTAAAATGGAAGACATTTCATTTAGAATGAACTTTTATTTGATGTATGTGACATGAGATGGTGGTGTGGCATCTCGTATTCGGGCTTGGCGACTAGGCTGGGTATAGGGTGTTATAGTTGTGACACACTAGGACCTGTGTCGTGACAAAGGAGTCAATATACTCCACTTGGGATATCTTCAGGGGTATGTCTTGAAACCATTAGTCTTTGTCGCAACATCGAAGGCAGTTTCGTGATTTCTCATTTTTGCTCCCTATGTTGCAACATTGATAATTTATTTTTATGACATAATGACCAACATCTGTTTATGACACCTTCTAATGGTCTCATGCACACTTACATAGTTCATTAGCTCCCCCTTAGGCCTTATTCGGCCCCTAAGGTAAAAAAAAGACTCAATTTGTACATTTTATTAACTTTAAGAAAACTTGCAAAAAATAATTGAAACCTAATGAAAATGCTTGCTTTCAAGCTCTTAGAGTGAGAAAATTAGGTTAATCTGCTACACCGAATTATTGCAGATTAAACCCCCCACTCTTAAGTCATTGCTTGTCCTCAAGCAACATAAAATAAAAAAGACGTCCCTTGAGCAAATAGCATACAAGTATTTACTTTGGAGCACATGACTAGTTATTTCATATTCACAAAAAAAAATTTAACATGATGAATAATTGACTTACCAGTTTTGACCACAAACATCTAAGTTTAGTATATTACAAAGTATACAAACATTAAGGGTCTCACCTGTAGGGATCCATCAATAAATCATACAAGTAATTTGATTATCTGAGCAGAATATAATTAGTCATTTATACAATTGTTTAATATAATGTTCATTCATGCATAAAGATATTTAGGTCACATGGGACTTTTCGACTTGTAACGTTCTGAAGCTTAGGACATGTATGAAATTCAAAAATAGTAAGCATCAAAACAGGTTACAAACATAAAAAAAGTTAGGCACATTGTATCAATCACTATTCTTCCCCCTTAGTGACCATTACCCGCTCACTGCCTTATTTCTCCTTCTCTCACATTCCTTGTTTCTCCACATAGGAAATCATAACATGACATAGTAGCTACGGCTAGCCTACAAGTTTCTATACACTAACGATGAGTTTTTCTTATTCTTGTGATTTTGCCACTTTTCTTTTTCAATTTATCTCACTCACGAATGCTTTTTTCTATTCAAGAAAATTTTCACTCATACTGATTTTCTTTATGGATTTTTCTTTTGTTTCGTACTTTTAAGCTAACCTATAGTTGCTATATCACACCCATCTTTCCTATTTCACTCTATTTTTACAAAATTTACCTTAATGTATCTACTTAACCCTCAATACGTATGGTAAAATGTCTATAGTCGTGTAGTGCATGACCAAAGAAAAATGATAAATACAAATTAACATTTTCAGGCTCAGATTTTATAATAAGGTTTATCAAGAAGTGTCAATAGGCTCAAAAATTGGTACTAAAGATGAATGAATTATAGGACATTTTTTGGGCTCTGGATGTGTTCCAAACAATGCCTTAGGTCATCCCTTAGTATCTCAAGAGGCACAAATTTAATCAACCAAATAAACTCAAATTCAAGCATTTATTATTTATACTAGCATGCTCGTTTCCTTGTATTTTCTCTATCATTTGGTACAATTTATTACTTAATGCCTATTTATAATGTAATTATAGAACTTAGTAGCCTAATAAAAAAAATTAAAATCACCTATCATCATGCAAACTTTATTTGTAAACATAAGCAACCTATGTACATGCTCCTAACCAATCACTTGTATTTCTATAATCTCAAGCACACAAAAGACAAGAAAAATCAAAGAAAAACATACAAATTTAAAGAAAATTTTCTATGTTACCCCCCATACTTAAGTTGATACATTGTCCTCAATTAAAGCCCATAAAAAGATACGTAAAGAAGTTACCCAATTAATCGTGGTAGTTCCAACTACTAATGGTTGGTGCTTCCTCTTTTGTTCGTTAATAGCTCAAATTGTTGTCTCCTTTGTGTTGGGTTCCTACGTAGAAAATTTAAATAAAATACAAAGCAACTAAAAATTTACTGCTAATGGTTACCCAATTAATCGTGGTAGTTCCAACTACTAATGGTTGGTGCTTCCTCTTTTGTTCGTTAATAGCTCAAATTGTTGTCTCCTTTGTGTTGGGTTCCTACGTAGAAAATTTAAATAAAATACAAAGCAACTAAAAATTTACTGCTAATGGTTACCCAATTAATCGTGGTAGTTCCAACTGCTAATGGTTGGTGCTTCCTCTTTTGTTCGTTAATAGCTCAAATTGTTGTCTCCTTTGTGTTGGGTTCCTACGTAGAAAATTTAAATAAAATACAAAGCAACTAAAAATTTACTATTACTCCTACTCACTCAAAAAATAAATTTAAAAATCATCCATAAAAGTTAGTACAATCCAGTAAAAATGTCACTAAAATTCAATCGTCCTCTGAATCATTTAAAGGAGGAGCATGCCTTTGCTCCATCGATTCCTTGCCCTTGCCTGAGTTGTAATGTTGGTGGTAGCTCCCACCACTCGAATGCATTTGTCTTGCCAGGCTTTGGATAACAAGCCCTTTTTCTGTAGAGTATTGTGGCCAGAATGCTACCTCATACTCGGCCTCTATCTCGGGGTACTCTTAAGCAGCACGTTCTTTCTTAAGAGCAGCCTCCACATTGTGATAAGTTGGTACTGGACTGAACATATCCGGAGAGTAATTCGAAGCTCATAACCCATTCATTCTCGTGAATCTTGGAGCATTGGTCTTGTCTCTTGCATCCATCTAATCATTCCATTGACCTTTGCTTCTATGCTTCCCCGAGCTCTTTTTCTAGCCTTTGATTGTTCTCGCCATTTTAGCAATTTTGGAATGTCTATATTCTCCATCCTCCTTTGGTTCCATTTGGTAATTTGCTTTCGTTAAAGCTCAATGTATTGTGTATATAATGTATCTCAAATTATGCTTCTTGTTGGCTTCATGAATTGCTCATTTTTGCTTATTGGCACTTCTTCCTTTCAGCATAGTGCTGTCACAAGATGAGGAAAGAAAAGTCCAACTTTCTGGCTCTGTATGCATCGCTTCATTTCCTAGAATATCGAACGTCCTACACAGATCTGTTTACGCTGTAAAATACTATATAGCAAAATAGCTTGAAAGACATTAATGTTAGAAACATTTAATGCGGGTGTAATTCTGGTGCCAATGAATTGCATCCATATCTTGGCGACAGGAAACATAATCGCCTGATTGAAATTTGTTGGTAGCCTTGTATCTTGCCTATAATTCCAGCTACCCATACCCTGAGTTAAATATTTCATAACATCTTCCATATCAATCTTTTGTAATTTATCTAAGTCTACACCATCAATAAAGTCTTTTTTTATAATACGGTATGTTATAAAATTCGTAAATATCACTAGGGGATATTTGGAATTCCTCCCCTTGCACTGTTACCTCACTTGTGATCTCACCATACCCGCCCCTAATTATTTGATCCTTGAGGGATACATAAAAGTCTTGTACTACGGGTATTACTGTATTGCTGGTAGGAGTGACACAACTGCTCCCATTAATGGTATTGCACCAAAGTCCAAATTTCTTTTCAATGGACCATGGAGGGTTTGAACCCTCGTTCTTAACTTAATGGTATACCTTGCAATTCCATTAAATATTTTTCCATAATTAAATTATGGAACCGTTCTGGGTCTGAAACATCCGGTGTTTGTTGGACCATAGTTCTCTTAATCTTACATGGAGGCATTCTACAATCAAAGTTTCTAACAATATAGATGAATAGTAATCAATGGAAGACTAAAATAGAATCGAGAGTACTTAACCCCAATCTCCTTGAACTTGTATGCATTTTCTCTTCAATCAATCAATGATGGCTTCCTCCAATGTGACCTTTAAAATTTGGGATGGAGGATTGAAAACCTAGGTTTTTGGTGGAAAAAGGGTTTGGAAATTAGAGGCTTTAGAGAGGTTTTAGAAGGGTTTGGGTGCTGAAATTATGTTTGGTTAATTTAATATGCTATTTTCATGCTTAAAACTATTGTTTTTAGGGTTAAAATCTGGGTATTTTAATGGTTAAAAAGTCGGGTTGTGTAATTGGGTCTGGTTGGCCCTTTAGAAAATTACAGCAATGTTATGACATAGGGGTTCCATGTCGCGACATCCCTAGCAGATTGCTCAGGTCACGACACCGAGGTTTGCTGTCGTAACACACCCTGTAGCTTTGAAATTCTTTGGGAGACTGTCTTCCATGTCGCGACATAGCATAGTGGTGTCGCGATATTGATATGATTTTTGTAATTCTTCACTACTGTTCGAGGTGTTACGACATGAAATGTTTGTGTCAGGACGTTGATATTGGTTTCCCAAATTTTTTATTTTCAGAGTGCTTTCAAGTGTCTGGTATCTCTATTTTTGATCTAACTGTAATATTTTAATTAATTGGTTCGTAAAATATACTATTTTGTACAGTCAGTAAGAACTTGTACATAAAAAAATGTTAGGTCTTGCTACCGGACTCATCTGTTAGCTCCGTCAATATACACCTAGGTGTTCCCTTTATATTATCTCTGTCTATATTTGTCCAACACCTATCGTGCCATCCTATTCATCTATGATTGTCTCTCTCTCTGAACTTGCCTTTTTGACCTACCTTAATCATTGACAATTATTTTTACAAATCATATTAATTATTTGAATAACCACATAACCATACAACCACTTTAGTTTGTGCTTAGCGTTCTTGCTTCGTAAGAAGGTTGACAATTGTGGTTCATTCTTGTCACTCGTTGTGTTTCTGTCCCTCTCACCAATCAAGAATGGCTTTTCAGGAGTACTATTTTAGATGATTGGAAAATGATGTGATCCGGCTCGATTGATTGAGTCAGGTTCACTTAAGATGCCCGATCGTCGACGAGAAGCTCGTTCAAATTTGTAGATAGATGGAGTTTGAATGTTTTATAAGCGGAAGGTAGGCAAAATGGGTTCAAAGGATGGGTTTTGGTTTGATGAAAGATAGGTTCGGTTTAACAAAGAATTAAGTTACAAAGATGATAAATAAATGGAAATGGATAAAGAACTCAAACTTTAAGAATGATTCAATACTAAAAAGTATTGCCCCGAGTCTTATATTGCTTAAGGTGAATTTTGATGAAGGATAGAAGCGGACCTTGACCCGTTACCTATGTGGAGGTAAGAACCAAAGGTATAGGAAGATGGTGGAATGCCACACCGATTCGGTGATAAGTTCAATGGAGTTCGGATTGACACCACTAGCAAGCTAGATAAGTCGCTTCGAGACTCGAACGAAAGAAGAGAGGAGGTAACCTCACAAGAAAAAAAAGTTCTATTAAGTTTAATAATCAAATTCTGTAACCTTTTACAATAAACAAGTAAGCTATTTATAAGCCTAAAATGCCTATTGATATTCGGCATCTATGTTGTTCACACTAACTTAAATTCTGTTCACACAGGTATTTAACATGTTCACACAAATAGCATTAAAATCCAGTTCATGCTTGAAGATGGTACATGAATTGGCCGAACCATCATGATGCTTCACTTGATGCATTCATGCATCCTTAGCCTTGAAAAATCTCCATAATTCCATGAATGTGCAGCTCTTTAATGATTCTACATCTCCCTTGGCTGAATGAGGCATTAATGTGCCTAAAATACTTGAATGGTCATCTTGAAAATGCATGAATCATGCATGAAACGTCCCATGTATTTTCCCCCATAAATATGATCCATGAATCTTCAAATACATGAACTTTCAGCAACTCCCTTTTGCATGAACGTCCCAAATGCATGTGCTCCTTTAAATGCCATCCATTGAACCTCAATTGTGCATGCACACTCCCATACATTGCACCAATCCGTTCATGAACCTGCAGCAAATTAAATCAGCAAGTTAAATGCATTTCAAACACATTAAATTAGCAGCATATGAACTCAATAATTTGCACATTAAATTTGGCCATACATATTAACAATTTCAGACATATTTAAAACATCATAATTAATTAAGTAATTAATTTAGATATAATTAAAACACTTAATTAATTATTTGTCCAGATTTTAACAAATTAACTAACTTAAGATAAACAACTAATTTAACTAATGACAAATTAAATGGTTTATTTCAGCAAAATAAATGCAAGCTAAAGAAAGCTAAAAATAAGCTCATTGGGTTAAGATTGAGCTGAATTGAGCTTGAATGAGTTGACTTGAGCTCGAGTGAGCTGGAAACGAGCTAAACGGAGCTTAATGAAATGAAATTGAACTAATTCAGCTCGCATGGATTTGCAAACAATGCTTAGGGAGCTGATCCAAAAGTGTGCCCGGGGCATGGTCGTATCATCCCCTCCCTCTTTAAAGCGATTTGTCCCCAAATCGGGCCATTTACTCGCGAAAAGTCGTTGAAGATTCTGAAAGCCACAATTAACTCGGATCAAAAGAAGCTCATTTGCATGCCCTCCCTCTTTAGGAGGGTACCACTTCACATTGTCACCTTTAAAAGAATAAAACGAATTAGTGACACGATGAAGATTAAACACAAAGGAACTTTTTGAGATTTGATTCACAGTTTGAACAAATAATCCAATATCGGGGTCAAAAATAGAAATCGTTCTTACCTTTTTCTTCGATGGAAACAAACATAAATCACAAGGCATTTGATAGCTATGGTTTTGGAAGTCAACTTTCCATGGTTCGATTACCTTAGGCAATGATATAGAATGGTGTTCACCGGTGTCAAAGACAAAATTTTCTCTTGCCATTTCAATTTGATTTGGCAATTTCATGACCGACTTCATAGAAAGAGCACTAAGCAACTCAAAATCATTATCATTCAAAACATGTTCGGATCTTTTAGTCCACAGTTGAGAACATCCTCCGAAAACAAAATTTTGATTTTGACTTAACAAACCAACAAGATTCACATGGCTCATTTTCAAACTTAAAGACAAAGTATCATACAAACAAAGATTGTTTACACATTCATTCAAACAAAATTTACGATGCTTGCTTTCTTTCATGGATGATTCATAATAGCAAACTCCAGGAGTAAAGACATGATTTTGACTACTCGATCCAAATGGCAAAAAGAGTCCTTTTATCTCCAACAATTTACACAAATTAAACAACGAGGGTATTAACATACTCAAATTCAAACAAGCAAACCCTTTAAATTTCATTCGAAAAGATTTACAAAAACATGGAAATTTCACACCAAAAATTAGATAATCCACATGATCAACACAACCAAGCAGATGATATGTCAACTTTTGATCACACAATTCTAGATTTTGTTGGTGCTGATTTATTCGCTCTTCATCAAAAATCTTGCCAATGGCGTATTCATCAATACATTTCCATTCCTTTTCAACATGATCAGTGAGAATGAACATTTTATATGGACTTTCATCTTGCGGATCCAAAACATGTATTCCATTGCAAGTTAAAGACAAACAACTAATATCATCAAGAAAATAATATTTTTCAAAAGCAAGAATCTTTTTATCATCAGACAAAACAAATGGGTCATCATCAATCAAAGAATGACAAGTAGCCACGTCAAAGTTTAGATTCTTTCTAAAGACCAAATCATCAACAAAGGACCCATCAACAATCGAAAAAGGCAGAGGTGCTTTAAAAATTTCAAGACTCATACCTTGCTTACCTTTTGGCATAGGCGAACTAGGATCGTTGAGAACACTACCTTTTTCAGCCAAAGTGAACCTTCTATCCATGGAAAGGTATTGAAGTCGAAACTTGTCAATTGGTTCCTTGGAAACCTGGAAAGAAGAAAATTTACATGGCAAACTTGCAAATGGGTTAGTTAGAACATTCCTCACTTTTGCTCGATTGCTTTCTCCCTTTTCACTCTTCTCTTTTTCAAACTCTTTTCTAATCTCAACTTCTTTTTTCTCTTTTCATTTCCTCTCTCATTTTCAATTTTATTTTTGACCTCACTCTCTTTTTGGATTTCTTTTTCTTTTTCAATCTTTTCTTCTTTTCTTTCGATTTCTCTTTCTCGCTTGCACTCTTGTTCAATCTCAATTTCTTTTTTGAATTCTTTCTCTTCATTTTCTTTTTCTCTCACTTTTTTGATTTCTTGTTCCTTTTCTTTCATTTCTTTTTTTCGTCTCTCGATTTCATTCCATATATGCTCATTTTCTCTCATTAACATTTCTTGTCTTTCTTTTCTTCTTATTTCTTTTTCTTTTTGCCTCGCTCCTTCATTATAGGATGGAGATGTTACAAATGAATCAGCACTAAATGACTCTCGTTGGGTATAATTGGATCGACTTTCATACAAAAAATGATCACCTCTTCGAGATAGCTACGAACGTCGGTGCTCCTCATTTTGCAAGCTCTGATACCAAATGATGTGATCCGGCCCGATTCATTGAGTCGGGTTCACTTAAGATGCCCGATCGTCGACGAGAAGCTCGTTCAAATTTGTAGATAGATGAAGTTTGAATGTTTTATAAGCGGAAGGTAGGCAAATGGGTTCAAAGGATGGGTTTTGGTTTGATGAAAGATAGGTTCGGTTTAACAAAGAATTAAGTTACAAAGATGATAAATAAATGGAAATGGATAAAGAACTCAAACTTTAAGAATGATTCAATACTAAAAAGTATTGCCCCGAGTCTTATATTGCTTAAGGTGAATTTTGATGAAGGATAGAAGCGGACCTTGACCCGTTACCTATATGGAGGTAAGAACCAAAGGTATAGGAAGATGGTGGAACGCCACACCGATTCGGTGATAAGTTCAATGGAGTTTGGATTGACACCACTAGCAAGCTAGATAAGTCGCTTCGAGACTCGAACGAAAGAAGAGAGGAGGTAACCTCACAAGAAAAAAAAGTTCTATTAAGTTTAATAATCAAATTCTGTAACCTTTTACAATAAACCAGTAAGCTATTTATAAGCCTAAAATGCCTATTGATATTCGGCATCTATGTTGTTCACACTAACTTAAATTCTGTTCACATAGGTATTTAACATGTTCACACAAATAGCATTAAAATCCAGTTCATGCTTGAAGATGGTACATGAATTGGCCGAACCATCATGATGCTTCACTTGATGCATTCATGCATCCTTAGCCTTGAAGAATCTCCATAATTCCATGAATGTGCAGCTCTTTAATGATCCTACATCTCCCTTGGCTGAATGAGGCATTAATGTGCCTAAAATACTTGAATGGTCATCTTGAAAATGCATGAATCATGCATGAAACGTCCCATGTATTTTCCCCCATAAATATGATCCATGAATCTTCAGATACATGAACTTTCATCAACTCCCTCTTGCATGAACGTCCCAAATGCATGTGCTCCTTTAAATGCCATCCATTGAACCTCAATTGTGCATGCACACTCCCATACATTGCACCAATCCGTTCATGAACCTGCAGCAAATTAAATCAGCAAGTTAAATGTATTTCAAACACATTAAATTAGCAGCATATGAACTCAATAATTTGCACATTAAATTTGGCCATACATATTAACAATTTCAGACATATTTAAAACATCATAATTAATTAAGTAATTAATTTAGATATAATTAAAACACTTAATTAATTATTTGTCCAGATTTTAACAAATTAACTAACTTAAGATAAACAACTAATTTAACTAATGACAAATTAAATGGTTTATTTCAGCAAAATAAATGCAAGCTAAAGAAAGCTAAAAATAAGCTCATTGAGTTAAGATTGAGCTGAATTGAGCTTGAATGAGTTGACTTGAGCTCGAGTGAGCTGGAAACAAGCTAAACGGAGCTTAACGAAATGAAATTGAACTAATTCAGCTCGCATGGATTTGCAAACAATGCTTAGGGAGCTGATCCAAAAGTGTGCCCGGGGCATGGTCGTATCAGAAAAGGGATTGACAAAGAATTTTGCACTATGTCAATTGGATTCTGACTCTACAGGATTCTGAATATGTCCATGTGGTTGCAGCTAATTCTCTTGAATGGCTATTGTGAGGATCGAACATTTTGTAGTGCCCACAGCTTGATGTCTATGCTCGTCTGTTGTCCAGTTTATTTGAGGCCTGTTAGACGGTTGTAAGTCTTCTCAATATATATTTTTTCAACTCTTTTCAGCATCTGGAAAATTCCTAAATCATTGAATTTCTGGGGTGCCTAGTTTAAAACTAAGGACATGCAAAAGATAGTCAATTCAAGCTTATCAGCTGGGACTGCTAGTTTTTTTTTGCTCTGTGAATTCCTAAATCGATATGTATTCTTCTATTAGATCGGCCATGGCTACCAGTGTCTCTATTAGTTAGTCTATGTTACGCTACTATTGTGTTCTAGCCTTATCAATAGGACTCGAAATTGCTGGAACAATGAGTTCCATGCTTATATGATTCTTTGGTTCACTAGGGATTTCCCCTACTAGCTCTATACCCTCTTTTGTTGTTGTTTCGTTTAACTTATTTGGATATTCTTCTATTTGCTAGAACGAATAAGAGTCTAAGAGTTCCTTTCCCCCTCAAGCCTCTCTAATGGTATTCCCACCTATGCTTAGTTCCAGACTTGACACATTTAGATGCCTTTTTGATGGTGTACCAATGTGGTCGTTATCATCTTCGGAAAGAGTTGAAGCTTCTCCTCAGAGTTGACTTAATTCTAGCATTAATAATTGTTGATTATCCTGTATCTCTCAGTCCTCATAGGCTCCTCTTTATAAATATTAAAATCAGAATCTAAGTCTTCGTCTGACTACATGTAATAAAAATGATCCATTTTCCTATTGAATGGTCTCCTTTATTTGTGACGGTTGTAGTTCTAATTTAGAATGTGCACTAAGGTCTTCCTAAGAAAAAATAGATAAGTAATAGTGAGGTTAGTTGGTTTAATAAAGTAAAGATCATATCTATAACCTAAAAATTTCCTAATTAGTATTTTTGAAGTGCATAAATTAAAATTAAACTAGTGACGTTGCCTCCCCGGCAACGGTGCCAACAAATTAACCGCCTCTAGACGTACTAACGTCCAGAGTGTGAATACTACATAAAGATATAGATATATGAGGTAGTGTCTGCAAGTATACGGGTCCAATTGTAATATAGTTACAACGGAGTAGGTGAGTACTCCGAGGATTGTACCTAAGAGAGGTGAGTGGTAGATCAATTTTAACCTAAACTGTGACACCCCAATTTGACCCTAGTCGAAAGTGGTTTTGGAACCCCAAAACCGAGTCACAAAAATAATCAGATGTTATATTCTGTGCTTATTGAATGTGGAATTTGTATGTGCGAATATTTCGTGCCTTGATTTTATCAAGGCGGTGTTAATTTATAAGAAAGGACCCATGTGATAAGACTTGAAAATGTGATAGGTGAAATTTAAAGTGGCCAAATAATGCATGAGTTATTGACATGAGGGACTTGCATGTCAAATGGACCACTTTTAATTAGTGGCCGGCCATAATGATAGTTGATAGATATTATATGCATTTTATTTTAGCATGATAATAGTTAATGGCTTTATATTATGGAAGAAAGAATAATTAAAAGAAGGAAAGAGTGATAGAAACAAGGTATGTCCATCTTTCTTTTCCCCATTGCCGTAACTAGTGAAAGAAAAAAAAAAGGAGAAGAAGAAGCCAAGGCTTCGGCCATGGTTAGTTCATAAATCAAAGGTATGTTAATGTGATTTTTATGTAATTGTTCATGAATTTAAACCATAGTGCATGTGTGAAAATTTGATGTTTTAATTTAGACTTATGAAGGTGAATTTCATGTGATTGACTTAGTTGAGAACCTAAGAAAATATGATAGGGGAATATGTAAGGATCAAATGATAACAAAGTGAGGAAACTTGGGTTTGCATGTCAAATCACCCAAACCTCAAGTAGTGGCTGGCCAAGCAAGGATGGTTCTTCCATTAAGTTGATTTTTTAATGATGCTTTTATTAGTAAATGATTAAAATAGATCAAAAAAAAAAGAAAGGGGAATAAAATAAGAAAGCAAGAGAAAGTCTTCATCTTCTTTCTTTTCTTGAAGTGCCGTGAGCTAGGGAAGGAGGGGAGACTTCATTGTTTTTGGGTTCTAGCCGAAACTAAAGAAAGAAAAAGGGGAAAGTGTTTTGGGAATGTTCGGTCTTTTGGAGGCCAATTTCTAAGGTAATTTCATTGTAATTTTGTTAAATTTTGATGAATACGAGCTTCACTTGTTTATCTAGCCGAAACCCATTCGCTAATTTTGGTCTAAGTGGCGTATTAAGTTCGGTTCATGTGTTTTTGAGCTAGGGATTTGTTTTTAAAGTTAAAAGTTGCTTGATAAGTGTTGGATGGACTTGATAATGTTAAAATTATTGAGTGTGTAAAGTTATAAGTTTAGTTTATGATTGGGAGCTTAAATTTAGCTCAAATTTAACTCAATTTCTTATATTAAGCATTTCGGCTATGGTGTGGATTGCATAAAATTTGAAGTATTTGATGTTTGAGAATTCTAAATAGTTAATTATTAAGTGAGGCTTAGTAATTTTGTGTTAAAGATGAATTTCATTACTAAAAGTGGTATTCGGCTATGTGGCATTGTGTTAAATTTTGGATGTTGTTTTTTTTAATTTTAAATTGACTATTAAGTAAGCTTCAAGGTTGTTAAATGGTAAAAAGAGACTTGAAAGTGATGTTTAGGTAGCTTTCGGCCTTATAGTGAATTATGATTGTTAAAGGATGGACTTAAGTTGTGTATATGGGATTTAACCTTGCCGATTATGTGTTAACAAGGTGAAAATGGTTATGTTGCGTTAATAGAGTGCCGAATGTGAATTTGGTGTTAAGCTATATTTGAATACTTGGTTGAATGATCTTTGATATACCCGAAATAAGGTGCATGAATTATGGATTAGTAATGATTTGAATTTGTTTAAATCTAGCTCAAGAACAAAGGACAACAACTTCGGATAGGGGAAAAGAGAAAGTAGTTGAATAGCTGATTTGTACTAAGTCGATCAAATTCGAGGTAAGTTCTTAAGTATTTGAGTTTGATTCCTTTGTAAGTTTTAAGTGTTTAAACGTTGAGTAAATTCAATTATAATAGGACATGATGAGTTGATTTAATAAGATATGATGTGGCCATGATATGTTCTAAGCTCAAATGGTAAGTTCTTAAGTGTTTGAGCTTGGGAATTTAAGGGTAATTTGAAATAGTCTGCTTCGGACAGCAGCAGTAACGTGACTTTAGAAAATCACCATAAATTTATGGAATTGAATTAGAGGCTGAATGAGACATGAAATTAAAGCTTAATGAGTCTAGTTTCTTATAAAAGAAACCGTGTAAGCAAAGGAATTTCCGATAATGAGATATTTAAAGTTGTGTGAGACAGTGTCAGAATGGCTCCGAAATCCCCTGTTCTGTTTTTAGAAAATCATTGTAAATTGTAAAAAAATGGTTATAAGATAAAATTTATATGCTTAGACTCCTTAATGAGTCTAGTTTCAAATGAAATCAAATACAACACATTTTGAATTCTGTAAAATGAGAAATTTGATTCGTAGTGAAGAGTGGTCAGATTAGTCAAACAGTGAAACAGGGGAAACTTTAAGAAAAATCTGGTATTGATTGGCCAAACCTAAAATTCTGGAAATTTTATGGGTGGAAGATATATGAGTATATATTCAGGAAAAATTAACGGAAAGTGATTTGGAGTTTTGTAGCTCCAGTTATAAATAATTTAGTGACTATTGCTCAGGAAAAACAGCTTGTGCTGAATTTGAGATTATGTTGTGAACCTTGATAAACTTGTTTTAGTTGCTCACAAGCTATTGATTAAACCCATACTTGAATTCTAAATCGTGATATTGTAAGTTCTTGAGTAATAGAGCTTAAATTATGATTTGATTAGATCATGTTTTAAGAAAATCAAAATCATGCTCTTTGTGTGTGGCTATTGAGCCGAAATTTCAAGAATGATGAGTGTCTTGTGTTTGAGTTTTGCTAACGAAAATGAAATACGAATGTGCCATGATTTATTGTTAAATGTGCATGGTTATTTGAATGATGTCTGGGCTAAGTCCCGAAGGCTTTGTGCTAAGTGACCATATCCGGACTAAGATCCGAAGGCATTTGTGCGAGATACTAATTCCGGGCTAAGCCCGAAGGCATTTGTGCGAGTTACTATAACCGGGCTATGTCCCGAAGGCATTTGAACGAGTAGCTATATCCGGTTAAATTCCGAAGGTATGTGATTTGGGAATGAATGATCTTGCTGTAAAAATTTCAGTTAATACGCTTGAAACATCCCAACATTGAGGTATGTTTCGTATGTGCTTTGAATTAGTTGAGCCCTTACAAATAAGTATTCGCTCAGTTGATAAATGAGCTACCGGCCTTTGGCTAAGTTGATCTTTGTGTATGAATAAAAGGGTTGGTAATGTGAAAGTGTATATATGTGATAAGGCCTAATGGCCAATGTGATGAATGTGAAAGTGTATATATGTGATAAGGCCTAATGGCCGATATGATGAATGTGAAAGTGTATATATGTGATAAGGCGTAATGGCCGATGTGATGAATGTGAAAGTGTATATATGTAACAGGGCCAAGTGGCCAACGTGATGGATGTGAAAGTGTATAAATGTGATAAGTCCCGAAGGGCATTTGTGTCAGCACTATATCCGGGTTAAAACCCCGCAGGCTTTATGCGAGAATATTATCACTGATTAAGGTCCGTAAGCTTCGTGCTCGTACTATATCCGAGTTCTAAAGACCCGATGACTACGTGTGGAGATTATGTCCGGGTAAGACTTCGTAATAAGAATTGCTTATAAATATATTCAATGCGAAAGGTTCAACAGGTATGTACTCCAAGTTTATATGTGAGCTTGATTTGCACTAAATCATAAGGTAGTTATGTGATGCATACGAGAGCAATCTATGAGACTATTCCTATGATTATGTGACATCGGATCAGTGTGAGAGGTGATGTGAAATCATACGATATATCTATGTCACATGAGCTCACTTTTATGTGAAAGTTTATCTGCCTATTGTATATGATGAGACGTGCATATTCGGTAAAAGGGATGGTATGCCCGAAGGAAGAGTGAAATAAAAATACGAACAACTATGTTATAATTTGATTGTTATCTGTTGACACTGCTTAAAACTTACTAAGCATTGTAATGCTTACTCCGTTTACTCCGTTTACTCTGTTTCCTCTATTTTATAGATCTCATTGCGAAGCTACAGGCTCGGGGATCGTCAGCAACTAGTCACACTATCACTATCCACTGTTTGGTACTGCTATGTTTTGGATTATCTTATGGCATGTATAAAATAGACTAGTGGCGGAAGAATATTTTGGTTAATGTATATAGCCATGCGAAAATGGCTTATATATGTTTGAGCATAATGTTATAATCATTTGGTATGGAATGGTTAATCACTATCATAATTTGTGCTATTTATGCTAAAAGGGCTAGTTGAATCATGGAAACTATGAAATAGGTAAAGTCTACCTTAAAGGCAGATGCTGGCAGCAGCAGTGATGTATATTTGGAAAATCACTAAAAATAGTAAGATTGGAATTAAATAATGAATAAATTATGTAAAAGAACCTTGATGAATCTATTTTCATAGTAAAGTAACAAAACGATCATATGGACAGTATGTTAAGAGATATTCAGGTTCTCGTGAGACAGGGCCAGAACGGTTTCTGGATTCCCTGTTCCGACTTTGGAAATTCATTATAAATTAACCAGAGATAATTAGGAGTCATACCATATATGTATAGATTCCTCTCTGAGTCTAGTTTCTATAGAAACAAACGGCATCAGTATTGAAGCTTTGTGCATGGAGATATCCAAGTCGTAATACGCAAAGGTCAGTGTAGTCGATCCCTGTAACATGGGAGACTTTGACTAATAAACTGTACTAATTGGCCCGACCAAAAATTCTAGAAAAAATATGTAGATGGGCATATGAGTCTAGTTTCAGAAAAAAATTGCAAAACTGATTTTCGAGTTGTGAAACTCAAGATATAATTTTTAAGGTGACAGTGTCGCAGTTAGCCAACTGCCTGGAAAATTTTAAAATGGACTGCGATAGTAAGCGAATTTAGTTTGTGAACCCCTCGTGTCCGACTCCGGCAACGGTCTCGGGTCTGGGGTGTTACAATTTTATTGGTATCAGAGCTACGGTTTAGTCGATTCTAGGACTAACGTAGCACGCATGAGTCTATTTATACATGCCATAAAGTGATAAAATGATAGTGTGATGATTTTTGGCTATTAAAATGTGTTTGCTGTATTGCAATGAATCTTGATCCCGATCGAGCTGTAGCAAGCTTCTGACTATGAGAATTTGCGATATAACTTCACTTAGATATGCCTAAATTATTAAGTTGATCAGGTACGTATCATGTACTCCTATTTGAATTTCGATTTGGATTGGATTATAAGGGTATAAGTGATGCAATTTTGAAAGAGTGTTATGACTATAAATGTGATTTTTGTATGTGGCTATGGAACTGGAAGTTGAATGGTCGATAAGCATGTTGTGTTTGCATTCAAGTAATGTAAATGATATACTAATGTGTATTGCTATATGTGTATATGTACATGAGAATTGAGAGTGATATATCCGGGGTAAGCCCCGAGGAGCATTCGTGCTAGTGATATATCCGGGCTAAGTCCCGAGGAGCATTCGTGCTAGTGATATATCCGGGCTAAGTCCCGAGGAGCATTCGTGCTAGTGATGTATCCGGGCTAAGTTCCGAAGAGCATTCGTGCTAGTAATATATCCGTGCTAAACCTCGAAGAGTAATCATGCTGGTGACGTGTATTCGGGCCTTCGTGCCTAGTAGGCTTCGTGCCGGTAATTTGAGCAAAGTTTAAGTGCTCATTACTATACAAATTCAAATTTAAATGAGATGATATGTTTAAAAGTGTACATACATGATGTTTATAGACTTGGTTAAGTCATATCAATGTGTATTAACGAATGAATAAGAGCGCTATGTATGTGAATAATTAGAGGCACTGTGTGTGTGCGAATTTCTTTAACCGAGCACTATGAGTGCGAGATCGGTCAGTGGGCACTAAGTGTGTGAAGTGGAATTCATGTAAGACCTCGTTTGGGACGAAGGCATTGATTTGAGATAGTGTGTAAGACCATGTCTGGGACATGGCATCGGCTCGATATGTGAGAATATGTAAGACCATATCTAGGATATGGCATTGTAAGAGCTATATGTGCTATTGCTGAATGGACACTATTTTGTTAATCTTGTTCAAGAAATTATTTTGGTTAAGTTTCGACATTCGAAAGTTTGAAAGAATTTTGATGAATGTTGATAATTTTGGATATACGAGTTATGCGCTAGAATAAATCTCATGCCAGTGTATTATATTAGGCTTTATGCCTATTCGACTGTATACGGGTAACGTTAACTATGATTGAATGTGCTAAATGAACTAAATGTTCAGGTACGTGGAAGTTGACTTTTCTTTTGGAAATGAGTTTAGTTGAATATTGAGACGTGATAAAGTTATAAAGGATATTTATTAGGATGTTTGAGTATATGTGTACTTTCGGCTAGGTTACAGCTTATTCATGAATGAATATGTGGGTTGACGATGTGAATTATACATGTTAATATGTGCCTAATATGTGTTTGAAATGCATTTGTGAATTAAATTAAGTGATTATTGCTTATAAAATCAAGAAAATGAGATATATGTGCATACTTGTAGAAATGTTTATGTATTTGTTTTAAGATAAGAAAATGATTCTATAGATCGATGCGAAATCAGTAATGAATTACAATTGCTATCGATGAGCTAATGTTTTATGGATATAATTCAATAAGAGGACGTTATCCTAAACTATGCATCAGTAGAAATTTTCGAGGACGAAAATCCCTAAAGGGGAGGAGAGTTGTGACACCCCTAATTTGACCCCAGTCGAAAGTGGTTTTGGAACCCCAAAACCGAGTCACAAAAATAATCAGATGTTATATTCTGTGCTTATTGAATGTGAAATTTGTATGTGCGAATATTTTGTGCCTTGATTTTATCAAGGCGGTGTTAATTTATAAGAAAGGACCCATGTGATAAGACTTGAAAATGTGATAGGTGAAATTTAAAGTGGCCAAATAATGCTTGAGTTATTGACATGAGGGACTTGCATGTCAAATGGACCACTTTTAATTAGTGGCCGGCCATAATGATAGTTGATAGATATTATATGCATTTTATTTTAGCATGATAATAGTTAATGGCTTTATATTATGGAAGAAAGAATAATTAAAAGAAGGAAAGAGTGATAGAAACAAGGTATGTCCATCTTTCTTTTCCCCATTGCCGTAACTAGTGAAAGAAAAAAAAGGAGAAGAAGAAGCCAAGGCTTCGGCCATGGTTAGTTCATAAATCAAAGGTATGTTAATGTGATTTTTATGTAATTGTTCATGAATTTAAACCATAGTGCATGTGTGAAAATTTGATGTTTTAATTTAGACTTATGAAGGTGAATTTCATGTGATTGACTTAGTTGAGAACCTAAGAAAATATGATAGGGGAATATGTAAGGATCAAATGATAACAAAGTGAGGAAACTTGGGTTTGCATGTCAAATCACCCAAACCTCAAGTAGTGGCCGGCCAAGCAAGGATGGTTCTTCCATTAAGTTGAATTTTTAATGATGCTTTTATTAGTAAATGATTAAAATAGATCAAAAAAAAAGAAAGGGGAATAAAATAAGAAAGCAAGAGAAAGTCTTCATCTTCTTTCTTTTCTTGAAGTGCCGTGAGCTAGGGAAGGAGGGGAGACTTCATTGTTTTTGGGTTCTAGCCGAAACTAAAGAAAGAAAAAGGGGAAAGTGTTTTGGGAATGTTCGGTCTTTTGGAGGCCAATTTCTAAGGTAATTTCATTGTAATTTTGTTAAATTTTGATGAATACGAGCTTCACTTGTTTATCTAGCCGAAACCCATTTGCTAATTTTGGTCTAAGTGGCGTATTAAGTTCGGTTCATGTGTTTTTGAGCTAGGGATTTGTTTTTAAAGTTAAAAGTTGCTGGATAAGTGTTGGATGGACTTGATAATGTTAAAATTATTGAGTGTGTAAAGTTATAAGTTTAGTTTATGATTGGGAGCTTAAATTTAGCTCAAATTTAACTCAATTTCTTATATTAAGCATTTCGGCTATGGTGTGGATTGCATAAAATTTGAAGTATTTGATGTTTGAGAGTTCTAAATAGTTAATTATTAAGTGAGGCTTAGTAATTTTGTGTTAAAGATGAATTTCATTACTAAAAGTGGTATTCGGCTATGTGGCATTGTGTTAAATTTTGGATGTTGTTTTTTTTAATTTTAAATTGACTATTAAGTAAGCTTTAAGGTTGTTAAATGGTAAAAAGAGACTTGAGAGTGATGTTTAGGTAGCTTTCGGCCTTATAGTGAATTATGATTGTTAAAGGATGGACTTAAGTTGTGTATATGGGATTTAACCTTGCCGATTATGTGTTAACAAGGTGAAAATGGTTATGTTGCGTTAATAGAGTGCCGAATGTGAATTTGGTGTTAAGCTATATTTGAATACTTGGTTGAATGATTTTTGATATACCCGAAATAAGGTGCATGAATTATGGATTAGTAATGATTTGAATTTGTTTAAATCTAGCTCAAGAACAAAGGACACCAACTTCGGATAGGGGAAAAGAGAAAGTAGTTGAATAGCCGATTTGTACTAAGTCGATCAAATTCAAGGTAAGTTCTTAAGTATTTGAGTTTGATTCCTTTGTAAGTTTTAAGTGTTTAAACGTTGAGTAAATTCAATTATAATAGGACATGATGAGTTGATTTAATAAGATATGATGTGGCCATGATATGTTCTAAGCTCAAATGGTAAGTTCTTAAGTGTTTGAGCTTGGGAATTTAAGGGTAATTTGAAATAGTCTGCTTCGGACAGCAGCAGTAACATGACTTTAGAAAATCACCATAAATTTATGGACTTGAATTAGAGGCTGAATGAGACATGAAATTAAAGCTTAATGAGTCTAGTTTCTTATAAAAGAAACCGTGTAAGCAAAGGAATTTCCGATAATGAGATATTTAAAGTTGTGTGAGACGGTGTCAGAATGGCTCCGAAATCCCCTGTTCTGTTTTTAGAAAATCATTATAAATTGTACAAAAATGGTTATAAGATAAAATTTATATGCTTAGACTCCTTAATGAGTCTAGTTTCAAATGAAATTAAATACAACACATTTTGAATTCTGTAAAATGATAAATTTGATTCGTAGTGAAGAGTGGTCAGATTAGTCAAACAGTGAAACAGGGGAAAATTTAAGAAAAATCTGGTATTGATTGGCCAAACCTAAAATTCTGGAAATTTTATGGGTGGAAGATATACGAGTCTATATTCAGGAAAAATTAACGGAAAGTGATTTGGAGTTTTGTAGCTCCAGTTATAAATAATTTAGTGACTATTGCTCAGGAAAAACAGCTTGTGCTGAATTTGAGATTATGTTGTGAACCTTGATAAACTTGTTTCAGTTGCTCACAAGCTATTGATTAAACCCATACTTGAATTCTAAATCGTGATATTGTAAGTTCTTGAGTAATAGAGCTTAAATTATGATTTGATTAGATCATGTTTTAAGCAAATCAAAATCATGCTCTTTGTGTGTGGCTATTGAGCCGAAATTTCAAGAATGATGAGTGTCTTGTGTTTGAGTTTTGCTAACGAAAATGAAATACGAATGTGCCATGATTTATTGTTAAATGTGCATGGTTATTTGAATGATGTCTGGGCTAAGTCCCGAAGGCTTTGTGCTAAGTGACCATATCCGGACTAAGATCCGAAGGCATTTGTGCGAGATACTAATTCCGGGCTAAGCCCGAAGGCATTTGTGCGAGTTACTATAACCAGGCTATGTCCCGAAGGCATTTGAACGAGTAGCTATATCCGGTTAAATTCCAAAGGTATGTGATTTGGGAATGAATGATCTTGCTGTAAAAATTTCAGTTAATACGCTTGAAACATCCCAACATTGAGGTATGTTTCGTATGTACTTTGAATTAGTTGAGCCCTTACAAATAAGTATTCGCTCAGTTGATAAATGAGCTACCGGCCTTTGGCTAAGTTGATCTTTGTGTATGAATAAAAAGGTTGGTAATGTGAAAGTGTATATATGTGATAAGGCCTAATGGCCGATGTGATGAATGTGAAAGTGTATATATGTGATAAGGCCTAATGGCCGATGTGATGAATGTGAAAGTGTATATATGTGATAAGGCGTAATGGCCGATGTGATGAATGTGAAAGTGTATATATGTAACAGGGCCGAGTGGCCAACGTGATGGATGTGAAAGTGTATAAATGTGATAAGTCCCGAAGGGCATTTGTGTCAGCACTATATCCGGGTTAAAACCCCGCAGGCTTTATGCGAGAATATTATCACTGATTAAGGTCCGTAAGCTTCGTGCTCGTACTATATCCGAGCTCTAAAGACCCGATGACTACGTGTGGAGATTATGTCCGGGTAAGACTTCGTAATAAGAATTGCTTATAAATATATTCAATGCGAAAGGTTCAACAGGTATGTACTCCAAGTTTATATGTGAGCTTGATTTGCACTAAATCATAAGGTAGTTATGTGATGCATACGAGAGCAATCTATGAGACTATTCCTATGATTATGTGACATCGGATCAGTGTGAGAGGTGATGTGAAATCATACGATATATCTATGTCACATGAGCTCACTTTTATGTGAAAGTTTATCTGCCTATTGTATATGATGAGACGTGCATATTCGGTAAAAGGGATGGTATGCCCGAAGGAAGAGTGAAATAAAAGTACGAACAACTATGTTATAATTTGATTGTTATCTGTTGACACTGCTTAAAACTTACTAAGCATTGTAATGCTTACTCCGTTTACTCTGTTTTATAGATCTCATTGCGAAGCTACAGGCTCGGGGATCGTCAGCAAGTAGTCACAATATCACTATCCACTGTTTGGTACTGCTATGTTTTGGATTATCTTATGGCATGTATAAAATAGACTAGTGGCGGAAGAATATTTTGGTTAATGTATATAGCCATGCGAAAATGGCTTATATATGTTTGAGCATAATATTATAATCATTTGGTATGGAATGGTTAATCACTATCATAATTTGTGCTATTTATGCTAAAAGGGCTAGTTGAATCATGGAAACTATGAAATAGGTAAAGTCTACCTTAAAGGCAGATGCTGGCAGCAGCAGTGATGTAGATTTGGAAAATCACTAAAAATAGTAGGATTGGAATTAAATAATGAATAAATTATTTAAACGAACCTTGATGAATATATTTTCATAGGAAAGTAACGAAACAATCATATGGACAATATGTTAAGAGATATTCAGGTTCTCGTGAGACAGGGCCAGAACGGTTTCTGGATTCCCTGTTCCAGCTTTGGAAATTAATTATAAATTAACCAGAGATAATTAGTAGTCATGCCATATATGTATAGATTCCTCTATGAGTCTAGTTTCTATAGAAACAAACGGCATCAGTATTGAAGCTCTGTGCAGGGAGATATCCAAGTCGTAATGCGCAAAGGTCAGTGTAGTCGATCCCTGTAACATGGGAGACTTTGACTAATAAACTGTACTAATTGGCCCGACCAAAAATTCTAGAAAAAATATGTAGATGGGCATATGAGTCTAGTTTCAGAAAAAATTACGAAACTGATTTTTGAGTTGTGAAACTCAAGATATGATTTTTAAGGTGACAGCGTCGCAGTTAGCCAACTGCCTGGAAAATTTTAAAATGGACTGCGATAGTAAGCGAATTTAGTCTGTGAACCCCTCGTGTCCGACTCCGGCAACGGTCTCGGGTCCGGGGTGTTACATAAACACCAAAAGAACTAATTAGTACTTTAATTTCGCCATAGTAAAAAAGTAAAATAAAAGAATTTTTTAAGATTTTGATAATAACAAAATAAAAAAAAACATAAAGAAATAAAATTCAAGAGATCAAAGAATAGAATAAATCAAATTTGATTATGGGTGATTAGCTCGCTTCAATAATCCCCATCATCTATTGCTACAGGTTCCTCATCAATCAACTAGTCACTATTCTTGTAGGATCTTCGGATCTTCCATTAAAATAACGAGTTAGCAAGGACTACTTATCTTCTGACCTCACAGTCTGGATGATCAATGTGTTCACAAATAGGCCATACCACTTTTAGGTTCTTCATTTCCCAAACAACTGATTCATTGAATAATCCTATAAAATAGTTAACAGATCATACCTCCACTCACTAATCCTCTATAGAGAGATTAATTCCTCATGGTTTTCATAAACAATATGGAATTGATGTAAAGAGAGAACATGGTAAATTAATTGAAGTGTAAAGCTTTAAGAAAATGTCTTATTTGTATTAAAGATGAATTTGAATCCATAGAGTTTGATTGTCTCGACAAATCATATCTCTCAAGATGAAACAAGAGCATATTGGAAGTAAATCTAAAAACCTAGAAGAAAGAAAATTTGAACTAGAATTAGAAATAGAAAACTACACTAAGGAATTGATGTCTATAACATGTGACAAAGGAGCCTATTTATAGATTGTAGGTGGTCTTCGTCCTTAACCCTAGGTGAGCTAACATAGTAGTCAATACACTCCTCTTGGGATACCTCCAGGGGTATGTCGCAACACCATTAGTCTGTGTCGCGGCATCGAAGGTAGTTTCGTGATTTCTCTATTCTACTATTGATGTTGCGAAATTGATCATTCCTTATTATGACATAACGACTAGCATCTATTTATTGTGCCTTGTAATGGTCTTCTACACACTTACATAGTTTATTAGCTTCCCCTTAGGCCTCATTTAGCCCCTAAGGTAAATAAAAGACTCAATTTGTACATTTTATTAACTTTAAGAAAACTAGAAAACAACATAATTGAAACCTAATGAAAATGCTTACTTTCAAGCTCTTATAACGCGAAAATTAGTTTAATCTGCTACACCCAATTGCTGCAGATCACATGGAGAAAAAATTATTCACATTTATGTTTACTAATTTTTTCTTTGTAGCATCGTCTTCTTCAATCACTTCGAAGAAGAAGAGGATATAGCTGAAGAAAGCTCTGCATGTGGCAACCTTCTAGTAAATTGAAGTCTGGAAGTAGAGAAATTGGGGGACTGGTATGCTTCCTTATCTCTCTATGCTTGTGGATCAAAAGAAGAAGTAGAGTAAGGACTCTTAAAAGCTTCTATAAAATTTAAAGATTTGGGGCTTCTAAAGACTTACCACTTTTAGTTTAACCGATAAATGTTTTTCATGCTTAGCTGCTAGGACAGAGGAGGCTATGGCAGTTGAACAAGCTAAGCTGGTGAGGATAAAGGAAGTCAGGTGATGTGACACCCCTAAAGTGACCCTAGTCGGAAAGTGGTTTCGGGACCACTAAACCGAGTCATAAAGATAATTAACCGTCATAGTTGATGCTCATTATATGTACATATGCATGTGTGAAAATTTCATGTTTGAATTTTGTTAATAGTAAGTGAATTTTATCAAATAGGACTTATGTGGGAAAATTTGAAAATGTGCTAGGCAAATGTAAAGTGGCCTAATAATGCATGTTGTGAAATGATGGGTTTGCATGTCAAATTACCCAAAATTAAAGCATAGTGGCCGGCCATGCTATGGGTGGAAACATGTTGCAAACATGTTGTGTTAGTGAGTTATGTTAGAAAGAATAAAAAAAAGGGGTTAGGATTAAAGTAATGTAAAAAGGTGGAGTGATGAAAAAAAAATGGTCTCATCCATGCCCCGCCCTTTGCCGTGAATGGAAGAAAGGAAACAAAGAAAAAAAAAGTGTTCATCCTTGAACATTTTGGCCGAATAGAAGAAAGAAAGGAAGTGAATGAGCTTGGAGAAAAATCGGCTATGAAGGCTCACTAGATTAAGGTATGTTTAGTGTTGCTTTGAAAGTTCATACATCCCTTGGATGATCAGTCTAAATTCTAACTATCTCATGGATGGATTTGGGATTATTAGAGAGTTAGTATTCGACTAAGAGGCTTCAAAAGTTTTAGTTGAAGCCTTGAGACTATTAGCATGTTAGCTATATAGATGTGTTATGAGGCTTGAGGTGTTAGGTAAATTTGAACTCATCACCAAGTTCTTTAAGCAATCCAAGCTAAAAGTTTCGATATTGAGGTATCTTGAGCATCCGGCCATGGTAGGAAGTAGAAGGGAAAATATGGTTGTTGTTAGATGAAGTAGAGTCTAACAAATGAGCACATATGTGCATTAGTTGCTAGATGGAGAAGAATCGGCTAGCAAGTTGTGTGCTAAAGCCGAATATAATTTTGTATATTAATGAGTAATGCATGTGTTGAATTGATGGAAAGGGAGAGGATGCTTTACTAGTGTATATATGTGTATTGGCCAAGTTTTGAACTTGAAACAAAATGGTGTTTAGTCAATACAAGTGACCATACTTGTAGAATGTATTAAGTGTTGCAATCGGCCTCAACATAGACATGTATGTTCGGCCACATGAATGAGTACATAAGTTGATGTGTATGTTCGGCCATAAGTAAGCATATTGGTGGCTTAATCTTGGCTTAGACAATTGGCTAAAAGAGAGTGTGGGTTAATATGTTGAGTTGATTCATGATTTCATATGTATGTGACTTTAATGTCTAATGTATATATATATGGTTTAAGTACCTTGATTTTCTCTTTTCGATGTTCAAATGATTAAATCAATTTATTTGTTAAATTAAGCTCAAGAGCAAAGGGGAACTAAATCCGATAAAGGGAAGGAAAAAAGTGATCGAATAGCCGCCGAAATCGTTCGACCACATCCGAGGTAAGTTTTAAGTGATTAAACGTTGAGTAAATTCAGTCATAATAGGACATAATGAGTTGATTTAATAAGATATGATGTGGCCATGATATGTCTTAAACTCAAATGGTAAGTTCATAAGTGTTTGGACTTGGAAATTTAAGAGCAAATTGTAATAATTTGCTTTGGACAGCAGCAGTAACGTGATTTTAGAAAATCACTATAAATTGTTGGTGTGGAATTATAGGCTGAATAAAATATGTAATCAAAGCTTATTTAGTCTAGTTTCTTATAAAAGAGACCGTGGAAGCAAAGAAATTTCCTATAAAGAGATATTTAAAGTTGTGTGGGACAGTGTCAGAATGACTCTGAAATCCCCTGTTCTGTTTTTAGAAAAATCATTATAATTTGTACAAAAATGGTTATAAGATAAAATTTATATGCCTAGACTCCTTAATGAGTCTAGTTTCAAATGAAATCAAATAGAACACATTTTTAATTCCGTACAATGAGAAATTTGATTCGTAGTGAAGAGTGGTCAGATTAGTCAAACAGTGAAACAGGGGAAACTTTAAGAAAAATCTGGTATTGATTGGCCAAACCAAAAATTCTGAAAATTTTCTGGATAAGATATGTATGAGTCTATTTCCAGAGAAAATTAACGGCACTCCATTTGGAGTTTTGTAGCTCCATTTACGAATAATTTAATGACTGTTGCTCAGAAAAAAACAGCTTGTGCTGAATTTGGAATTTTGTTGTAAACCTTAATAAAACCATTTGAGTTGCTTATAAGCTATCGATTAAACATTGGTAATCAAAGTACCAAATTCGTATTAAAGTGAAGCTATAAGCCACAAATGACTAGTATACCTAGTCAATTTTGTTATGATGAAATTGATGTACAAGTATATATATGTGATAAGGCCGAGTGGCCAATGTGATGAATGTGAAAGTATATATATGCGTGATAAGGCCGAATGGCCAATGTGATGAATGTGAACATGTGTATGTGTGATAAGGCCGAATGACCAATGTGATGAATGTGAACATGTGTATGTGTGATAAGGCCGAATGGCCAATGTGATGAATGTGAACATGCATATATGAGATAAGGCCGAATGGCCAATGTGATGAATGTGAAAGTGTATATATGTGATAAGGCCGAATGGCCAATGTGATGGATGTGGAAGTGTATAAATGTGATAAGTCCCGAAGGGCAATTGTGTCAGTACTATATCCGGGTTAAAACCCCGCAGGCTTTATGCGTGAATATTATCCTGATTAATGTCCGTAGGCTTCGTGCTCGTACTATATCCGAGCTTTAAAGACCCGACGGCTAAATGCTAGGATTCAAGTAAGACTTTGATATTGAGTATCTGCATTAAGTTACCATCAAATAAGTATTATGTATTCAAGATGTTCAGGTACGTATTACTTACTCATCGGTGGAGTGATTTCGAGGTGAATTATCAGTATCAAAGAGGTAGGTAAATGTGATTAATATTATAACTCCAAATGTGAGAATGATCTAATTGGTAATGGTATGTTTGTATAATAAAGTATGCGATGAAATATTCTTATGTATTAGTGCATATTCTGCCCAAAAGCCTTATGATCTGAGTATGGGTTGGGTTGAGCTAGATGTGCCAGTACAAGGTAAGGATTATGATTTGTAAGCTTACATATATGTGATAAGGAATATGTTGGTTCTTTATGTGCCTATGGTAATTTAGTACTTGTCATGTTGAAATACTTAAAAGTATGGATGTGATTATGAACAAGTGGAAAGGATTATTGAAAGTTGAAAATCGATGAAGAATGTGCTTTGGAAATATTTGACCATCTAGGTCATTATTATTCGAAAGTATATATGTGGCAGCCAAGTGTTGTGTTTAATGATATTATAGATCGAGATGAAGCTCTAGATTAACTTCATCGAACAGTTGAAATGAATGACCAATAATAGTGATTGAGAACACTTTGTCTTGCTTAAAACTTACTAAGCATTAAATGCTTACTCCGTTCTTTGAATCTCTGTTTTATAGATTTTGGTTCGTCAGCTATCGGACTCGGGATTATTGAAGTCGAAGTCGCCCACACTATCAAAGCCCTTTTGGTACACTTTTGGTTGAACTCTGAAAATGGCATGTATAGGACTACCCTTTTTGTAGTGGGTCATGGACCCTTTGGATTTGTATAATTTTGGATAGCCATGCGAAAATGGCTTATATATGTTTGAGCATAATGTTATAATCATTTGGTATGAATATAGTTATTGAGAGGTGTGGATATGCTTAACAAGGATTGGCCATGGGAATGGTTAATCACTATCATAATTTGTGCTATTTATGCTAAAAGGGCTAGTTGAATCATGGAAACTATGAAATAGGTAAAGTCTACCTTAAAGGCAGATGCTGACAGCAGCAGTGATGTAGATTTGGAAAATCACTAAAAATAGTAGGAATAGAATTAAATAGTGAATCAATTATTTAAATGAACCTTGATGAATCCACTTTCATATGGAAGAAACGAAACGGTCATATGAGTGGTATGTTAAGAGATAATTAGGTTTTCGTGAGACAGGGCCAGAACGGTTTCTGGATTCCCTGTTCCGACTTTGGAAATTCATTATAAATTAACCAGAGATAATTAGGAGTCATTCCATATATGTATAGATTCCTCTCTGAGTCTAGTTTCTATAGAAACAAACGGCATCAGTATTGAAGCCCTGTACAGGGAGATATCCAAATTGTAATGCATGAAGGTCAGTATAGTTGCACCCTGTAGCAGGGGAGACTTTAACTAATAAACTGTACTAATTGGCCTGACCAAAAATTCTAGAAAAAAATATGTAGATGGAAATAGGAGTCTAGTTTCAGGGAAAAATCACGAAACTGATTTTCAAGTTGTGAAACTCAAGATATGATTTTTAAGGTGACAGTGACACAGTTAGCCAGCTGTCTGGAAAAATTTAAAATGGAATGCAATAGTAAGCGAATTTAGTCTGTGAACCCCTCGTGTCCGACTCCGGCAACGGTCTCGGTTACGGGGTGTTACAGGTAAGTCTCTATACCTTGACCTTTCGGGTGATATATAATGTTTGTTGCTTGCATGAATCACATTGGGTATGCACGAAGTTTGTTTGAGTTCATCGTGTTAGTTCACTTGATGAAAGGAAAGGTTGGGTATGCACAATAATTGTATGAACATTGTGAGATTATTTGTTGACTGTTTTATGATTGTTAATTGATTATTAGATATGATGGTTGAAAGATATGCTTGAGTAACATATGCAGATTAAGGAGGGAATTTACCTTGAAGAGATAGTTGAATATAGGAATAATTAGTGTATTAAGGGAATTTCAGGGTGGTTGGGCGGCATCACGGAATAGTTATCTATTAGTTTGCTAGAGTGACCTTGATGATGATTATTGACTGGTCCTTCAGTGCGACACTGTAACGATAGTTATTATGTTCTATAAAGCAACACTACGATGACGGTCAGCAGACTCTATGGGGCGACACTACGATAGTGGTAAGGTCTTTTGGAGCAACACCTCAAAGTGGGGTAAAGGTGTAAGACCATAGCGCAAATATGGCATCCAATGGAGTCCGCCAGGACATTAAACATGTGATTGTAATGTTTAAAACCATAACTCGACTATGATAACATATGGAATCCACTAGGACATTAAAAATGGGTTCATATTGAATAAGACTATAACTCAACTATGGCAACTGTTGTGCGGAAGCGTGTAAAAGAGTAAAATTATTGTACTAAAAAATCACACTAAGTTCAATTCCCAGGAAAGAGAGGTGGATCGCAAGGATCGCTTAAGTACCAGGTCTTTCCTAGCCAGAATATCCCTCAATCGTAATTTAATAGCACAATAAATCACTACAATCACACACACAATTCATGCAGAATAATACAATAAAGAACACAAGAATTTAACGAGGTTCAGCAAATTTTGCCTACGTCCTCGGGCACTACCAAATATATTTCACTCCAAAATACAAGTGAGAATTTACAAAGAGAGAGAGAGAAAACAATGCCTTAAGTAGAGAATGGCAAGTTTGAGATACAGAATGAGAGATGGTTATGCCTATTTATAGTTGAGGTTCAGGGATTAACTTGCAAAGTCACTTTACAATTAGGGACCATATATTGCAAATATCTCAGATTTTATTATGCCAACATCTCGATACCCATATCTTTGACTTTCCAATATTTGATACCCATATCTTTGACTTTCCAATATTTGATACCCATATCTTTGACTTTCCATTATTTGATACCCATATCTTTGATTTTCCATAAATATGGATAATTCCCAATAATCTCCATCTTGAAGATTTGATTCGAGTAATCTTATCTTCACACAATTCTCTCTGCCTTTGTCAACAACACTTGATAGTGCCTTCTTCAACTGTTAAACATGCAGAATATTGATCAAGTTCAAACAATGTTTGAACTTGATTGTTGTTACCACCTTGGTCATCATATCTGCGGGATTATCTGCAGTCTTAATCTTCTGAAGGTGAATTTTCCCCTCATCAATAATTTCCCGCACAAAGTGGAAACATACATCGATATCTTTGTACGTGCATGATAGAATTGATTCTTTGCTAAATGAATAGCACTTTGACTATCACAATACACATTAATATGCTCCTGGACCAATCCCAAGGTTTTAACCATACCTTGTAACCAAATAGCTTCCTTTACAGCCTCTGTTACAGCCATGTATTCAGCTTCTGTGGTTGACAACGCAACTGTAGACTGCAGTGTAGACTTCCAACTTATTGGTCCTCCAGCAAGAGTAAACACATAACCAGTGGTTGATCTTCGTTTGTCCAAATCACCGGCATAATCAGAATCAACGTACCCAACAACACCTTTACCAAGTGTAGTATCCTGCTTGAACAGTAATCCAATATCCATGGTCTTATGAATATACCGTAGAATCCATTTCACAGCTTGCCAATGTCCTTTTCCAGGATTATGCATATACCTGCTCACTATACTAACTGCCTGTGAAATGTCGGGTCTTGTACACACCATTGCATACATCAAGCTACCTACTGCATTAGAATACGGAACTTGCAACATGTATTCTCGTTCCGTATTCGTCGAAGGAGATAGTTGTGAAGAAAGCTTGAAATGAGAAGCCAACGGGGTACTTACAGGTTTTGTCTGCTCGTTCATGCCAAACTGCTGTAGTACCTTTTTCAAATACTGCTTCTGAGACAAGCTAACTCTATCATGAGCTCTATCTCTCCATATTTCTATGCCGAGAATCTTTTTAGCTTCTCCTAGATCTTTCATCTCAAACTCGAGATTGAGTTGAGTCTTCAATCTTTCAATCTCAACTTTGCTCTTAGATGCTATTAGCATATCATCAACATATAAGAGCAAGTATATGAAAGTTCCTTCTTGTAGCTTCTGAAAATACACGCAATGATCAAATTTACTTCTTGTGTACCTTTGCCCTTTCATGAACTGATCAAATCGCTTGTACCACTGCCTCGGAGATTGCTTCAATCCATAAAGCGACTTTGTCAGTTTGCAAACCCAATTTTCTTTTCCAGCAACCTTGAATCCATCTGGCTGAGTCATATAGATTTCCTCTTCCAAATCACCGTGTAAAAACGCGGTCTTCACATCAAGCTGAACTAGTTCAAGATCATATTGCGCAACCAAGGCTAGCAAAATCCGAATAGACGAATGCTTCACAACTGGAGAAAACACTTCATTGTAGTCTATTCCTTCTTTCTGAGCGTAACCCTTTGCTACTAATCTAGCCTTGTATCGAATTTCATTTTTATCAGGAAATCCTTCCTTCTTTGCATATACCCATTTGCATCCAATTGCCTTCTTTCC